>NC_063213.1:56498559-56806191 GCF_020740725.1 Corvus hawaiiensis
CTGCTTTCAAGGTAAAAGTATATCTTGAATATGTTGTAAACGTGTTAAGGTTTTAAAATGGTACTTTACAATACTCCTACTATGTTTTAAGTTGCAAGATTAGTATTTTCTTGCTGAGGGGCACAAAACTTACCAAGAAGGTAATCTTGCCTCAACCTCAGGAAAGTAAATCAAACATAAACAATGTAAGCTACTACAATGATCGCCACTCTACAGACTTTAAGAAAGCAGATCTTTAAAAAACCAAACAACAAACCATCTGGAGAAATAATGCTTCTAATATTCTATTATTTTCAATCCTTTCCATGCCAGTGATATCTTTATAGCATTATTGAAGAGCCATAAAAGGGATCCCCAAGCTTCCCAACACTTACAGCACACACATTTCACACTGTCCCCAGGGTTGAATTGATCAGCATTGCCTCACAGCAGACATGAGTGTGGATCCTCCATGTTCTTTGTCACAAAAAAAGCATGTCCTAAACTTCAGTTGGGTCAGTCCCACTGACTTCAGTAAAAGAGTTCAATAAAGTTTGCACTGAAACTTCTGGGATCTTTGCATTTCTTTTGTTTTTTAATGTTCAAAGTTAAATGGCAGACTTTTTGCATAAAAAATTACAAGAAGCTGGAAAGTTTATTTACTATCTTGCCTCAACCAATGTAACAATGCCTCTATCAGGAACCACTGTGTACTGACAGACAACTGAGAAAATGAGTCATTAACTACACCCTAAAAAATAAATGCCAAATGAGACTCCACAGAAAAGCACACACACAGGCAACCTTAGGAACCTGAACCACAACCTTGCAAAAAACCCACATAAGCTGGTCTGGTCTGCTCATACACATTTTTTACTGCAGACTTTCTTGTCAAAGAAAGTTTCTCAGGAAAAGCTGCTGCTGGTTCCCAGGTGCTCAGCTGTGACTCTGTGGGCACCTGCACTCCTCTGGAACCCGCCCATTTTGGGTGCCCAGCAAGAAGAGTCTGAAGTGACTAAAATGAGATGTCTGCAGAGACTGCTTAAAGAGAGACCAAGCAATTGCCAAAATTCAGAAAATGTATCCAATTAAATAAGCTCAAAAACTTCAGTATATTATTCCAGTCTACTTGGTAATACAGTCAAGTAAACAAAAAAAAGATGTATGAAGAACTCTAAATGAATAATGTGAGGAAGGAAAACACCTGCAGAAGTCCTAGCATAATTTCAAAGTGCTTGTCATGTCAGAATTTTGTATACACAGAGTTCTCTTCCCTTGACAAGCAATTCATACAACACCTTAAAAATTGTCATTATGTACATTTAGAAATCTTTTTTAAATAGAGGAAAGAGAAAACTCACAAATTGCGTTTTCTTCTTTTTTTCTTTAGGTTTTTTTTTTCCTTTTAAGCAGCAGGAGACCAAGTATGGATTAGAAACATTGCACAAGTTATCTTAAGCCAAATAAAACCTCACCAAGAATCACAGCTACGATTTCACTGAGGACCTTAACTACGCCCTTTAGGAGCTGCCTCCTGTGCTAGGCACAGCCATGTCAGGTAAACAATTCCACAGCCAAGACTCTCCAGAGCTTGCCATTAGTATTTTGCCAAACCATATGTAACAGGGCACCCATCCACAGTAAGTAATGCAGGACAGTGATGTGACATTTTAAGTAAAACCAAACGGTTTGTTTCCAGCACTGGGGCTAATGTAACTGAATTGTACCATTTCACAGGATCAAAGAGTCAAAGCCAAAATGGGATGGGAAGTCAGGCATGAAGAAAAAAAATTATTCCTACCAATCTTTATCTTATTTGTACAGCTGAAAAATCTTCATTTTCCATCTCTGCACCATCAATCTCTAACCTGACACTGCCAAAAGACATATACTTTCTGGGGAAAGAGTCCAAAAGGCAAAGACAGGTTCTAAGATACAGTGACCGATGCTATTTTATATCAGCAGTTCCTCCCATCTACTCTTCTATACATTGCATTGCAATGCTTAGATACTTTATTACATTGATTTATTTTCTACTGCTGTAAAACACAGTAACTCTAAGAAACTCCGTTCTAAATTTCAGTTTTGCTTGAGGAAACCTGTTTGCAATGAATTATTTATGAGCATTCCATGGCTATTTGCTCCCCAAATCTCTCTTTGCAGCAATATCACTCAAAGCAGCTATTTACATTCACAGGACATTCACAAACAACATCTAAGCAATGGCAGTATCACAATTACATTACATTTTGTGAAGATAAGGAAGCTGCTTAAAAACCGACAAAGCAAGGAATCAGAAGTAGGCATTTTCCTTCCAAAGCACAAATTACCACAACAAACTGATCACACAACAAACTGACTGATGCCTTGTACCTGGGGGCTCACAGGTCTCAGTGAACTAACATGGACATCACTATTGTGTAAAAACACATTCCTGTTAGAAATGACAAACACAAGGACATAATGTGTGCAGGTACCTCTACATACCTGACTCGGAAACTGCCAGTGAGGAGATATAAGCAACTCAAAACAGGGGCTTGTTTTGGTGTATTTAGCCTAATCTAAACCACATCTGAGTGAGGCTGAAAGAACAGCACTTCTTCGTCCCCTTTTCACTCTTCTCTTTCTGTGTTTTCTTTTTAATGCAATCTGCTTATATGAATGAGTAGAGTGTTTGAAGAGCGCTACTTTTGGAGGATCCAGAAGTAACTATTAAATTAACTCTGAAGCTGCTGCATAGCAGAAATCTGTATGAAAGCTTTGTGCTAGCTGTGGAAAGACCTGACTATGAAGTTCTGATACACATATGAAGTTCAGTACAGTGTAGCCAAATAAATCTTTTAAAGTCATACTGTTCTCTTAACTCTCAGACATTAAACTGGACTCCAAACCGCTTAAAAAAAAATATTCCTAGTGCTTTTATTTTTCATACTCTTGATTTAGCCTAAAGGTATTTCTTTAAGGCAAAGACAAGTAGGTTATACACAGAAAACTGCTTACTCAATCTCTGTAAGCTGTCAGCACCCTTCCACATAACTTACTATAACAAAGCAAATAAAGTTTTGCTAATTCGTAGGCCTGATTTCTTTTTCTTTAAATTAAGCCTGTTTATCTATCAAAAGAAATTTCAGATCATACTTAAACCAGTATCTGTATTAGCCGTGCAGAGATTTTAAAAAGAGCTATAATTGGACTTCATTATTATTAAATTTGTAACACTTTGAAATTGGAAGCATATCTAAAGCAGTAGTGTTTTAAGAACCTGCTTTCTCAATTATGGCCTTTCATCATTGTCTTCATAAAGTCCTTCATAACTGTCATTTTGATTAAATCATACAGAACATCCAAATTTTTTAAAAAGTCCAAATTAAAAATGCTTTTGTATCACAATTACAACCAGCAGGGGCACATTTACTACCAACTGAAGTGGTTTGGTCATTGCTTTTTGTTTGGGGGGTTTTGTTTACTATAATGTGGTTTATCATTTATCAGTGTAGGAGAGACATACTGACATTGAATAGTATGTATCGCAGCTGAGGTGTCACAGTATTGCCTTGCAAAGAAGTTAACAGGACTAAACACGTGTTCACATTTCAGCTATTTCCTGTCCACTGTCTAAAACATTAATCTAAACTGCAGGAGGACTTGCTGCAGTTATTAAAGTACATTTGGTTTTGCTATGGAGTTTTTGCTATGAAGTTTTAGACTGCAAAACAGTGGAGAAGTGATTCAGCTATAGTTGAATACTGCTCAGAAGGGACAAGGACCCCCAGCAGAAGCAGGAGGCACGTGATGCATGGGAAGGGATGGATGGAAGTAGAGGAAGTGCTTTAAATTGCTGCACCCTTTTGCACACTGGCTACAAGTCAGAAATTTGACTTAGTCTCTCAGTGGTCCAAATAAAAACCAGACTTACTTCTTTTCCAAGTACGGTTCGTATGCTGTAAGCACAGTATATGCTAAAGGACAGAAACCTCTTGCACTGTAATAATGGGAAAATAGAGCAGCTCCATAAGGAGTTACAGGGAATGCCTCCAATCGACCTCCATACTCTTCATACTGAACATGCTACAAAAACGCAAGGAAGAACGCTTAGTGCTTTAACTTGCCAGAAGTGGAACTCCTACACCACATCGCTTTTTCCTTCACAAAGGAAGCTTAAAATTCAGCTCAATAACAATAAAATAGTATTCTACAAAAAAGGTATCTGGTATAAACTAGATAGCATTAATTCAATCTCAAACAGAAACTCCCAGAATTCTACACAAAGCTGGAGGGGGTGGCCACTAAATCCTCCAATTATTCCTCTAACTCCTGACAATAAATATTGAGTTAAGAGGCCTTCATCCACTGATATCTCAAAAAAAGGAACGAACAAAGTCCAAGAGGAAAGCTAGAAATGATCCAGTCTAAATTACTGAAGAGTCTGGATACAGATCATGTAGTTCAACCTTCAAAGACACTGACAGATTTGTGAAATTATTCTGATCTACATGCAAGTCTGGCTGAGCTTTGGTCACAGATTCAGTATTGTCAGATTCAGACTATCTTTATGGAAATAAAATATTGGTGCTGCCATCAGGAACTGAAATGTGACAGAAATGAAGCCCTTAATAAAGGTACTATGCATAGAAGACAAGGCAACAACCTTAAATTCCCAATAGGCCAGGGGACTGAATGCTACAACGCAAACATGAATACTTTCAGAAAGCAATTTACAAAAATCTAAAGTAAGATAGGAGAATCCCTTGAGCGGTTCAGAACTGTCCTTACGGTCTTGAGAAATACCCTTTTTATGACACAATGAAAATGAACCTTGACTTCCACAAACTCTTAAAAATAAGCAAACAGTAAACAAAAATACCCAGAACACTTTTACTTCCTCGTAAATCAAAAAGTGAAAAATTTCCATTTATAGTATAAGATTAGCATAATTTCATAAGATATTAATAAATTTCATGGAATGTCTTTAAGTTAATAGCATTTAGCTATGACTTCTTTCTTCTTTCAAATCTCACATTGTATATAGCTATTAATTTCAATTGTCAATAACATTATCTGTTACAGTACTATTAATGATTGAGGAAGAAAACAAACTGCTGTTATTTTTCCATTTCACTCCTAGAAATGTTTCTTTTGTTTTTTAATCATTTTAACTGCTAAAAAAAATGAAGTCTGTAAAGCAGTCAGGAACCATCACTATAGAGAAATTTTAAAAATTAATTCCATAACTTTCCATTTTTCCATAATCTTTAACTGATTCATTTGCAAGTTCTTCCTAGAATTAATTTTTCTTTCTGCATACACTGCCTTTGAGAAGAATATCAAGAAGCAGTTTTCTGTTTTACAGAGGCCTAGGGTTATTAGTTATCTCATGCTCCCTCTACTGACTGTGTAAGAAATGGCCCCCAAACCCTCTAAGATGCTTCTCTGTGGGAACAGTTTAGGACTCGATATAATGCTTCAAGGAATTAAAAAAGCATAAAGTAAATTTCTGTGGAGTGTCAAATCCTTGTGCAAGTCAGAGTAGAACATCTTTTTCTTCCTTCTAAGATAGAAGCCTCAGAAAATAAAACCTCCCTGTAGCATCCATGGTATTAACTGCTATACAAGCCATTTATGATACCCTTAGGAAACTTCTTCACAATGTTTCAAAGGTTTTATATTTAGGTGGAATATAAGAACTTCAAACTTCCACTTCTGGTGTAGTTTTTAGCAATATTTTTTTTTATAATCTGTTGTTCAGTTGAATCCACAAAAACTACCTACAGTCTCCTTTACCATCCTCCTGTGAAGGACAGTAATCTACTGCCAGTGTGACACGAGCACCATATTTACTCCTCACATTCTGAAAATAAATCATGAAATGACTGATAGGATATAATGTAAAAAATACATCTGGGAAAGTTCCCCAAAATTAAGGAAGGACTTAGTATACTACCTCTATTATCTTGAAAAGCAAATAATCTTCAGGATAGCTTACTGTTTTGCTATTCTTTAACTGAAGAAAAATGAGTCATATATTTCTTTTTATAAAATGTGTCTTAGTAGAGATAATAACTGAATGACTCTCTTTATTACATGAACCATAATAGAAGATTTAAATGCAGAATTTCATTGTTACATTTAGCAAAATCTATTTAATTAGTTTTGTTGCACATTAGAAACAAGTGATTTCATACAATAATGACCTCTACATCATGAAACTAAGCCTTTGTTATTAGACACTGAATGTGAAAAGAGAAAAAAAAAAATCAAAAAGCCATGATGAAATATAATTCCTGAATGTTGTACACAGACCTCTATCCCACTGAGCATTAACAAAATCCAGGTACTTACCAGATCAATCAGACTCTCCTGGATTCTGTTCAGTGTGGTGCGTAATCTGCTGCTACTGAGGCCCAGTCCGGTTGATTCAAACTGGAAGACATACATTCTACTTAAGCTGGGAAAGGAAATCTCATTGGTTTAAACTTTAAAGTTGTACAGCAAAACTTAAGTTTGTAAAGACTATCTACAACTTACTTACATTAAAATTTTAGCACAGAATCATAACTGTACAAAATGAAAAGAAAATCCACAGAGGTCACAGCACTCAACATTGCACTGGTGTGAAGAATGACCTAAGTATCCTTCATGAAGATGACAGTGTATCATTCATACCAATAAAACATCCAGTACCTTTTATTGTTGTAATTCTGTATTTGGCTGCAGGACTCTGGATTTTCTCATTTGGGTGATGAGCCTGGAATGGTGCCCCACGATGCCCCCTCCGAGCCTTGCATTCACACCTCACCCAAGTCAAATGGGCTTCACTGCTCTTTCTAGCTATAAAATCTCTTGTATTATCAAATATATATCTTGCATTTATAAAAATTGTAACTACTGATCTTTATAAAACAGTCATTATTACTTAATGCCTATAAAGATCTACCTCAGACATGTGCCATCTTCATGTTCATGGCTCAGGAGTGTATGGGGCAGAATATCAGCTGAGATATATAGTTATATATACACCTGTGCTATATATATGTATTTATTTTATATATATATATATATATACATATACACACACATATATATAGCTACACTAATTTCCTGCTAAGTGCAATGGATTATACCAGCTGAGGGTCTGATGTGACATGCATAATTATTGTAACTACTTGTCTTCTACTGTTAATAAAAAACCCCAACAAACTAACACAGTTAAGAAAGTGGAAACAGGACATGTAAGAAACACACATTTAAGTCAACAACCTGAAAGGATTTGAATACAGTTCTGGTATGTGATTCACACCAAAAGGCAATTTGCTGAACAATATTTAGGGCACTGTTGTTCACTGCATTATTAGACTTCCTTTCAGTGGGCTGAACCAGGCAAGGAAGTATTTGAGCTCACGTGACCTCCTCCTCTCCTTTTGAATACAAACAGGTATAATTTAGGTCCCCATTTACTGCATCTAAAGTTTCTGATTTAAGATGTCCATCTGCCCCAATTCTTCTATATATTAAATGACAATTTACATCTGAGTTGAATTCCCACCAGAAGTATACTCTGATGAAATCTAAAACCTGATCTAGGAGATACATCCACATTTGATAAACTGATAAATAGAAATGTTCATGCCTTTATTTTATTGCAAGTGAAGTAACCTTTTTTACAAAAAAAATTTTTATCTTTCTTCAAATATTTACTGTAGAAGCATCAGTTCTAAACTGTCTTTGATTTTGCAGGTGTATGGGTGAAAAAGAAAATAACTTTTTTTCCTTAAAGAAATCCATCCTTGATTCTCCATGTTATCTTTTTTCCCTTCTTAACATCATATAGTACTTTTTCAAGACATGGACATAAGGACTGCAAATTCAAGACTGACTATTCCCTCTGTTAAGGTAAGAACAAACAGAAAAAAAAGCCCTGCTTAAATGTAAAAAACCCACATATGTTAAAAATATATTTGCAAGTTTCAGCCATTTAAGGAATTTGCATCATCAAATCTACCATTAATTCTTTCTCTTTCTGCCTTTCAATTGCTAACTTCCAATTGCTAACTTTCAATTGCTATCAGTAACTTCTACTTATTTATTCTATAATGATATATTTCTTTCTAAAAACTGGTAATTTTGAATTGGAAACATATCTGAATGAAAAAGAAAGTAAAAACAAACATAAATTTCCATGAAACTTTACATGTTCACAGTACTCCAGATTTACCAGGCAACCAGTTACACCCCGAAATCAGAATTGTTCGTCCATATGTATGAGGGAGGAAAAAAAAACAAGAAGCAAAGTAATTGTTGCTCAGAATTTTTCCACAAGGACAGAACCTCATGGCTTCACAATGAATGTTTCACTCATCAGTACATCCGACTCGCTTCATACAAGATTCTGCTATTTCTATATGCAGAACTACAGATTTCTAAATTCCACAAATTGATGGCCTAGTAAGGCTAGTAAGCAGAGCATTAAACAATTTGAAGAATATTTCTATTCACCACAAATTTTACATATCCCCTTATAGTTATTAAAAAAACATTAAGTTTACAAAGTAGTGCAATGTCCTGTCAAAAAAAATAAAACTCACCTCAATTTTTTTCTGCTAAGGAAGACTATTTTATGGCATGTTCATTAATGTCTTACGTTTTAGTGAATAGATGTTAAATACAAGGAATTCCTTTTAATTTTATTTTTGTTTTGCTCCATAATTTGAGATAAGGCAGGTTTAATTTGCATCCCACAAATAAAGAAAGTTTGGAAAGCCATTCTACTTACAACCATGTTTAATTTTTGGCAGTGAAGAAAGCTAAATACTGACTACATAGGATAATGATTCTAAAGAGGTCTGGAAAGAGCAATGACAGCATCATGAATGGACATAGAACTCAACATGTGTATTTTAAATCCCTGGTTTTCACTGAGTGGGAATGAACTCTGTATAATCAATCACTCCCCTTATGTGTGTACTAACTGACATATACAACATAACCACAAGTATTCACAAATAATTTTAAACATTTAAGGAAGTTATACCAGCATACTCTAAGAATCCCATTTGACATTATTTTCTGAATAAAAATAAAACAGGAACACTCTGAGTGGTCTAAATCACATACCATCACCCACCTCTACTTTCTACTACGGGGAGTGAGGACATTTAAGCAGCATTACAAGAGGATTTATTACAATCATAAACCCTTGTAAGCATTGTGTTTCCCACGGAAAACAATCTGTCAAAACAAATACTAGGCACACTACAAAAACATCACAATTTTACCACTCATCTGCTATAACATTTACCTGCCTAGCACTGTGCTGTTCTCTGTTAGAAGCACAGAGTGAGGAAGTCAGTATGGGCTTTAGAAACACAAAACAGGCGGGGCAAAAAAAACCCAAACAAAACAATAAATGCAACACAATATGATTACCAGAGCAACTAAGCCAATGGAAATCCATTATCTTAACAAAAAAACCTAAAAAACCCCAAACCACAAACAAACAAACAAAAAACCAAAACAAAAAACCCAACAAAACCAAAAAAACTCCCACCCATCTTGTAAACACAAATTGTAAATACATTTGTCCTGCCAAATAGAACAGTTCAAAACCTTTTAGAACCATATGTTGAGTCTGAAAATTCCTTACGATGTGCCAACACACGATGATGGATTTGGAACCCCTAAATTGTGTTACTTGTGGAGTAATTCAGGGGCCAAGAAAGGAGAAAGTTGTTTTTACACGCAGCTATTAAGACAATTCTATTGAAAGTTGATCTACGCTATGTAAAGACATTGCCAACAAGCATTTACTTCAACTACAAGATCACTCAAAAAAACGTTGTTTTCATTAATGCAAGTAGTTTGACAGAAGAATACTAGATCTGAAAAAGTCTCTTTCAAACATCTTAAACTTGAGTTACTGCTTAACTTTCAGGGCCCCCTCCCTTTTCCTACATTTGCTATTCTTATGTAAACTAGAGAAATCCATATAGAAAAATTCAATCACCTTATACTGTCTAGGCTCAAACCACCCTCCTTGTGCAGACTGTTCCTTTGCTTTGCTGCCCACTTTCTACCACTACTTTTAGGTATTTAACATTTTCTTTCCTCCTTTTCAATACTGCTGGAAAAAAGAATAGGGAATCTATCGATTCAAAACATAATATGATTAATGTCTCAGTGACAATAATGCTCCCAATACTTCTTTCCCTTATTGCTGATCTAATCAGCCTTTTCTTTCTCCTACATTCAAATCCATTCTCTTGCCACTAATTTTTCTGTGGATTACATATTAGGTAGTACCTTAAGCAAAGAGATCTCCTCTGTATTTTCATTCTGTGTATACAGTGATACGTAAAAAAGAAAAATGCTTCTACCTACCGTGTCATTTCGGCCAAAAAATGTATAGACTGCATACAGATAGTAATCAAAGAGCTGGGACATGAAGTGGATCACATCAAATGCAATCGGTTTCAGAATATTCATCATCTGCATGTATTTCCCTTAAAAATTAAATATAGAAGATCAGTTTCCTCACCACAAGTGCTAAAAAGACAGTGCCAGTTTTACCAAACTCAAAACCAGCTTTACAAAGTGTATTATTTAGCCTTCAACATTGATTAACAACAACTTAATAATAGTTTACAGATTGGGAGGTTTAAAAACAAACCTAAAATGATGGCTTAGACACCACAATTGTCTCAAGACTTCTCAAAATGTAGATGTTAAACCATACCAAAATGTCTTCAACCATTCTTGGCCTTCTAGTACCAAATTCAAAACATACAACTTTCTGGATCCTCTACAAGTTTCAGCTCCATTTAGCTAAAAAATAATAATCTGCTAAGGTAGTCTCTGGCAAATGCTATATAGAGCCACTGAAGATTTTATGTATTAGTGTGTTTATATATGCACATATGGATCTTTTTCAAGCAACAGAAAAACACAGTATAAAAATTATATGTCCAAGACTGGATTTTACTCAACAACTCCAGGAATTATGTGCTTCACATTGGTGATATAGCATTTTCTGCTCTCCTTCCTTTTTATCGTATGGTAAGAATCCCAAGTAGTTTTAAGATTTAAGTTTGAAATGTTTCCAGGGGGACAGACTGTGAGTAAAGGAGCATGTCAGTACCCTGGCACATCCAGGGAGAAGAATAATTCCTTCTCTTCATTCCTTGTCTCTGTTGTAACACACTTGACTTGGGTAAATAATTTTTTTTTAAAATAACAAAAACACCCCAACCACAGGACCTTCACCTATATGTTATGTGAATCAAATTGATCATAGGATTTGGACACCAAAAGGGATTTTTTCCTACAGACCTAGCTCATAGGGTCAATAGTTTTCAGTCATTTTTATTTTCCAGCATAGGACATGGCTCTTCAAAGGGTCATAAAAGAAGCATACTTAAAGAAAACCCTGATATTGCAGAGACCCCACATTTCCTGCTGGCTACGTCAAAAATGACATCCTACTTGCTCTTTTAGTGTTTTAAAAACATAAAGAACACGTAACAAGCTTTTGGTTACTATAGTAAAAGACAGCAACTTTTGAACCAAAACACAAATGCAGACTACCCAGCATGTAGGATACAGCAGGTCGTTTCACAAAACGTCATATTCGAGATGTGTTTTGATGTGACAGATTGGAAAAATTACAGGAAGGTGCTACAACAATTTATTTTTCTTGTAGTCAGCAACACTCCTTTTCAAGTTAATACTGTGCCCAGTAATAGATAGAGAAAATATTGGTTTAATCAGAGAAACTGGGTAACAAAGAAACAAAAGCTAGCTTTTAGTAATGGGGGAGTTACTTGAATTTTTCAAGCAAGTAATTGAGTAGGTCAGCAAGGATAACTAAGTTGAAAAATACATGATACAGCTACATAACTGATAAAATGGTAGAGCACTAGAGTAAGAATCAAGCAACAGCCTGATATTGCTACCTTCCATGTTTCTATCTAATTTAGACTCCCTATTGAATACTATGTGACTATGCTCCTGTTTGCTAAGACATGCAAGAATACATTTTATTATTTTTGGAGATTTGACACAGGTTGTAATAATTAATATTTGTTAGTTTAGCCCATTTGTTAACTCTATAATACTTAATTATTTATGTTGAGACCCACAGCACTATGAACAAACTGAAAAGTGGACTTAAAAAATTCTATTTGTCTTCTAAAAGGGAAAACCAAATGCACAGTCCAATGTGGAAATTTTTGGATGTGTGTGAAATGATGGTACTGGTACCCTAATTCAAGCGTCACCTTCATCTGTGCTATCTGAATATTCCGTACTGCCACAGGCTGACTTTTTCCACTTACTCTGTGATAAACACATTTTTAAACTTGCCTGCAACCCAAACACAATATAAGAGTGGTAAGTCACATTCTGGACAGTTAAGACTTCCAAGCATCTGTGCAGCTGGCATGAATACTGAAGGTAATCTCTTGGGCAGTGTCTTATGCTTTTCCAAAGGGCTGTGCACTGTACACTGCCCAAGTATTGTCCCTATAAAAATCTTCCAATGCCAAGAACATTTCTCTATTACTACATCACTCAGCATCTTGGCACAACAAGTGTTCCAAGAACATTTCCTCCTCGTTGCTCTCTCTAACAGGACACCAATTTTTAACGTCTACACATTTTTACCTACTTGTGCTAAAGTTACTATTTTGGGTTGAAAAGGGATATGTAAGAACATTTCCAAATAGCACAAACACACTCCAGGATCAATATCAAAATAGAAACTTCCAGAATTACTTGAAAGCAACAATTAAAGTTTCAGCAACTGAAAGTAGCTTGAATTTCTAGAGGCTCTAGATAGCTGAAACTGCTGAACATTTGCCAGATTTCTTTTGAAGTATTTCTTGCAGAACTCCTTCTGTCCTTAGGGATAGCAAGTAGAAAGTATTCTTTAAGACTAATCTATATAGAACTGATGCACCTCACAAATTAGCACACACAAATCTTTGCCAATAAATCTTTAGCAAGTCAACATGGCAAAGTGAGCTTTAAACTAGGAAAGATGGGGTAAGGGGAGAGTTATAGTGACCACACATGCAGCAAAATAAGGTTTAAGTGGGAATACCTCCAGCAAGTACAAGCAGCCAAAGACATGAGTAAAAGACAGGACTATGGGACATCCCCTTGCACTCCCACTGGGATACTCAAACACCTCTGTGAAGTGCCTGTCCACCAAAGTACACAGTGTAGGGAACAAACAGGAGGAATGTTGGGATAGCTTGTGTGACTGGAATATTGTCATGAAGGGCTACATGCTGTTTAGGAAAGACAGACCTGGAAAGCATGATGGTGGAGTTGCCCTATATGTGAGGCAACACTTGGAATGTACCAAGCTGTGTCTTGGGGTGGATGATGAGTCAGTGGAGAGCTTAAATTTTTGGGTAACAGGGCAGACTAGTAAGGGTGACACTGTCAGGGGTGTTTGCTACAGGCCACCTGATCAGGAGAAGGAAGTGGATGAAGTCTTTAACAGACAAGTAGAAGTAGCCTCATGGTCACAGGCCCTGGTTCTCACAGGGGACTTCAATCATCCTGACATCTGCTAGAAGAACAAAACAGCAAAGCACAAACAGTAAAGCATTGACAACTGACAGAGACGGTGAAAGATGCCAATGCAGAATGGTGTGTTGCTCAACCTTATGCTAATGAACAAGGAAGGCCTTGTTAGAGGTGTGAAGGTTGGGGACAGCCTTGGCTACAGTGACTATGAGATTGTGGAGTTCAGCATCCTGCATGAAGGAAGCAGGACAGCAAGCAAAATTGCAACCCTGGACTTCCAGAGAGTTAACTTTAGCTTCTTGGGGATCTTTTTGGAAGAATCCCATGGGGATCGGCCCTGCAGGAAAGAAGTGTCCAAGAGAGATGGTCAGTATTCAAGCACCACTTCCTCCAGGCTCAAGAATGGTGCATCCTGATGAGCAAGAAATTAGGCAGAGAGGGCAAGAGAAGAGCATGGATGAACAAGGAACATGTGACAAAACTCAGTAATAAGCAGGAGATATAAAGGAGGTGGAAGCAAGGACAGGCCACTTGGAACGAATACAGAGATGTTGTCAGAGTGAGTAGTAGTAACATAAGAAAAGCCAAGGCCCACCTGGAATTAAATCTGGTCAAGAACATGAAGGACAACAAGAAGGGCTTCTTCAAATACATCAATGACAAAAGGCCTGCTACTAAATGGAGAAATAATCCTGGTGAGGGGACGCAGAAAGGGCTGACATATCAAATGCCTTCTGTCATCAGTCTTCAATGACAAGACCACCCCTCGGGAGTCTCAGACCCAGGGGACCAGGAAAAAGGAATGGTGGAAGGAAGACATACATTAAGAGCCAAGATGCCACTTTGAAGTGCAAAGTGCAAATTCCATTGTAGCTAAGTCATTCTGAAAGACTATGTGATTTACGGTTTTTTATGTCATGTGAGGATCTGTTATGTGACCAATCACTCACTTCAGCTACCGACTTCTGCTGTGAGAAGCATGTCTGTCATCACCATTATTATCTTCTCAAAAGATAATGGGGTTTAAAGAAAGCAAAATCTAAGAATTTGTCCTCAAAACCCATTCTTAACACATGCAAAAATGAGGCTGAAAAAGCATTAAAACCCTTCAACATAAGAAATACCCACTAACCTATTTCTTAGGTCAGAATGATATTAATTAAGAGATCACTGAATCAATATACATAATGACATAGTCATTAATTATTCTTGTTTATATATAGCGCTTAGTCAAAATATTCCACACAAATTTAACACAAGTTTACTCTTCCTTTACATTTTAAGTCAACATGCAATGGCTTGATAGGAAAAATTAACCTTATAAATTAGTCTAATGGCTACTTCATACTAGAAAGAGAAATAATTACATTGGATTATTAACGCGAGAGAAATCTGATGAATTGTTCACTTGAAATTCAAACACAATTGTATCAGCTCCCACTTAAATTATACATTAGTAACTCATTTATGTAGTTTATAAATATTAAGCTACATTTTTTTTATTCATCTAGCTTACATACAAAGCATACAGCACATAGAAATAGTTCAAAATGGTTAACAAACATTGTCATACTCATTCAGTGGGTACTACTACATTCATAAAAAGTAAGGCAATGATTTCTGTTACTTGACTGGGCAACATAAATCTGCATCTTCATCACTATGACTGAAAAAGAGCAAAGAAAAACATATTCAAGAGGGAAAACAGTCATCCAAATAACTACTGATCTACTGTATTAACTTTTAGGGTGCAGAATTTCAGACTGTTTTGAAGCAAGTATGGAAATTACAGAAACAGAAATACAGAGGCAAAATTAAGATAAATCTAACAGAAGTGAACTGTACCAGACTAAGGTACATGATTTTCTAGACAAAGGACACAGTACATTTCACTATCTGGGATTTAGTGAAAGTATTAATTTAAAAATATTGCACAGTAAATAAGTGAAGCTAGAGTGTGTTGAAAAGGGAAGTAACTGAAAAAGCTACTAGTGGAGCTCCCAGCAATAGGCCATTTCTTTAATATTGTCATTAATTACTCTGGCACAAAAATGAGTGACAATAGAAAAAAATAAAGGGGAACCATCAAAACAGAAAAGAACTGACATATGTACAGGAGTACTTGATGACTGTTGTAATAAAAACTGGATGAAATCCAGTAGCACAAATTGTAAATCTATTCATTTAGGGGACAATTAAAAACACGCATCTTTCTACTATAAGCTAGCAGCTTTTCTCTTGGGAAAAACTGGGAAAGTGAAGGATCTGCTGGTTGTACAAGGTTGTTACACATGAATTGAACTGCCAGTACAAGGAAGCTGTAGGAAATCAAAAGAGGTGCAAAATGGAAGGAGCTTGTGACCATGATGCAATGACAGAAAAATTAGAGAATGCAGGAAGATCTCATCCAAAGTATTGCACATGATTTTGGTAAGATTATAAAAGGAACAGAAAATTTAAGTTTCTAGTGGATAAATACAGAGGATACTAAAAATCTTGGCACATTGTTTAGCAAATCAAAGACTGAGAAGAAATAGGATTGCTTTCTGTAAACAGTACACATCAAAAAACAAGACGATCTGTTAATCCTGAAAGTTTCTTTTGTCATAAGATCAAGTCAGCAGAAAATAGGTGGATTTTTTTTTTAATCTATAGGTTTCTGGAATAGAATTCCTATTAGAATGAGTGGTGGGAACAGAAATATTTTTAAGCTCAAGCTCAAAACAAGCATATTTACAGGCAGTGTTAAATGACATCTTCCTCGTGCACGAGGTCCCTTTCTAATTCCATGCTATAAATAGCACTACTATCACTCATTACAAAAACAACATAAAACACCCCAAACAGCAGAAAAAATGAAAATTAATAATAATTCCAGAAGGAGAAAAAAGCATATATATGAGCTTTTAAAATAATGTTTAATTTTGGGGTTATGAACACAATCCACAAACAGAAAGACTCCTCACATAAAATTGGAAAAGCACAACTACTGCTTCACCTGCTTGTACAATGTTTTATGGCAGGGACAGAGGCTGGAGTTTGTATGGAAGTGCCATGAGCGGTTTCCAGATTCAATCCTAAATTTTCTTAGAGCAAAACCTTATAGTAGAAAGCAGCAAACAAATCTCTCCAACCTAAGTCACAGATCAATGCCAGAAAAGTCACAACAGAATGAACTCTCATTTCAGGTCTCTATGGTAAATGCTCAAGTGAAAAAAAAGGTTTTAGCAAACCTGCAAAAAAGGTTTAGAAAATTAATTCCCAACTCTCATGCTGCCCTCAAAGACAGCAAAAGGTACTAACCAGGTGTTGGAGTAACCTCTTTTAAAAGGGCTTACTCTGAAGTGCAACAATCATTTTCAAGCACACAAACATTGAAGGCAAACCTCATTAATGTAACACATACAGAATTCCTCTCTCTTCTGCCTACTCAGATAAATTTAGCAGTTACTTCCCCTTCTCTATAAATAAAACAGAAGTCAGTAGCAGAAAATTGCTATCGTACAATTATCCAGATCATCACACAGAAGGCATGATCATGAAAAATCAATCCCATCACATCTAGAACTGGAGGCCAGTGTTTACATAGACAAGTTTGGCAAGAAAAGACCTCAAGAAGTGGCCTAGTGCAACCTCCAGCTCAGAGCAGGTCTAAAGAGAGGAGGCTGCTCAACAGCCTGTTCAGTCACATCTTGATCACCTCCAAGGACAGAGATTCCCTAAACTCGCTAGGGATTACTAGGATGTATGAGAGGGCTCTTTTCTTCTAGCTGATTACCATGCAGTAAAAACAGTTATTCTGAGTATGAGGATTTGAGTGATGAAATGGAAAAAAAACCCCCAGTCTTAAAGTTCTTACTTGTGCAACTATTCTACTTTAAAATAAAGCATTTAATAAAACACATTAAGCAACATAGAGCATTCATCTTTTTGCTTGCTATCTCCACTCTTCTAACACATTCAATATTTTAGACAAATAAACTACCATTATAGGTTAAACCCAACATATGCATGCAGATTAATTTTCCAGTTAAAAATAACTCACAAGATATAAGCAAATTTATCTATTTAATTTAAAATATTTGTTTAGTGCTTTATTTCTATTTTATTAACATTTTCAAAGAGTAGAAATAGAGCCCAATTAGGCATATTTTTCAGGGCCTTAAATATCATTCAACATATTTGCTATAATCCATAATTTTGCACAAAAATCAAAAACACTTATAAAAAACTACAATTATTCTACATACCAACAAGCCTTATTACATTCAGTGTAGTGTTTGTTAGAATAGGTGCATTCACTTTATTGAGGTTATAATCTGATCTCTTTCTGCTCCTCAGAGTTTCTCGAGAAACACTTGAAAGAAAACAAAACAAAACACACCAAATGTGAAAACATTCAAAGATATACAAACAAAATTTAGTGGAAAATATATTATTCCTCCCCCCTTCTTTCACATGACAGTATGTCTTCCAGTGCAGTATTTTATTTATGCCAAAGCACAACTGGGTTAGGATTCTAATATTTAGAGAGAAGCCTGATCTAATTTACATAGAATTGCGCTGGAGAAAGGAATTTTTGACTTTTATTTTAATGCTGGAGTTCTGCAGGCTTCTGTCTTGCCTCAACAGTCATTTTAATCACTCTGACCGAAATTCATAATTCATAAAGAGAATAAAAACAACACAAGTCACAACAAAAAGAGGCAGATTAGTCACCTACAGCTGAAAGTTACTATCTAGACACAGAAGTAATATTGAGGAAGGTTAAGCTAAAATAGTCATTAAATTTTTCATAAATGTAATGCCTGAAGGAGGCAGGAAGTTAGACTTGATATTTATCCAACTAGAGACATTTTCATTTTCTACAAGAGAAACCTTCTACCAGCTGCCATACCTCAAAATTATATTCTTAGAAAAATTTCAATTTCGCAGCACAAACCTATGGACAGCAACTCTTGTACATTACTCTGCTCTGACCCAGGTGATGGCATTCTAGTTGTCCTGCAAACCCTACATAAAAAAATGTTAGCCTGCTTCACAAAGTCTGAATGTACATCCAAGTTGTACAGAGTCCTAGACAGAAACTTGTTTTCAGATCCTTTTAAAGGATACGACGTTGGCTTTGCTTATATGAATATATATAAATAAAATACTCTTGTATATACATCAAAATAGAATATGTATATTCATTTATATATCTACGTGTGTGTTCGTAAAGAAAAAGAGAATTTAAAATTCAAAATTACTGCCTTCAAGCTATGGAAGAATCTATTTTTTTTTTCTTAACCTGAAGAAGTTTACTGTTCTGCAGAAGCAGAAGCCCAAAACTCAAACCACTTGTCTGCAAACAACTGCTTTTGACACAACAGAAATTACACATATACACAACAGCTGCTATAGAAGAACCTTCAGTTAACATCTAATCCTCACTAATCAGTTTTCCACTACCTGCTTCAGAGAGCCTTTATATGCTTTCAAAATGTTCCTTTCTTCAGGTTTTGTCTGCAATAATGATGAGAAGTTTAATGCTCCTCCCCATTCTGGAGATCTAAGTGCTGAGCCTTCTAACTATGCAGGCAGCATAATGATTATTTGATTATTATTCCACTGTTGTAGATTACACAAACTGAACTAATTAGAATACTGAGATGAAAAGCAGATAAATTATACCAAGGATGCACATGGCCTCCTTACCTTTTTATCGGGGCATCTCCTGTCTGCTCATCCACATAATCTCTTTTCAACTCTTCAGGAACATCACTGTCGCTATCATACTCCTGATACGCACTTTTTTCTTGTTCATCTGATTCATACTGTTAAGAAAAAAAAAGAAAATAATAAATTGACTACGATTATTTTTCTTATAATATTGTCACTCATTAATGTTGCACTTTTTGCACTTTTTGGCTTTAGCTTGATTGCAATACAAATAACTTTGCTGGTTGAAAGGCTGCTGACATGTTCTTTAAAAATGCAGCAGGCAAATTATATTATGTTGATTGAGTAAATATTTGCATCATTCTATTTCAGCTACCAATAGTTTGCTTTGCTTTCTAGTTGATGTATAAAGTACCCACATATTTGAGCTTTTATAATTTGCTTTATAATCTGAAAAAAAAAGGGTAATAAATCCTCAAAATTCATCTATACAGTGGCAGTAAAACAAACAAACAAAAAAACCCTGGCACTGCATAATACTTAATTATTATTGCAAGAAGAAAAAACTATTGCTTCACAAAAATACTTGTTTATATTGTACACATTTAATTAGAAAAAGAAACCAAAACAAACAAAAAAAAACTTGCAGTCTTTTTGCACAACTCCAGAATGTACCTGCACTTGAAGAGAGACTTGAAGAGAGAGACTTTTCCTTAACACATACATCACTTTGAAGCCACTTTATACAGTCAGTAGTGACACAGGTAACACACTGGCTCCAGGATCCTTAAGAACTGGCAGCCAAAACACACTAGGACATGTATTTTTTCAGTCATGCATGCCCTAGCCCCAAGTTGCTGAGACTTTTAAAGGCTAGCACTATGAAAGCACTATGTTATAAATGCAAGAACCCCCCATTTGTACAAACAAATTAAAAACAAAAACAGCTCCGGTGGAAAAAAAAGAATATAGTATGAGACACTCAAGAGAAATGTTCAGACCATTAGTATTCCCAGGCAAAATATCTGCCTTATGAACATTTTAGACAAAGGAAAGTTGTAATGAAAGCAGCTCAGTTTATTTCAAAAATGAGCCGAGGTCAGCCTTGACTAAGAGCAAAAAGAACCACAGTTTAACTAACTTGGCTGGAACATCAGCACAGAGAATTACCACCACTTATTATGCATTAAAATATAATAAATGATGCGCTGATTCAATTAAAATCCAGTGAGAGTAGAACAATAAATTGACTAAAAACTGTTAACTATAATTCCTATTGATGTAAGAATCTGACAGTTGACATTAATTAACTGTTTTAACATCATAGAATAAGAGCTATTTTGAGAATTTTTTTTTTAACTTGGAAAAATACTTTATTAAGTTTCCTCAATCTAATGCTATTAATGATCTGGAAAAGCTATTTA
The DNA here is from genome assembly GCF_020740725.1 of Corvus hawaiiensis. NCBI lineage: Eukaryota > Metazoa > Chordata > Aves > Passeriformes > Corvidae > Corvus > Corvus hawaiiensis. The sequence continues at coordinate 56,519,151 of NC_063213.1, forward strand.
TGAGACAAATGCATCTGTATTTTAAAGTATGCATTAACTCACAAAAATTAAATAGTGACCTCAACCTGAAGAGACCTTATAAATCTATTTTGAACATGCACAGTCTGCAGTAAATTTTAAAGTGCTAAAATGAATTCAGACATCTTGTAGCAATAATCAGTTACAAGTGTTTAGGCAATCCACTCAAACCAACCCATAGGCAGTGGTAAGATTGATCAAAGTTGAAGAGCGTTACAATACTGGAAGTTAACTGTATCACAACAAAGACATTTTAAGAAGCTACAGAAAAGAGACATAAAGCATCTCACTGATGCTCAAGATACATAGCTGAGGTGACTGGGTCCAGGGGCAACAACTAAGCACTTCAAAAGACTTTAAAATTCTCAAAAAAAGTCCTGACAGTTCTTCCCACCCTACAGATAAACTGTCAAGTAAATTAACTGTTTATGTCCCTATCATGCTACTTCTTTCTATATTTGGTAACATGCCTGCATTCTCTGGAAACAAAATTTTGCAACCTCCATTTGAAATAATTCCAATTTTCAGTGCTAAAATGTGCCTCGACCTTAACTGGTCAGCCAAGACACCGAAACACAAAACCTCAGTAAAAATTTTATCCTACATTGTCCTAAGCAGGTTATTTATCTTTCTATGTAAAGAATAACAAAACAGGTGTACCTTCTACTTTTTAAATAGGAGTCCTTTCTGTGTCAGCACTTTGGAACAACAGTCGTGAGAGACTGAAATGTTACAGGTTAATGGCTCGAACAATCCGCAATTTGCAAGAACAGCAGGTGCTCTGCTGAGGCCAGGTTTGCACACCCCAGCTGTGTGGTGACAAAACCCCTCATGTACATAAGACAGAGGGGGTGCACACCCACCACCAGAGCATGACCACAACAAACCAGCCTTTGTTTAGCAACAAGCCGTTTTTTGAGCCAGATAAGGGAAAAGGCCAAGAATAAGCAGATCCTGTGAGATAGGATAATGCTTTTTATCATGCCAATGTCCTTCCCATGAGGAGGTATCACATAAGCCTTAAGGTATTCACCCCTTCTGATAAGGCATAGCTGGCTCAACTAAGCAGGGCCAAATAGCAGTCAGGTCATTTAGAAGGGGCCACAAACCATCGAAGACCCCCAAAGTGCCCCCAGACTCATTTCTGGGGCCTTCCACCGAAGAACTGCATATGATCCAGAGTGCTGTAGCAGACAGTGTAAAACACCCCCCCAGGGGAGGTACCTGGGTGCTCCTCCCTGAATGTGAATGTCTATTAACCCAGTGAACTTTATGTTTGGTGGGTTTCACTCAACCCCAGCAGATCAAGACTGTGACCATCACTTTGACCAATGGACACTGAAATTGCAAAAATCAAGTCTCGGTTGGATCCACAAGTGATGTTATCTTTCCACTATCTACTCTTATCCTTTCCTTCTTTCTTTTCATTGTATGTTTTCTTAAATTATAACTTGATACTTTTATATATTTATATTAGTATAGATAATAACATGCTAGATAAAACTGCTACATACCTCATTTCCACTGAAACCAAATTGTTCTAAAATAAACCTGCCATGTATATGTATGTATAAACACCAATCATTCAGTGGTGTTTCACTCTAATCCATCCCAAGGGATCTATTAACAAGAACCTCAGTTACCCTGCCTCTGGAATAGTAACAGAGAGAGAAGATTAAAAATGTCAAAATGGAAAGTAGGATGGTCATCTGTGGAGTATAGTCACCTCAGTCACAAAATACCTTCATTCCAGTACCAGCCCTGGTAGATGTCCTGTACACCTACTGACAAGTTAATTAACCTGTCCTGTGCCTCCATTCACAGAGATAAATTTCTGTCTGATTTACATTTATGTTTTGTAACTCATGAAGGTTACAAAGAGTGCCAGAAAGACCTGCAGGACCACTACCTCTCATAAGCCTGCAGTGTCTGTGCCAGATGGTACCAGAAGTGGGATGCCGTAAGAGACTTCAAGCACTACTACTTCTGAAAAAAGGTTCATCTTTGGAGGAAAGAGGGAAAAGATAATATTCAGCTGAAGTCAGAAGAAGGTATTACAAGGAGCTACTGGAGAGAGTCCAGTGGAGGGCCACAAACATGATTAGGGGGTCTCTCTTATGAGGAGATACGGCAGGAACTGGGCCTGTTTAGTCTGGAGAAGACAGAGAGGGGATCTCATGAATGCATATAAACATCTCAAAGGCAGATGCCAAGAGGATGGTGCCAGGCTCTTTTCAGTGGTGCCCAGCAACAGGATGAGGGGCAATGGCCATAAACTAAAACACAGGAAGTTCTACCTCAACATGAGGAAGTGTCAGAGAACTGGATCAGGCTGCCCAGGGAAGTCATGGAGTCTCCTTCTCAGGGACATTCAAAACCCACCAGGACACATTCCTGCTCCAGGTACCCTGCCTTGGCAAGGAGGCTGGACTAGATGATCTCCAGAGGTCCCTTCCAACACTAACAATTCACTGATTCTGCGATTCTTTTTTACTGATAGAAGACTGCTTGGCAGCAATGTGACACTTCATGCTGGCGAAAGCCAACAAAACAGTGTCTCCAACATATTCATCAGCATTTGCTATTTAGTTTTTTCATCAAATGATTTCATGCTTGTAAAAACAAAAGCTTAGCACAGAGTAAGACAATGTCTTTTAAATTTTTCTTGAAGCTAGGAGAAACAGATTTCTGCAGCATAAAATGTTAGAAATGGAAAAACCGAAGGTCTGTTCTAACTTGTTTGCAGAGTTTTCATACCTCATACAAATGTGCAGATAGAAATAAAAATACCTCAACATATCCACAGTCAAGAAATGAAGACAATTCTAGCCTTCTACAAGTGTAAGTATGTGCTTACAAGTCACTAAACAAAAAATATGGGAACAATGTAGGCTCTCATTCACTAGCAGCAACCTGCAAGGTACCAGAGGAGTTTGAAATCACTAACCAGCAATTATTCTTTTTTGTTCTTGAGATGTTATCCAGTCTCAGTAGCACAAGTTAAGAAAACATTATTCATCAAAGGGATAAACAAGAACAAAAGCTTTAACAAAAACATGCTAAAGTAGTGTTTAACAGAATGGTACAAAGCTTTACATTAAAACACGTTTGATCACTGCTAGATTTTGGCAGACTTCTGAAAAAACCCACACAGTTGTTGTTCAGTTTTATAGAAGAACTCACAATAAAGAGAGTGTCCTGAGCATTTAAATTACAACTAAAAATGACGTAACAAACATCAGAAAATCCATGGCAAATCACATAGGTGTGAACAAGCACAACAAAAGGAGCAACCCACAATGATTCTTTCCTATGAAGCCAGAAAGCAAGTCCTAAAATGATAAAATTATCTCCACAAAGAAAGCTAACTTAAACCCCTGGAAAAATACTAATTTAGGTGGAACATGTCTTGCTAACCTTCAGGAACACTTGACTTCAGTGGAAAAAAAGTGCTGATTCAGTGCAAAACAAACTGAACTTTAAACAGGATGCCTGGCTTTCTGGCACGTGTAAAAGCAAAGCAGCACAGTACTGCAGGCAACAGATTCTTGTACTAAGACACTTTGCCATCATTGCTACACAAAATAAATCGTAATTTACTGAAAGCACCATTTGCTTTTATTTTTTTTTTCTATTTTCCTGAAACACTCCATACCCCATTGGAAGCTAACACGTCTTCTGTCTCATCATCTTTGCTGTCGGCCTGAATTTCAAAGGGGTTTCCTCCGTTACAGTACTGCTCAAACAACGTTACCGTTGATGAAATTGCTGAGGCAGGTTGCTTACTCGGTGACACGGATGGGGACCGTGACTGCTCCATGAACTTAAATTCCTAGCAATAGAAATAAATTACAATTTTAATCAGGCATTTTCAATATTATTCTGACTCCAGTTCCATAAAAACAGAGGATAACAACAAACCTGTGGACAATTAACTTTTAGCCAAAGTTTGCTGCTTATTTTGCTTTTCAAGCTGGCTCAAGCTAATCTTGAAAGTGGCAACCTTACACTGCTTGTCTTTGTAATTTTAGCAGTTTTCTGCTACAACATGCAATACATCTGCATTCTGAAAGTATTCACTGTCTAAAACTAGGTGAAAACTAATTGGGTTCTTTATTTCACAGAAATAAGGAGATAGAAAAAGACTTAAATTCTACCAAAAATGCAGTTTGCTTTACACAAGTTACCTAGTAATTTACTAAAGCTGAAATTTTCTTGTTGATACTTTATTTTTAAAAAGTTCTCAAAATTTTTTACTTCCCAAATGCACTGCAGAGTTTCTGATCACCGGGTGAGTGCACAAACTTTTGCAAGTATATGGACCAACCAGGATCCATGAGGCATGATTTTTGACTTTTTTTTTCTAAAAAACACAATTTATCTCAGATGACATACCATTTTTATCTGTTAAACTCTAGCTATTGATATTCATAAGGGCAAAATGTATATTTTCAATTTACTAAAGGTTTAAAGATCAAAACACACACAGCTAAAAGGACTACAATGTTAGATTTCTGTTTGCTTAAACAAATCAGTAACTTCCTGCCATTTCTGGCTGCTCCAGTCCCTTGAGCAGTATGTATGGATTTATGATCCCATTTCTTTATTAAAAATATTATTTCTTTTGCTGCTAGATGCTGCTGAGGGTCCTCCCTTCCTTTCCCTCTGTACTTTTAGTGATCCAGTAGCCTATTGCTTACTTCTACTGTTAACTCCACAGAAGCTGCAGAATGATCTTGCTTAACATTGCTGTGCTAAAAGATTTTTGAACTTTAGTCATAGTTTTAATCACAGGCACCATGTTTTATTTGGCAAAACAAGTTAATTTCATCTACCACATGCTAAAAATCAAAAAAATCACTTCAGGTGATTAGAAGGTGAGTACACTGATTACTTGTTTGGCTTCACCACAGAAGAATTTTTTCCTTTCCAAATGAGCCCATATGACCTATGTTTTCAGAAACAGATGCCAAATTGGTACAAGCTAGTGAGTGCTCATGCAACTACTTTTAAGCACCCATCTTTTAGCATCTTACTGTCAGATAAATAATTTAGAAAATAAAACCGGACATATTAACAGTACATTGAAACATGAAAAATAAAGGCTAACATTATGCTTACAACTCTAGCATCTTCCATAAAAACCTCTGCCTGCCTGAAACAGAAACACTACTGTTTCAAAACCATTTGACCCTAAGTTTCTAATACCATAGAAGTAAAATTGAGGAGCTTTTAGAAGCCATTAAAAACATTTGTACAGTAGTTCATGGATCTTACTGCTTCTTAGAACACCTGGACTCTTAGTTATTCAAGTATTAATACATTTGTATGTTTTATTCATAGAACGTACATGAAGCTGCAAAATACTAAAGCTTGATTTAACAGGACAAAGTTCCCAGGTCTCATTCTCCAAAAACATTCTTAGTTCTTCAAGACGGGTTCTGAAACACAAATGAATACTCTTAATTGGCAGAAAGAGTAAATCACAAAGTTGTCAATTACTTCACTTCTGCAGTGAAAAACTCCTTCTAAAACTGTACAAAAAGTTACACCTTAAAACAAGTATTTAAGTAATTCTTCCAACCAACAAACCACCCAGAAGCTGTGCATACTAAAACAGTGTATTTTTTATGACACCTCTGAGAAAGATATTCTTTGAGACTATCTCCAAAATTTGTAAACAAATTTTTTTGGTTGAAACCATTACAAATTATAGACACCTACAATTATGCAGAAATACTGGACTTTTTTTCCTCTGTAAACTGTAGAAAGCAATATAATACATACAAACCCTCTACTAGCAGCACAACAGCTTTCAAGAGCTCACATAGGACAGATGCTTTTTTTCAAACACACTGAAGCCAACAGAGAGCAAAGGGAATTGGACAGAACTAATATTCTACAGACGTCTCAGCTTGTCAGAGAAAAAAAAAAGTTAAATGGCTATAAATCTCTAATTTTCTTCATAGCTTAATTTTACTTTGGTATCAATACAGTAATAAGGAAAAGTAATCAAGCCATTACATCTCTGCATTTTTTGTACTCTGTTTTTAATCACTAGAAAAGCCTCCACTCTGTCATAAGCAGAAATATCTTTAATAATGAAAAAATTTTGCCACATAAGTGGAACACACATAGGAAAAGACAGCAATGAGTGCTTTTTGGGATCATATTGCTCTATCTTTTCTTCTTAATATAGGGCATATTGTTTCGTTTAACAAGGAACAGTTGGTAAATTATGCACTGGGTTTCTAATCAGGCAATAAAATATTCTAGCAATACCACAACTTCAATAATGAACTACAACCACCACTAAAATTAAAATTTGCTTGCCACAATGAGATAAGCAATGTGTTGAATTGTGCTGCATCTATTTAAATTCACCAGCTAAATACAAATAGACTACAAGTGCTATTTTCAGGGCATTGAGAACCCATAGCTTGCAGATCTTCTCACAGTAAAGCCAACAGAAACAGTAGATAGAGATGCTGTGAAAACCAGCATTACAGATTAAAATTCTTTGTGAGGGAGACTAAGGCAAAAGAGTCATAGAAAAGCAAACATTTAAAAGCCACACAACAACAGGTTTTGTAGCATTTCAAATCTGAAACTGAGGTTCTGACAGTATTTGAATAAATGCTCTAAATTTTCACCAGCATATACGTCTAGAAAGGGGAATGCATGAAGACCTGATGCATTCATTCCCTGAAAAGCTTTAGTGATCAGACACACCTTTTTACAAGTGTATCAGTACAAAAAGTAAATTGCATTTCAAAAATCACCTTACTGATGCTCTTTGCCAAAAGCCCATTCTGATTTATCAGAACAATCAATTTCCATCCAAAAAGAAAAGCCTTTATGTATGCTCTAGTACTATGTTCCCTTCTATGTTTTTTGAAACACATGGCCAATTCTTTTCAATATTTTCTCCATGTTGGCCGTTCTCTATAACACCACACTGGCTCAGGAGGCCACGTATGTCAAATTACAAAAACAAAGAACTGATTACTCCTGGACTCTAAGCATTTCAGCTCTGTGTAGCTTTCATGTACTAATGAATCCTTAAAAGCACTACTGCTTTTTTTTTTCCCCTCCAATTAAATACCCAAGAGGAGTGAAAGCCACATCGGCTTGATCTGAAAAGGCAAGATGCTTAAAGCTTTTTTTTAATACAACCTAGGGGATACAGCTCTGAGACAGGGGTTTTTTATATTTTTCATTCTGAGGATGAAAACATCATTCAATTAATCTTCACAATACCCATGCAGCATAAAACATGTAGAAATTATTAAAAGGTCTCACATAACTTAAGTCATGTCAATAAATATTTCATGTTCTTTTCACAAGAACTACATTATCCTAAAAAACACAAGTTATTTCAAAAAATTATTATTTTTATACATATTCCATCAATGCTCCTTAACCTTTATTTTACTCAAAGATAATTCAGAAAATTAGTCTATGAGTCCTTAAGCTGTTAAGCAAAACCGTAACAGTAAAAATGATATTTACTTAACCCAATAAGGCATTAAGTGGTAAGTCAGTGTAGGAAAAGATGGTTAGGTAGACCAAAATCAGTTCATGAAATTCAGTTCAGGATTCAGAAAAGTTTCAAGAAATAAAAATAGGTGCTATCTCTTGACAAGACATAATGTGGATCTGACTAAGGCTCAAGTTTTTCAGACAACTCAAACTGAGGTCTTCATCAAATGTCCAGAAAGAATTCCTAGCTACAAACTACAAAAGCTGGAAGAAATTCCAAACCACATTCTGATCTTCTGAATTTAGACACTGCTTCATGTTCTCCTGCCCTAATTTTCATACTTTATACATTTTAGGCAGAAAGTCTCAGACTTTTCAAATGGGTCTGGATGTATTAGTTGTGTGACAGCTCCCAAAAAACAGAGGACAACAGATCAAGACTAGGAAAATAAGCATTTCTTAGAGCATGGAGTGCTGTATTTCTTCTCATATCTTCCTAGCTTTTTACATGCAGAAAGAACATAATGCTAGACAACTAGAATTAAAAAGTTATCAATGACACAAACCAAAACATTTGGAAAATCAAGACAACTAAAACAAACAAATAAAAAGACAAGTCTTGAAGCTTTCATAGCCATATACATATCTGAGTCCAGAGAATGCCTGTCCACAACAACACATGACTGGCCTCAGATATGACAAGAGCTGACTGAAATGTAATTTAATCCTGCCAATGAAAAAGCTGTGAAAACACAACTCAAAAGGATGGACTCAGTTCTAAATACCTTATTTGATGCAAGACAGAACTGCATATTGAAAAAAAGTATTTCATAGTCATACATGATGAGTCTCCTTAAGCAATAGCATAGAAAAGGAAGTCACAATTTTGCTACAAGGTATGGACTTCAGAGGCATTCCTCCTCAGGATGCCAGGAGACAAGAGGCAACCTAAAAAACTACTGAAGTTCTACATAAAAAAGCTTTTCACCTTCATCTGGCTTGCCTGCTTCAGAGCTATGGTTTCCCACAAACACGGTGGAAGCAAATGCTTCTCTATCCTCTTCCCTTCTGCAGGCTTCAGAGCCTTATTCTCATCATGAAACATACTCTGTCATCCCACATTATGCAGTGGAATTCCTTTGGAAAGCGTTTACCCAACAATAATAAACGTCATTAGAATCATTCACTGCACATGTAATTGTCTCACCTGTGGTATGTTTTGAAATAATTAACGCTTTGTTTTCTGATAGATTCTTGCAAAACTTCAGACTTACTGCCACAAAATTCTTCTCCAACCTGCATCAGCCTAGAGTAATAAAACAGAGTTTAGAAATATTTATTGATTTCTTAATACTGGTGTTCCAACTGTGAGTGTACAGGTATCTTCATAAACGGAGAGCATCAGTGTTACATTGTAATGTTAAGGTTGCATTCCACAAAAGTCCATGTCTCATTTTCCTTCAAATCCTATCATTGTGTATCATACAGAGAGAGACAAAGAGCCATAGCAAAATAAACGTATTTCTGAGAGCCCACTACACAGGGAAAGCTGTCAGTTCACAGTCTCAATCTGTCATTTTATTACCAAAATAGAAGGCTATAATATTGTACAGGTTGGCAGTACCACAGTATTTTTCTGCTCAACTGAGACTCCTTCTAAAAGCTCTTAGAAAAACAATCATTAGACCTGTGCATCCCAAACCTTAAAGGGAGACAGTACTGAAATCGTATCATGCTTAAGCACTACTTGGGAGCAAAGCAGTTTATGCTACCTCTCCCAAATACATCCTCATAAACTCTCACAATAAAAAAGAATTGCTCTTCAAGCTACCAGCACATTTGAATGAAACTGGCATCAAAATGCAAGTATCAGCCTTAATCAACAGTGCTATCTTATCAGAGCTCAAGTTTGCAGACATGTACTGAAAGGTCTTACGACCACACCAGCATACCTGCTGATAATATCAAGTACAAATATGAAGTCGTCGTATTTGAAGTTAGACAGATCTGTTCCCAGAAGATACGTTTTCACTTTCAATTGAACATCCTGCAAAACACAAACAAGTGTTTGTATACTTAATACACTGAAGACAAAAAGTGAAGGTTTGGATATCTGGTTTATTAACACTTTTTGGTTTCTTGCACTTATAAATTCTTTTTTCGAGATTTAGCGTAGAATTCTATTTTCTATAACATGGGTAATTTCTCTAAAATAATTTTATAATCAGTGTCTTTAGCACTCTATAACACAGAGTCAATCCTAGATGCTTTATTGTCAACACAAAAACAGAACTCAGCTTTTTCATCATACATTTTGGGTGACACTGCACATCAAACTGATCCAGCAGTCACACCAGGAAAACTGTGAAACCAGGCAGGTTCACAAGGCTTCAGGTTCTTCATAGCTATGGTTATACCAGAAATATAAAGCAGTATACAGAGAAAAGCACATGATAAGAAAATAGATTGTGTGGCAGCACAAAGGTTGAAAGAAATAGAATCAGACTGAAAGTCCTGTTACTGTGTTTTGGTATCTTGACTGAGTTTGGAAGCATTGCAACCACTGAGTCATAGAAATTGCATTTCCATGGTCTTGATACATGCAAATCAAAACAAATCACTTTAAAAAAAACCTGGAGAAATTTCTTAAGAACATTAGTATAAATATAACTGTAATTAATACCTGAGAGCTGGAAGGGAGGGAATAAATATTTAGGGGGAAACAAAATTCAAAACTCATACCTGCCATATTCGTGAAAGCCCATGTTCCAATTTCTTTTTTACATAGTTGCGGTCAAAACTGTTCTCTTCAGTCCCAATCACATTGTTGCCATCTGAAACTTCAAGTTAAAGGCATTGTAAATATTTCCAAAAGCTTTGAAAGTTATCCTACACAGAATCAAATTCCTTAGCTACTACCATATTATCAATTATGCAAACTCCAGAAGAGCTACTTTGCTCTAAACTTTTGAATGGAAATGAATAATGCACATATAAGCATTATATACTAATGCAGACCAGGAGAGTTTCATCACCTGCATACCAAATACCTGTCCCAATACTGTTCCTTAGGTAGCAATGTGCTACAAGGATCACACTGAGAGCTAACTCTGACTGACCTTTGCAGTTCTTCATTACTAGGCTTCACAGCTTTTTCCAGAAAAACTCCTGGTTTAGTTTCACCTTCCTTAGAGAAAAGAGCAATTTTTCATGTCTAATTTTGTTGTCTACTGAAGAAGAGTCCAGAAACATAAAGAATGTACATCTGTCCTCAATTTGTCAGCACTCAGAAATTTTCATCAACAAAGTAAATGCTCTTTCCTTGTCATGCCTTGCCCTGAATCCAGAACTGGCAGTCTAGGTGAATATCATGTAAATATTGTGTGCACCTTACTAAAGAGGCCAGTAAGGAATGGGATGCTGGATACAAGATTTTGACCAACCTTTCAGATGTGTGCAGAACAGACCCTGCAACATTGCCTGGACTACCACATATTTAAGAGAAGGAAAGAAAAAACATTCACTAACGGGAATTGTTAAGACTTGTATCAGACACTGACAATTCAATTAAACCAAAATACACAAGAGCACAGCAGTCTGACCATGTTTTGATTGTATCTTCTTCAGATCATCCAGTGCTCACTGTCAAGTGAGCAGAGTTTCCTTCTGCAACAATCACCAATTACAAACAGCACTTAGCAGTGACTCATTCTCCCAGTCCTAGGCCAGACTCTTTTTAAGTAAAAGAGTATCATTTACATTGTCCTTCTCCCCATCAACCATCTGGTTTCTGATTCGAACCTTTCCAGCGTATGTTTCTCAGAACAAGAACTATTGCCTATTATGTTTATGTAAGTTTAACAGGAACGACAAAAATATGGTATCTTCTACATCTGCACCTCCATTTAAATTATGTGGGGAATATGAATACTGAGAAGGATGCTGGCCTTGCTTGATTTCTTGCAGATGGAGCCATAAGGTGTGTCTGGACATGTTATTAAATTATGAACTTTATCAAACACTGAGAAAGCTTTACCTGCAAGCTAGGGATTACAGTAGTGAACATACAAACACTACCAGAACAACTGGCAAGCCAGTTGAGTTAAAGTGTCTGCCCACTCAGCTGGAACTCAAGAACACAGAACCAGCATAAAAACCAGCCAGAATGTAAAAGCTCCAGTACTGTCAATTGAATAACTCCTCATCAAAATTAAAAACATAATAAAATACAGTTGGGAATTTGGGTTTATATTAGGGATATTAATTTCTTCCAAGGCTGCAAAGCTGTGTTCAATTTTTTCCTGTGTAAAGATATTGAGACTGCTTTTGCAGGTTAACTGAGAATTTACCCTAATAAGTCAAAATGAGATGATGAATGTCTTGTTTGCACATAAAACAGCCTTAAACATAATTCCGTACTACATCTACTGTTGGAGGGCATGCAAAAAAGATTTTACTTATGAAAGAAAAATCATAAAACAAATATTACCTACTGCCTACATAAATTATAATTTAGTAACTGTACCTAAATATGCTCATCTTCTGAAAACAATAATTCTGACAAATGCATTTTCCTGATCTTCCACAGAAGATTAAATGAAACATAAACAGAAAGAATAACCCAAACAGAAAACCTCTAAGTGGATTTAACCTTTCTCAGACTGTCCCAGGAAACAAAACCAGCAATCCTAGCAACAGCACACTCTTCATACATTTCTGCAACCTCCTCTCTTCTAAACTCCTGCAGACTGAAGCCAATCCTAAACAAGTCAGTGCCTTTGACCAGTTCTCTAGATTAAGACCATAGTACCTGTACTCACAAGCTGCCGTTCATGAAGGAATGGTTGGACAGACACTGCAACATAAATGTTATTGTTCACTAAAAAAATCATGGAATATTCTCTCTCTGTCAGTCTCCCAATGCTCCTGGTTTATGGCCAGTCATGCTAGAATGTCTTGTTTCCAGTCTTTGAATGAACTGCACTGCAGCTAATTTCACACATGCAAACACATTAATTTAGGATAACTTCCTTGAAAATCAAGGACTGGACAAGCATTTACACATTCTGCATTGAGGAATTTGGAACAGGTAGAGAACATATAAATATTCATAACTACACATAAAAATAAGGAACAAAACCACCCAGGAGTTATTATTCTAGATGCCTGATTTAAATACAGTAATTCTTCAGGTTTTTCAGTATTTCTCAAAAATTCAAAAAGGCAGCTTTCACCCATAACAAAACGTTTTTGTTTAATCCTTGTATGGTAGAGGAAAGCCAAAAAAAGGAATCAATCAAATCTCTGTCCTCTAGCTTCACTCTTTGAATACTAAGCAGGTCTTGCACAGAATTTACACAGTACTACAAATAAAACATTTTGAAAATTAAAATGGTTGAAATTCAATTTACATCCTACATCATTTTCTTCTTGCTTTTCTTTGAATCTTTTACAGATACTAGAGTTGTTACCAACTTTTACCCCTAGGATTACACTTGTGAAATCAGGAGTTTAAATGCCATAGTGATCATTTTACCACTCACTTTCAGGTCTTCTGTTAAATCATTGTCTCATGAATACATGTAAATTGCATCAACATGATAGTAAATTTCATGGTATGTGAAAATCCAACTGAACCAGGCATGCCCTCACACAAACCAGTGACTTCGAAGTTAACTTTAATTCGAGCAGGAAAGACAAAAATGATCTGCATAGGTCCCATTAAAACTCATTTTCTGTTTGACTTTTTACTAAAAACATAAACAGTGCTCTGACTACAACAAACAGTGTAATGGAAAATTTTCTAGTAAGTAGTTTATTTTCAGGGATGAAACCCCAAATTACAACAATCTGCCGTTTACTGTACAAACAACAAAATCACAGAATAAGTAGCAGCTCATTGAATATGACGTAGAAATAATTTCATGTTATGTTGATAATTTTAGTTTAATCTTACTGAAGAGAAAATTAGTGAAAAAGTTCTACATACAAATACTTAATTCTGTCTTTCTAAGGACTTCTTTTGGATAAGTTTCACTATTAAAATACAAAGAGCTATATAAATAATGTCTTTGAAGTCCAACTTCTACAGTTGTGCCTGTGCCCTAAGATCAAGAGTCCCTTGACACATTTAAGGTACTTTCTCAGAGCGCTGACATTAACTGGGACAATACTGGGACAGCCTTGAGTTCCCAAAATTATAAAAGCCAGACATAGTGGTACAACTATTGCTCCAGTCTATGAGGCTTATTTGAGGAAAAACTTTAGCATAGTCTCTTGAACTGCCTCCCTGCTTCCTTCTGACACACATGCCTTTTTTACAGGAATTTTGCTTTGGCTTTACCACATATCACAGCCATTAAATCAACAAGTATGAAATGAGAATTCCATGTACAGGTTTAATAATTACCGCAGAATGAGCAATGAGTTTTAGAAAAAAAACCAACCAGTAGATATTTACAGTCCCTCTGAAATTATACTGTACTTGTAAAATTCCCTTCTGTGTGCTTTATCATTGCCGAGGTATTTGAAATGTGATTCAGTAGACCTACATTTCAGTTGTACATTATGGCTAAGCCACATCTCCTCCAGAAAATTAAAAACTGAGTGACAGAAGATTAGTAATAGACATACCAAAACACTCCGGCATGCATTTAAAAGCACCGCATTTAAAATTATGCATGTGACTGTATATATCACTTTATTAGGGATATATAGATATATACTATATATATATATATATATATATATTAGGCTGAATAGTTTCTGTAAAAGGCTTTAGAGTGCCAATTATTTTCTTTCCTCAGGGCAGCGCAAGTAACAACACTAAGTGGAACTAGTTTTATAAGTACATATGTGGCTGAATAAGGAGTCTACTGTGGTAATTTTTCCATGAAATAAGTACTTTATGGTACCTGCTTGGTTTTACATCAGCAAAAACCACAGCAAAATGGAAACGAGAGAAGAAAATGTAACTATCTTTTTTAAAATGTAAATGTAAATATTATTGACAATGGGCAATTCAATCAAAACTTTAGAATCTTTCTTCACATAGTGCATCTCAAAAGCAAATATTTCAACTCTGAATTTTACGTCTGATATAGTTATAAAAATTTTCATCTCAAGTAATGGCCTCAAATCAAAAAACAGCTTCAGCAAAAACACATTTTAAAATTTTTTTATTAGCTGCTTTTAAGATTCCACACAATAGGGGAAGGACGTTTAGCTTAAGCACTGTTTAAAATAAAATACTTTATATCTGCTAGACTGGCACATACAAATATTCATTAAAAAATTAACCTTACACTGAAGAGCAAAAAAATCCAGTGAGTGTTTCAGTCTTTACTGCACACTATAAGGAAAAATGCTGAAGGCACTGAGCCAAGACCTCAAAGATACCAACACACAGACTAATAACTTGAGCACAAGAAAAGTTATTTCCAAATATCCAAGTTTTGCTTCCAGAAGTTTCTTACCAGAAGACACAACTGCTGCCTCATCTTGGTCATGGTTCTCATGCCACTGCATCGTTCGGTAGTAACTGAGCATGACTTCCCAGAGGGCTTTGCAGAGATCAGCAAGGCATGGGATGTAGCTGTCTGATGTAATATGCTACAGAAAAACAAAACAGCATTGTGAAACTTCAAAATTGTGTTCATTTTTTGCTGCAGTGACACAAACCATACAAAACTCTCCAAATTCATACAGCTGAGCTGACATACATCAATTTCATTTTTAAACGTATTTTAAGAGGTGACAGATTCCTGATTTTGGTCAACTGATCAAATGCTGTTCAAAAGTACAAAGCGCTTTTGTTAGTGTTTTTTTTTTTTTCCTTTTCTCAATTGGCCTGTATGTTAACTACCTCCTACATTTATTCTGCAGTGACACAGAGAGAGAAGTAAAGCCATGAAGTCTAATGGTCAGCACATCTCACTATCAGAAGGATGCAGCCACCCCAGTGAGTCAGTTCAGTGATACAGACTTTTGTATTTCAGTGCTACAGAGAAGCCCTCCTGGCAAATACCCCACTGGGTTGAATGAGCTCTAAAGAAGTAGTCTAAAAACAAACAAACTTGCTGATTCAGCAATTTTCACTACTACCTTATCAGGAAATGTTACTCTTGCTGTATTTCAGGGCTTTTAGTATGTAAAATCGAAAGTTTGTGCAGATCACTATACTTGAAGACATACTGACTTTCAGGTGGACAGGAAGAAAGGATTACTTACTAAATACCAAGATAATTCAATACAGACTAAGGAAACAACTGAATTTCTTTAAGCTTATACTAGAATAAAGAAAATCAAATCTTGAGACTGAAGCAGCCAAGCTTTGCCCTGCTCCAGCAATATTCAAAAAGAGAAAAGATGTAAAAGCATGGCATATTGCTAAGAAAAGAAACACTCAACAATGAAACAGCAACTCTGAATGTATAAGCACTAACTTTGATAAATGCTTAAGAATTTCTGAAAATATTATTCTTTTTTAAAAGACTCACATTATTACAATATCCAGTATTCAACTTCCAAAAAGATGCAAACAAAACAAAGAAAAAAGCCACTTTAGTCCCCCACTAACCATATACAATGGAAATAAGCTAGATGAATTCATTTTGACAGATTTTGAGAAACACACAGCAGACTATCTGCCTCAAAAGGAATACTCAATTTTATATTATTTCCCTTATTTAATTAGAGTAAGTACTCCATAACCCTTTATATGTTAAGGGCATCCTGGCTTAACAGCATAGATAGCCTGAAGAGGGCTCTCACTAGAACTAAACAAAGGGAAAGAAGGCTCATATTTCAGTCTTAAACAATTTATTCCCCAACAACCGAATGCATGAGATGAAAACCTGCTGTTTTTTCTACAGGAAGTTAGAAATTGAATTGCTATGATAGTTCATCTTATTCAGCATCCTGATTTCACAAATGCATTGCAATAGGTAACAACCAACACCGAACAGCATGGTTTGTAAGAGACCAAAATTTCCCATCTGCAGCCTGTCCCTAAATATCTAATGGTTACCAAGATAGTAAAGAAAAATTTAAAAAGCAAATTTCAATGCAATTACAGCAACATTCATAGTACATTAAAGTCCCAAAGTCTGAGTACCTTCCTTTATACAGAATGCCAGCTATTGAAGGGTCACATAACTTAAGCATCATCTCATTAAGGTTTTGCATAAGTAAAAACAAATAAAAATAATGAGGTAATAATTTTGTAACCATGCAGTTAAAACCACACTCTTTCTGTGTAATACAAAATGTGATATTTCCAAGCACCTGAAAGATTCCTCCACACGCTCAAATATAAGGATAAACAGTAATACACAAACTGTATTTTAGAAGTGGTCAGAAGCAGCTCAGTAGTAGTTTGTAAGTGTAAATAAATGGGCTTAGTATCATTAGCATTATCAAGGAATTATCTGAAGGGCATACAGAATTATAAACCAAAAAAAGAAGAGAAACTTAAAAGAAAAGTTCATTAGAAACTAAGAAATGAAAATAAAACCACTCTGAAGGCTCATAGCAAAAAATGGAAGACTGCAGTCCAAACAACAAAGATCAGGGTTTGCTGGCTTTCTGCAGCTAGAATGCATCTCAGTGAAGTGGAAATACCACCTATCCAGAATCTTACTCATTATGTTCATGAACACTTAAGTCAATTATTTCCAATAAATCTATTTTGCATATCACACTTTCATTTATATGAAGGCTCTTAGATTATGTAAGCTTTTTAAGTCAAAGCGGCACCTCTTTACAATGAAATGTTTTTCAATGCAGATGTGTTGTTTACTAGTGGAATCTACATGATCCCAGGAGATAAGAGAAGTGAAAGAACAGAAAATAGATCAGAATATTAATTTCAATGTCCTTGTGACTGTATTTTAATTTAATAAATTGGAACTGATGGGATGGGTCCTTAAGTTGATGAAGTATGATGAGGGCTTAATCTGTGACTAAAATAAACATCCTAAAGAACATTTACGATACCAAATTGTAAATCAATGTTAGAACCACCTAAAATATCTCGCATTCTTCTTCCCCATAACTGAAGTTTTAGAAAATTTCTCAAAGTGTAACAGTAAAATCACAAGTGAAAATATTAAAGAGTGAACTAAAAATGCTACCCAAACTACAGTAATTCATTCTAACAACATTACAAACTACGCAAGAAGCTGCACTTAAAATTTATACTAGAAGAAAATACATGGATATTTCCAGTCCGTGATCTGCCTATCATCAGGCTTTTGAATCTCAATATTACAGCTGCCCCTTACCCCGATATCAAAAGAGTGAAATTAAATGTGAGGATGAAAAGTGAATGATACAAAGTCAGGAAAAATGGGAAGACTCCAGTTAAATTAGCATCTTTACAAAAATTCTTACTGAAATGCAGTATCAGAGAAATTGTGAATACTACCTAAATGCACTGGAATAAAGTTCAAAGATAATAGTTATTCCAATAACTAGCATATCATACTGAAGAGACACATTTTGAAATGTTGCTCTTTGTTTGTTAGATGGAGTGCAAGTAACTCCAAGGTCCTAAGATTTAGTGCAATCAAAATCAACATTAAGTTGTGAGTAACAAATATCTCAAGTGGCCATAAGTTGTATTAAGAAACTAGAGTAGCTGCAGGGTTAACAACTGAGTGTACTGACATAAGGTACACTTACAACAGTGAAAAAAATCAGATTAAAAACCATACATATATGCAAGAATTACATACTGTACAGAGGTCTTTGTACTGTAACTTCTGAAACTTGGTGTCTGTGTTTCCTGCACACAGCTCCACATATCCAAGGACTACTTGAAACACGGTGTTGTGAATGGCTTGAGTGAAGTGCATATGTAACTGGTCCATTGCTGTCTGAAAGAAATGGAGTAACATAAAATCAAATAGTAAAATTCAATTTGTCATATACCATCACCTTTTAGCCACCATCTTTTAACATAAGTCTGTTTCAGTACTGAACACTTGTAAGCATGTCCTCCAATCTCTGTCTCAAAAATACCTAACACAGATCTTGGCGATATTACAATATGGTCACATAAAAGAGTTCAGGTATTACAAGTAAAACCAGTTTCCTCTGCCATCTTCCCTCTATAATTTCTTTTTTTTGTACATTGTCACTAATAAATATTAATTTTACAGCTATATAATATAGCTAATTATAGAATTTATTCACTTATTTATTTACCCTCCCAAATACTGATAATGTGTCAAAAAAAAATTAGTTGAGATTCATGCTCTTTCTCCCAGTGGAAACACTTCCAACTAAATAAAAAGTATTTCCTTTGCAATCATTAAAATTAAAAGCATGATTACAAAGTCTTCATCCACTTGCCAGACCGAAGAACCCAAAGTAGAATTAAGTATCACAGAAAGGCATGCACATCTTATAAATAAATTTCCTATAAAACTCCTCTTTTTGACAGAAAAAAAAGACATTTGTTTTTAAAAAAAAGACTACTTTTTCCAGCAAAAAGTTACATATACGTACTAAGGACTAATGACTACATAACATATTAGTTTTGCCATAATCATGTCTGAGTTTCAGGTCAGGGTGTTTCCCAAGTGTCCCTGTTGTTAATAAACTGTAACATTATTCCATTTCAGAAACTGAATTTTCTCACTGTTTCAGGACATACATATAATCAGCACATGGTATACAGGAACTGATAAAAATAGTCTTTCATATGCAAGAATAAAGTTATCAGATCCTGCAGATTTGAAAATGTTCAGTTTCACTACTTCATATTTGACATTTTTACCTACTGACAAGAGCTGAGAACTCAATTACTCCATAAGAAATGAAGAAGAATTCTGCTTAAATTCTATTGAAAACAGCCCATCTTCTACAGCTAGTCCTGACTTGAATTAGCCAAAGAAAACAGAATGACAAATGAAATAATGAAAAGTACTGAAGATACCGAAGGATCTTGACATTTTGTTTACTGCAAAGAGGTCAGTATGGGAGATATTTCAATAACAATGCAACTAAATTATTTTCAGGACAAGTTCAAAATACTTACTTTAATAAAAAGAATGTCAAAAACAAGTCACTCTAAATGGAACAAAGCAGGCAAAACCATGCAGTAACAAGTAACACTTCAGTTTTGTCAGAAACTTCACTCCTTTCCAACAAAAAATCTGCCTTTCTCAACATGCCATGCACTTGACTTGGAGCAGTGAATGAATTGTATCCATTTTTGCTCAGTTAATAAGAAATTGCATACAATGCACTAAAAGAAGAAAAAGTCTAATTAATCTTCTTCTCTGATTTTAAGTTGCATTCCAATAGTTCTGCACATTAACAAAGTATGGGAAGATAAATCCATTTCTATCCTATTGCAGAGCTACACTGCCAAGCCAGGAAAAAAAGAACCCAACTTTGCTAGAAAGGT
Organism: Corvus hawaiiensis; assembly: GCF_020740725.1. Lineage (NCBI taxonomy): Eukaryota > Metazoa > Chordata > Aves > Passeriformes > Corvidae > Corvus > Corvus hawaiiensis. Next base: position 56,539,066 of record NC_063213.1, read on the forward strand.
TCTAATTAGAAAGAAGCAAAACAAACAAACAAAAATTTAAAACAAACCCAAGAAAGGCAATCTTATATCAGATATGCTTCTGACATTTGGAAATACCATTAAAAAAAACAAGAATAATAAAACATTAATGGGGTTCTTGTCCTGTGCTCATCAGGGGACAGGTTCTTTGACTTGATCTTTAGCAACTAAATCTTTCTGGGAGAATCTCTTGCCTAAGTAAATCATCACTGTTACACTGGCACCACCACGTGCAGCCTCACTGTGCTATGAACACTGATCACTGACAAAACATGCCTCCAAGACTTTCAAGTCTCCTTACCCTTTCTCTTTACTTCACAGGACCTTGATATTATCTCCCATACTTCAGACCTGCTGCAGAAGGAAACTGGTTGACTGCCTTCTCAGAAAAACAAGCCAGTATGAAGCCTCAAGGCAGTGCACCAAACAGAAGAGAACTCCATCCTATGGGAGAACTTGGGTCTTCTCTTATTTACACAGAAAATGCTCTAAGCGCACACAGATGTAACTTTCAGGACACGTTCACAGTATGTGTCTGACGTGCCATGGGATGTATTTTACTGCAAAAAAACTACCTCCTCACATGTACCATTCCCACCATGTTAAGAGTGCAATATAAAATGGAAATACTCAAGGCAGAGGTTGTGCACAACCCAGAAACACAGACCTAGCTATAAAAAAATAGCATTCACATGACCAAATAGAATGAATAGTGCCAAGAGTAGTACAAACAGAGCTGAAATATGCAACAGTTACAGTTCTAACCTGTCCAAAAGCTACATGTTGCAGTAACACACAGCTTATCTTTAGCAAGTACTGCTAAATTATCTGAGCATTATAAAAACCTCTGTATACTCAGCAAGATCCATCAGCATTCGTGCGCTGGTTTTGGCTGGGATAGAGTTAATTTTCTTTACAGTAGCTATTATGGGGCATGGGGCTGTGTTTTTGATTTGTGCTGGCAACAGTGTTGATAACTTAGGGAAGTTTTAGCCATTGCTGAGCAGTGCTTACACAGGGTCAAGGCCTTTTGTGCTTCTCACCCCAACCCTCCACGTTGGGCTGGGGGTGCACCAGGAGTTGGGAGGAGACACGGCCAGGAAAGCTGACCAAAGGGATATTCCATTACATGTGGTGTCATCCTTAGCAGTAAAAGCTGGGGCAAGAAGACAGAACAGGGGGATGTTTGGAGTGATGAAGTTTGTCTTCACAAGTCACTGTTAACACATGATGGAGTCCTGCTGTCCTGGGGATGGCTGAACACCATCTGACTTTGCCTTCCTACCAAGGGGGAGGAAGCATCCTGCTGTGGGGGGCTAAACTGCCACCTGGGATTAAACCACAACAATTAGGAAAATAAGTTTCCATCACAGTACTCAAAGCTTCATGCTGAATATTCTCTGTAACTTCCTCAGAAGATAAGTACTAACCTGTGTTTTTCCAAGCAGCCTGTAAGCCTGCTGAACCTTTGTATAATGATTGATATCAAAATTCTTGCATATTTTGGAAAGTGCTACATCCAATTGTTCCTATAAAAATGGAAGAAAAAAAGGGTTAAACACTAAATAAAAACAGGCCAAGTAATACATTACTTAAACAACAGCAAGTGAGGATGACATTTATTTAAACAGTCTGATAATTATAGTTGTAAAGTAACCAAGACTGTATGGGACTTGACTGTTTTGAGGTGCTTAAATGTTACTTCTTGCAGTTCTAAGTACTTCAGTGTCAGCCAAAAAGTTCCAGCACTCCCAAGAACAAGCAAGAAAAAGAACATTATTTCACTGAAGTCTAATTTGAAGTGATGTTTACTTTTAGAAGGCCTAGCACCTCAATAAAGAAGTTGGTCTACTTCCACCCCTTAAAAAACCCAGATCTGGGGGTTTCAGCTCAAGCAATTCAGTTATAGACCTCTTAACCCTCTGACTGCATCTCTTAGATGGAACTAACACTATTTGAATTAAAAATTCATTGGCAAGACAGCCATTTATACAACAATCAGTACCTGAGAGAGTCAAAAAAGAAAGTAGACACACAACTACTGGTTTTGCCAGCAGAGCTGTGTCTGAGCATACTGAACAGCTCTGCAATAAACGAAGTTCAGCTATTATGTAAACTAAGTGAAAAAAACTTCCATAGGGTCATGTATTTAATGACTAATAAAGCTTTCAAGAATTTGACTATGTAGCTTAAAAACATAATTCTCACTTAGACGCTGTAATATATTCAGATACACAGCCTAACTCTAGCTATTTTCAACCAACAATGTAAAAAATAAAAGCAGGATGAATCAATAACATACAATAACATACACAGCTAGCAAGTATTTTCTTTCCTTGCTAGATACTAAAGCCATTTCAATTATTATTTAATGATCTTGCAGTACAGTCTTGCTCTTAAAAATAGAAACCACAGTAGATGGGTGTTTAGTCCCCCATGTACTTTTACTTACTCCATTGGAAAATTTTCATGAATTACATCATTAGTCACAAAATATTTTTGGTTTTAATCCTAGAGATTTGGTGGGGGTTGTTTGTTTTACTTTCTTCCCTAAGCCAAATGGTAAAAGGACAAGCAACCTAAAGATTCAGAACTTCTCTAAAACATTACTCAGCAATTTGAATTTCAGCCACATACTGATTTAAAAAAAAAAAAAAATTCCTTCTCTTGTTTCTTGCAGAACAGCTGTACAAAGAGAAAAACTGGGATATCAAACTGCCCATGAACAGAGCTCTTAAACACAGAGAACATTAATCTTTTCAGTTACATTTTTCAATAGTTCCTTCCACTAGCCATCTTGTATTTTATTTGTAACATAGTATAAAAGTAAGTTCTATATTAAAACCTAAATTAAAATAAGACAAAACAAGGAAAAAGGAATGGACTTAAGTAAAGACACTCAACTATTTAAAAGACTCATTATTGAAATCTTAACTAGCAGAATATTATTCTATATTAATATCAGCAATACTCCATGGACCCAAGGATGACTTATGTTTTTCTCCCATATGCACAGGCATAATTCCAGTAGAAAATAAGATACTTTCACAAAAGAAAATAAGATATTTTTATAAATTCACAAGTAATAAAAATCTTGAATGTGATTATTTATCTAGCTGTGAATTGCCCTCACCAACCAATATGGCACATGTTATCATATTTTGGTAAGACCAGAATTTGCTCTTCAAAGCTGTTACTAGAAGGAAGTAAAGATGCATGTCTCCTTTCAAGCAATATCAGTATTTGCCCACAAGGAGAAAATGAGCGTGCTCACTCTCACAAGGCCTGTGTGAGAGTGAGAAGAAAACAGTCAGTCCATCAACTCTTTTGAACCAGACATGCTCTGAATAAAGCACTATCAGAGAAAGACTAAAGGAACAAAAAAAGCTTTGCATAAAAGCTGAAATACAAAGACATAACTGAAGGAAATATACAAAGTTCTAATTTTACAGGGAATTGAATAACAAGGTACAATAAAACATGTCTGACTTTTAGCGAGCATATGACAACAGGTGTAGACAGATGCTGAAGTAGCTAATTCAGGTTCCTGCTAAACATTACATGTGTGTGCATTACATGCATCACAAACATTATACATACCTACATTGCTAGACTTCTTACAAAAAGCTTGCCAAGTTCCAGCTCAAAATTGCTTAGTAGTGGAGTTTAAATTTGAATTCCTCTTTTTGCACCAATTTCCAGCAAGACACTTAACATTTTATATTCATTTGCTTTTGTGATACTATCTACCAACTTAAACTGACCTTAGTTGCACCCTTCACAGCTATTCAAGTCTTATTTCCTACAGCTTAGCACAGACCCTATTCAGCACTTTCCAGTCTGCTGAGCTCTAAAATTTCCTGTGAAATTGTGATCTCTCGTATATCTCATCCAAACCTACTGGCTTGCTGTTAATTTATTTTTCATAACTACTTAGAGAAGTAGTCTAAAGAATTCACAGAAGTTCAGTACTTCAAATGTTATGTGACTTTTTAAATTTGACTGCTCTACCATTTATAGTGGGCACAACTAGTGAACTGGGTCATAACAGGATAATATATTAAAGAGCATTTAGGTTGATTACAGCACTAAATTCTACATGAACAGCAATGGCTACAGCATGCAAAGAGAGTATTTGAAAGAAATGTACACATTCTGTAATTGCTAACTAACAAAATTGCTTTTCTAACTGTATTAGAAAGCTCTATTACTTAGAGATTAAATACTAACACATACTTAGAGGTTAAATATTAACATATACTAAACATCAGTATATTAATTCTTACCTCTATTTGTTCCAAGGTGTCCTGCAGTTTTGAATTTAATTCACTATTGATGAAAGAAAAAAAATGTTTAGAATAAATTATATATATACTGATTATATAAACATTTCAGACCATTTCTTATTTCCAAAAACCCTGCTACTGAGCCACAACATAGTAATTTATCATAAACCATTAAGCTGCTGTTGCTGTGTCAGACTAGCACCATCACACCACTGCTATGTGGAAAAGCACATTATTCTAGGTTTATAATGCAACAGTGTTAAGAGGGCCTAGACAAGACCCCATCCTGCTAGGATTTAACCAAGTATTCAAAGACATTCCCAACCCCGAAGAAACTTCCTTTAAATGCTTTGGTGTGGCACTGTGGTCTACAGCAGAACATACCCAGAAGGGTCAGGACTGTCAAGTCTTTGCAAACTACAGTAATTTTTATTTGCTGCTCAGGACCCCCTTACAGAAATGCTATAGGGAAAAGAGAACTTAAGCTTTCTCAGAAAAAAATTAAAGGTTGGTATAAAAGATTAACAAAAATATCTACCAGAAGAGAAACTATTTAGGACAAAGAAAGGCACCACTGCACCTTTGCAACAATCAGCTTTAAAAATTTCAGAACAGCAGCAATTTAAAAAAAAGACAAAAAATACGACTAGTATGCTTTTGTTTGGAAGGGTCAAAGCAACAAAGAAATAGGCAGGATATTCTCTTCAAGCACAGAAAGCACAGTTTGCCTTAAATAATCACCATATCTAATTTTAAACAACTTCCTTCTGTACTCCTCTCCATGCTTCTCTTCTCCTAAGAGGCCTACCGACGTTAATTATCAAAAGACAGATTCTAGCTTCTCTACTTAGCTCTCTATGCTTAAATGAAAGGCCCATCACCCTCCTTTTTTGTTTCTATTAGATAAATTGGGTACAACACCCTCCAAAGAAAAGTTCAAATAGAAAAAAAAACTGCATCAAAAAGAGCTGCCAATAAATACCAAAGAGAGTACCCAATATTTCCTTATTGTTTCTCCACGTGCAATGAGCCTTCAAACAGAAGGACCTCCATAATAATCTGATGTTACTACATCTCCTGCTGGAGTTTATGAGCATTTCCTCCAATTTCCTTTTTTTTTTAAGGCAATGGAAACATCAAGTCTTTCTAAGTTAGAAGCTGCAGATATTTAGATTAGTTTTGGTTCTGAAAGCAATTTCTTCATGTCAGCATGAAACTCTGCACTTGCTAATTTCACTGCCAAGAATCAGGGCAAGTTATCTTGCAGAAGCCATCTTGCTATAGGCAAATTAATTCGAGAATAAAAACTTCGCATTAAAAACTCAGCTCAGGTATCTCTAGGCTGGAGGCTGTAGCACAGTTATAATTCACTTTAAATTGAAACTTTACCTGCCAACATATTACAACAATTATATAGTCCAAACATTGATTATATACTGTTATGATTGTGAAGCCTGGTTAGTCATGGTAGAGGGAGGTGGGAAACCACTGAGAATACTTATGCTTTTATAACTGCCTCAATTTTACTTTTCTAAGCTGAAAATTACTTTTCAATTAAACTTTCTTTAGAGAATGAGAATTAATGACTACTGTTTTATACTATTTACAAATAAAATAATACAGAAGCTGAAACCTGCACAATGTCACCCTACCTTATACAACTGTAGTGTTTGAAAGTGCTGGCAGCTTTCTGGCATTCCAAGCACAGCTGAATAGCTCCTGGATAATCCTCTTCCTTAGGATAAAATACAATTGAAAGTTCACGTGAAGCAACAGTGCAATACCCATTTTTGCATGCATGCTTATGTATAAATATTAAGAATAAAATATTTTGCCTTTTCTGTCTATACAGTAAAGTTAAAGAGTGAGCATCTACTGCAGCATTTAATGTGCAAGTAGTTCAGAATTAGAAGCAGATGTTAGCAACATCAAAAAACACTATGTATTACATTACCTTATGCAAACAACTTGCTGTATAGTTTCCTTATGCATACATAAAAAGTACATCACTAAGTTTTTATTACAGAACAACTAACATCTTCTCAGTTATCTATCTATTCATGAACATGGAAAGAGGTTAGTTCAGGCACTGGCAGGCTGTTCCCATAGTTTATAAAACCTAAAAGGAAACAAGGAAGACACTCCCAACAGTACACCCAAATAAACACTATCTAAATTGACACATTCTATAGCACATTAGAAATTAACTTAAATACAACTGACTCACAGAAGGCCTCAGGAAACAAAGAACACACTATGGACGCATTGTCCTAATATGTAAGAAGAATATCCAACAGGTAGACAGCTCAATCAGGAAGTATACGATGATGCCAGGACAAAACAAAAACATACAAAAATGTAAAACCCAAGGATCTTACCAACAAAACATGGGCATTGCCTCAGATATACGTGTTATTTTTTATTCTATTAGGCATGAGACCAGAAAGGGAAGGAGGAAGGAAAACCCTCTTTAATAGCTAAGAGCTTCCATTTTTTGTCGTAATTACATCTGTTATATTACGTGCTTTAGAGAGCTCAAACGCAGTGCTGTTACTGGAATTTCAGTCATTGATTGAATAGTAAAAATTCAAGGGTAATTTATATTCAGCTATTATCATAGAGGAGTTTCTGAAATGAAATTTGTTTTAGCAGCAATGTTCTAATGCAGATCAAATTTAGCAAAAAAAAAAAAAAACATTAAAAAAACCCAAATACATTATCCATTAGATGAAAACAGAACAGTACACTGGTCTAAAATGAGGGTTGTGTTTACAGCTCTTTACATCTTCCTCCACTGGAAACCTGGTACTTGCTCCATTAAGTCTAACAGAACTCAAATCAGAAAGCCTGCTTGCACAAAACATGTTACTAATATATTCCAGATGCAGCTCAGCCCTGTAAGATACTGTAGCTTCATTCTTGTTCTTTTTTTAATTGAGAACCCTTTCAAAATGTTCTTCTGTGAGTGGCTGCTAACAGCTCTCCTGCATATTCCAACCTATATTAACTCCTCTGAGTACAGAAAATAATACAGCTCTAAAACTGCACTCAGCCAAAAACTGAGTTCCAGCCCTTAAAAAGCACTGACCAATTACAATAAACAGACATTAGGGTCTGTGTGTAGATGTAACACCCACACCTCCTCAGGACAACTCCTGCCAGTAGATAGTGAAGAGTTGATTTCTTGTGTAGCAAAATACAGCACAGAAATTAAAAGCTCATCATTGTACAGGGATTACTGAGCAGAAAGCAGCACTTACGCCACCTGAAAATGGGTGTAGTTTTGCTTGGTAAAGAATAAGAAAGTTTGCTGGCACAAGGTGACTTACTCAATGGAATTAAATTCACAAAATCTTTTAAGCTAAAACTATTAAGATTCAATTTCCAAATTTAATAACTGAGGATTGTCATCATGACATTTCATCCAGTATTAGCTGTAAATACTTGGCAAACTAGCAAGTTGAAATTGTTACACTACATGTACTATAGCTGTCAATAAAATCCTGAGGCTGTCTTTCAGACAATTAATTACCTTAAGACAAGATCTTATTTTGCTCTGTGCAGTATCTACTGCATGTTTAGGCAGTATACATAACAGTATCAGAATTTTCAGTGTCATGGCCTGCATGCTGCAATGTTTTCTACAATTGAATTAAAAAGCCAATCCAATGAATAAGGAGAGAAGGCTACTACATTTACAAATAAAATACTAATCAGGGAGCCCATCTATAAATTTGTACAGGAATATACCAATAGATATTCTTTATCCAGACCCAGCATATCAACAAACAGCTAAATCTCATCTGGTTTTTTTTCCCTAAATATCAAGCTAAAGAAAAGAGGTATAAGTTGAGAGCAGGGACAAGTGAAGACTCCACAGCATTTTTACTGAAGTTATTCAAGCTTCAGTGCCCAGATCTAAAGGCAGGAATGAGTTTTTGATAAAAAATACTCTCCCCCGGCAGCGGGGCTCTCTAATTCGATATGAAGCTTTTCTCAATTTAAAAGAATAAAAATATAATTTCATCCCATGCAGACACCCTGTCTGCAAGAGGAAAGGAATGGACAAAATTAAGATGACTGACAAATGTAAACTTAGAATAGGTTCAAATTATACCAGTCTGGTAGGGACTTACCTCCAACATCTCACTCAAACGCACATCAGTTCTTTGCTAAAATAAACAAAAAAAAGCCAAAAAAAAATCCAGTCATTACTACACAGAAATGAAGAAAAATATTTGTCACTGAACAAAAACAACTGTACATACCAGTGTTTTTATTGTTCTCAGAGACTTTAGCAGTCCAATAAGCAGCTGTCGTTTCCTCTGATTTGCAAGTAGCCCCAAACTAGTTTGTGTGAAGCCTTCCTTTGCTATATTCAGGTGTCTGCAAAAGTTAAAAATCAACATAATCTTCAACAATTCATAAAATAAAACTTACTTCTAATCAATTCTAACAAGTCCAACAAAATACATGGTAGAAATGAGATTGTCAGCATTGTTAGGGAAACTCAGATAACAAGATTATACCAACAGACTACTAAGAAGGTACATCCTCCCTTCTGCATTTGTCTGTGGACCAGTGATGTATCTCAAAAGCTTTCTGTTTCAAAGAGAACTCCCAATTGCAAGAGTGAGAGCTGCAAGAGTTTGCAATTGTTTGAGTATGTCTAACTACTACCGTTAATAGCATTCAGCACATAAACAGGAAATATCAGCAAGCAAACATCCTGCGTTTACGGATTTCTTCTTAAATACTTCCCCACTTCCAATCTCTGCAGTTACTTAAGATACCTTCTTCCATTTGTGCAAATAACCGCTGCTAACTGAAGGCCAGTCTGCAGTGATGTAACACGTTCAAGTTCCTACAGAGAGACAACGGGTTAAACAAACATACAAGTTACACACCAGTGAGGACTGATTAGTAGATTTCTCTTGAGATGTTATAATGACTTTGTAAAGTTACTTTATATATTATTTGTTTCATCACACTAAGCACTGCAATGTAACATTAATATAAATGATATTTTAAAATACAGTTCTCTTTTGAAGATATTTGAAATCTGTTTTCATTGCAGTGGGACCCTCTACATTTATATTGCACATTTAGCCTAAGAATTTCTGTACCATTAATGTATTACAACATAATGATCAAAGCTTCAGGGATAGAAGCACAGGGCTTAATTTGCATTAATATGCCAGAGAACAGCAAAACAAAAAAAGCATATTGTGTTTCACACAGCATTTTCTTTTTCAGAAGCACTTGTGTTCTACCAACTTAATAGATGTCACATCATAATGAATGTTAATTGTATCCTGTTGACTTTCAGCTGAAAACTCTTCAGCAGAGGTGACCTGAATTTAGCTTGATTTTGACTAGTGAAGTGCCTAGCATAATCTCAACTCCTTGAAAAAAATAAATGTTTAATATAAGTATTAGGATTTCTTTTATTAGGAACAGCACTGCAGAAAAGTGTATTCTTTCCCCAGGCTACAGGAAAAAAGATTTTTTATATCTATATATATATATATATATTTTTTTTTTTTTTTTTAAATTCTGCTCATAATTTCAAAACTTATGAAGTGCTTTCCATGAGAAGGGAAATTTTCACTTTGAAAACTAATCTAATTCTAAAAATATGACAAGCAAAAACAAGTTCAAAGTTCAGTTCAGTTTCAGAGCAGCTCCTGGTCAGCCCCCAAATCACTAAGCTGCATCTTCCACCAAAACCTTCTCCTTTATGTTACCAACGTTGCTTTTGTAAAAATGACAGCTTAGTTGCTGATATGCAAAATATCTTAACAAACCAAATTCAAAGATTACTTTCCTCAATACCTACTTCTCTCTAAAAACATACTTATCAAATATCAGAGCTATTCAAAAAGCCATTGTTCCCTTGTTCATGAGGAATTGCATGCAGTAAGGAGCAACTCCACTCCAGTCTTGCCTCTTGCAAAGACTGTAAAATCTCTCCTTTAAACATGACTGGATGGAATGGGAAGAGAGTGCAGTCTAAAGATCCCCAAAGAGGGAGTCCTCTGCCCAGCATTTAGGGCTAAATACAGTTTTTCTGTTCTCAAAAACAATCTTCCACCCACTGGGTGTTCCTAAAGCATGTCTTTCCTCCAAGAACAGAAAACTGTAAATCCCTTATGACGCGTCTGTGCCATGCCTCTTGTGACCACAGGAGTGTATGGTAGACCAGTACTTCATACTAGGCATGGGGTTCAAACCATGATATCCCTAAACTACACTTTGCACAGTGAAAATGGGTCCAGAAGATGTGTTCAGCTGCATTTTTGATTCTTCTAATGATCTGTTAGTGTAGCTGAACACTGAACTGGAGCTGCCATTACAAGTTCACAAAGCACATCAGGAGGTTCATTTCATGAATCAGTGGGAAAGTGAGTCCTATAATGCCCACCAGAAATCTCCAATAAGTCTCCTGACAAGAATAACTCTGTGCAGGCCTGTGCCCGTAAGTAACACTGAAGAATTACTGACATCAGGCACAGATGCATTTAATAAAAGTTTTTATAAGATTTTTACTGGCACAATGGATTTTTAACTGTCCCTTTGGAACATCTGAAAGCACTTCTAGGTATAAAACAGATGTGGCTCACTAAGATGTTGCTGCAGTAAGAATGTTGGAACCCTGGGTTCTGAGAATTTCAGCCTTTCAGTGCTGACAGACAGTGATCCTCAGAAGTACACTGTATTTGACCCGAAACCTTGGGAAAAGCTCCCTAAATTGTGTGATAACTCTGAGGTTGTTGCTGTGTAATTAAAACTTATATCACTGGGTGGAATATGTAGAGACGTAAAAAATTAGATTTAGGGGATATAGGTAATATTAGGTTACAATATGGAGGAATTTGGGTGTGGATCTTCTTCCTTTCTCCTTTCTCCTCCTTCTTCACAAATCTAGGGGTTATGCTATTGGGTCAAAAGTCCCTCACTGCAGGACATGAAAAGTTAGTAATTGGATTATAAATAAAAACAAGTTACTTGGTATTTCATAATTGGTTGATTTAGACCTTAAAAAGCCTTGAAAGTTAGAACTCATGGCCATTTTCCACCCTGTTACCTGGGAGGCATACTCCCGTGCAGCTGTATTATAGATAAGCTATAATAAACAACTAAGTCCAAACAAGAATTCTCGGTCTCCTGCATTTTAATTCAAACTCTGAGTAAAAGAACTTGTGAAACAGAAGCAAAGAAGAGAAAAGCAAAAAACAGGAAAATTCATAACTGGTGCCCCATGTGAGGATCGAACTCACGACCTTCAGATTATGAAACTGAACATTACACAGGAAAATGCAAGAACATGTGCCGCAGTTCCACTATGCAGTGAGAGGTTTTCAAACAGAAGCTGCCGGATTCCAAAAAAGCAGCACTCACTCAAAAACATCAACTTCAAACCTGCACAACAGTGAAAAAATACCAGAAGATTTTTATACCATACAATTACCCTTTCTGCCCCTTCTCCACTATCTTGTGAAGACTCAACCAGAGTAGCACTTAGCAGCCTCCTTCTGCAATAGCCTCCCACTTGACTCCTTTAACTAAAACTGAAACAACATTACTGTTACAGCCTTTTTCTTCCACCTGCTATTGCAGGATATGACGCAAGCAACGGTAACTTCTCCCCTCTCCATTTTTCTTTAAACAGCAGCACTCCTTTTACCAGGCAATGTGCCAGAACACAGATGGCAACTTCTCTAAGGCTGGTTGAGCTGGCCATAAGAACAAGAGAACAGAAGAGGACATTGTGACCTCTGGATAAAAGAGGAAAATATTTGCAGCTCCTTGATATCTACCACAGGTTAATAGCCAGAAAGCCATCTTTTTTCTTCCACACTCTCTCCAGCTTCTTGCCAAAATGAGAACTGCCATAACCACCAGTTTAACAGTGGTGACACATGGTGCTGTACCAACAAAAGTATTCACCACATGATCATTCTCGGACTTTAATCACCATTTTCACTTTGCAGAATTCTCCATGTCGTTTCATGTAATGATCAGATAAGATAAAATCAGGAAGTCCTGACCAAATGTTATAGGGACAGTATGAAGACAAAATGAGTAGGAAAAAAAGCACCTTCCCTTAGAGAACTGTTACAACACCTGTTGCAAATACATTTTGGGAGAAAGAAGAGAAGCCATGCCAATACTCTACAGCAAGCAGCTAAACCAGTTTTGCTTTGTTTTGCTCTTGGAGATCTTTGACATGTTGAGACTCTATTCATTTTCATCTTCAACATGGATGACAGATCAAAGGGGTCTGAGTCGGAGGATCACGACAGCAAGAATGATCAACTCCTAGTCAACCCTCAAATTTTGTAGGATCTGCTCCAGCTGGATCTCTACAAATCTATTTGGCCTGATGGGATTCATTCAAGAATCCTCAAAGAGCTGGCTGAAGTCATTGTAAAACCTCTCTCAATGATTTTTGAGCAGTCTCGGGAATCCAGAGAGGTCCCAGCTGACTGGAAGCTGACAAACATTGTCCCAATTTTCAAGAAGGACAAGGAGAACCCCAAAAACTATGGGCCTGTCAGTCTCACTTCAGTGCCTGGTAAAGTTACGGAGATTATTCTGGGAGGTATTGAAAAACACCTGAAAGACAACGCAGTTACTGGTCACAGCCAGCATGGCTTCATGAGAGCAAAATCCTGCTTGTCAAACCTGATTTCCTTTTATGACAAGGTACTTCACCCAGTTGATCAAGGGAAGCCAGTTGATGTAACCTTTTTGGATTTCAGCAAAGCTTTCAATACTGTCTCATAGTATCCTTCCAGAAAAAATATCCAGCACACAGCTGGATAAACACATCACGTGATGGGTGAGCAACAGGCTCACAGTTCAGGCACAAAGGGTTTAGTCAATGGGGGGACATCAGGCTGGTGACCTGTCACTAGCGGGGTTCCGCAGGGCTCCATCTTAGGCCCTCGGCTCTTCCACGTCTTCATTAATGACTTGGACACAGGACTGGAAGGGATAGTCAGCAAGTTTGCAGACAACGTAAAATTGGGAGGAGCTGCTGACTCCCTTGAAGGCAGGGAGGCCCTGCAGAGAGACCGTAGAGGACTGGGCAATCACAAACAGGATGAAGTTCAACAAGAGAAAGCACCAGATTCTGCACCTAGGAGGGAGCAACCCTGGATGTAGAGACAGACTGGGGAATGAGAGGCTGGAAAGCAGCCTTGTGGAAAGGGACCTGGGAGTCCTGGTCGATGGCAAGTTGAACGTGAGTCAGCAGTGCCCTGGCAGCCAGGAGGGCCACCCGTGTCCTGGGGGGCATCAGGCACAGCATCACCAGTCGGGCAAGGGAGGGGATTGTCCAGCTCTGCTCTGCACTGGGGCAGCCTCACCTTGAGTGCTGGGGGCAGTTTTGGGAGCCACAATATGAGAAAGACATTAAGAAGTTAAAGAGCATCCAAAGGAGGGCAATGAAGATGGTGAAGAGCCTTGTGGGGAAACTGTATGAGGAGTGGCTGAGGTCACTTGGTCTTTTTAGCCCAGAGGAGACTGAGGAGAGACCTCACTGCAGCCTACAACTTCATCATGAGGGGGAGGAGGGCAGGCACTGATCTCTTCTCTGTGGGGCACAGTGACAGGACCCAAGGGAATGGCCTGAAGTTGTAGCAGGGGAGGTTTAGGTTGGGTATCAGTAAAAGGTTCGTCACCCACAGGGTGGTTGGGCTCTGGAACAGGCTCCCCAGGGAAGTGGTCACAGCACCAAGCCTGCCAGAGTTCAGGAAGCATTTGGACAATGCTCTCAGGCACATGGTGTGACTCTTGGGGACAGTTCTGTGCAGGGCCAGGAGCTGGGCTTGGATGATCCTAGTGGGTCCCTTCCAACACAACACATTCTGTGATTCTGTGACTCTCACAACTGCCTGAGATTAGTGGCAGTTAAGTGATCTTACGAAAGGTCACTGCTGCTTTCTCTTATGGACTAAGATGTGAAACCACTCCTAAGCACAGGCACTAAAGCAGCTCCTGTTCCAAGTCCATTATAGGTATTAGCCAAGCCTATGAATTCAAGTCTTCAGAAAGCCTTCTTAAAATGAACATATGCCAAAACCTTTATCATGTTAAGGACCTTCAACTCAATACACCCTTGGTTTCCACTACAGAGATAGAGCTTTAGCATACCAAAATAGCTGGTTCCAACCAGGCACTAGCATCCCTACTACAAATAGTACTACCATAACAACACAACTGCAGCATTATAACAGCACAAAATTGAGCAGTTTATTCTTGAAAAGTAACTGTTAGTTATCTTACCTCAACATATGCAGGCTGTTTTTCAAGGATTAAATCTGCAACTTTCTTAGATACCTTAAAAAGAAGAATATTCCATGTGATACATAGCAATCTCAAGTAGGTTATCCCCATACTAAAGTTCTACACGTTTGTGATTATCATTAAATTCTGCATTTTTCAAATGTATTAATAAATATTCCACAACACATTAAAAAAAATCATAAAAATTATGATCAGCTTTCCTTAGAGCCAAGATAAGAAAAATGTTCACAATTCCATCTAGGGATTAGTGGGCATTTTTAGACTACTCACTTAACTCTCTACTTGTTGAGCAATATGCTAGAATAGCAAATAGAAATAATTGGGGACACTGCAAATGTTTACATTCTGCTCATGCTATTGCTAGAGTACAAATTTAAGTTAACCATACAGCATGGTGTGCTGGCTTGGGCTGGGGTAGTTAATTTTCTCCAAAGAACCTGGTATGGGGCTGTTTTGGACTTGGGCTGAAACCAGTTTTGATAACACAGAGGTGTTTCAGTTGAGCAGCGCCTGCAGAGGATCAATGCCTTTTCTACTCCTCGAACCACCTCGCCTGCAAGTGGGCTGGGGGTGCACAAACTACTGAGAGGGGACATAGCTGAGACAGCTGACCCCAACTGACCCATGGGATACTCCAAACATATGGTGTCATGCTCAGCATATACAGCCAGGAGGAGAAGAAGGAAAGGGAATAATGCTCAGAGTGATGGCATTTGTCTTCACAAATTACTGCTATACAATAGAGCCCCGCTCTCCTGGAGAAGGCTTAACAGCTGCCTGCTCATGAAAAGCAGTGAATTAATTCCTTGTTTTGCTTCACTTGCTTATGTTTCACCTATTTTTCAGCTATTTCTTTTGCATTATCTACCTTTATGTCAACCCATGAGCTTTTCCACTTTTACTCTTCCCATTCTCACCCCTCCCTCCCCCCCATGGGGAAGTGAGTGAGAGACTGAGTGATACTCCATTGCCATCTAGAGTTAAACCACAACACGTGGAGATCTAAGAGAGCCATGAGGACACCTACCTTTCAGACTGATACTGCATTAAATTAAAACTATGTCAAAATTAATATTCACCCTCTACACATTATACCCTTTCTTTAGAACACAGAATATGTATATTTTAAAATTTTCTCCATTGCTCTGAGTAGAATTCTAAGTAGAATGCTCCTGAAATCTGCTGTCTGTATTGAACTTAAAAACTGGGCATTGCCACCTTAATCAAGCTCTTCTGCACAAACACAGAAGCTTAAAAAGAAAACCAACACTACCAGTCTTATAAATGCAAGCTTGAAAATAGTGTATCTAGTTTTGTTTTTCAGCAGGGACTAAAAATACTTAAGAAACAGTTTCAAACATAACAAAGGAATTATCAGTATTGCTCTATATTCTTTTGGGGGAACAATACTCCCAGAAATGAAAATAAAATAAAACTGGCTATGACAGCCAGCCCACAATGCACTACTGGCAAAGAGAAACAAAGAGGTTTTTCTAAACTTGACTATTTAGTCAAACATAGCACAAAGTTGAGCTCTTCAATCAGCATTTCTGTAACAAACTCATATTGGCTCCACCAGCTCCGTTCCCATCCTCTGGAAGAGCACTTGCACATAAATGGTCTTCAAAATATTCTGATG
Source organism: Corvus hawaiiensis (assembly GCF_020740725.1). Lineage (NCBI taxonomy): Eukaryota > Metazoa > Chordata > Aves > Passeriformes > Corvidae > Corvus > Corvus hawaiiensis. The sequence goes on from NC_063213.1 coordinate 56,555,323, forward strand.
TCATCGGCTGGCAATCTTGACAAGGAGCATATAACCAGCTACGCTTTCCTCCTTCCCTAGCAAAAGCAGGCCAGAATCACAAAGCAATTTTAAAACTTTTCAGTTGTTCTTAACCTCATAGGTGTTCTATAACTACTATAGCTTTCCTCTGCAGGACAGCAAAAGAACCACTCCAGAGGGAGGTGGGGTCAGGATAGGATACTATCAGGCCAAATGCTACACAAGCCTACATGACCTTGTGGCTCTTAAGAAATTTTGTTCACTCCGCAGTCTATGCACTGTGAAATTTTCACCTTCTTTTTTTCAACATATTCTTCATTCTAGTCCTGTACCTATAAAAAACTTTAGGACATGGATATATCTGCTAGTTATTCAATGCTCTAGTACAAACTTAACTGTTTGATTCTTCACTGTTAAACAATGTTCAAGCAGTACACGTGAATAAAAGATACATTTCATTTTCAGTTCTTACACTCTTTTTGTTTTGCAAGTCCTCAGTTACCCTTAACTAATAACAACCTCAACACTGTCAAGCACTTGCCACAGCCACTTTTTTCCTTTCCCTTAGTGATGCTACTTTTCTTTCTGAGCTTCCAAGCTATCCTCTCAAATATTTTTTCAGATGAGCAATATTATCCCAAATTACTTCAGTCATCTCCAAACTGTCACACCCCTTTTGGCATCTTCCATACAATTGTGCTAAGTCTTGGAATCCTGAATTGCAACTGCTAGCCAGCACTGAAGGTGACTGTGGTTATCAATGCCTGCCAACAACATTTGCTGAAGAGACAACATATCTTCTCTTTCCTAATCACATCAGTAAAAAATATTTCATCTCCTGATGAAAAAGAAAAAACAATATAGCTAAGGATATTAGATTACTAATTAAAATGAAGTCTAGCAGACATACAACTAAAAAGCCTTTCTAATCCAAATAGTCTGTACCAAGACAATTACAAATTAAAGTTGTCATGATACATACATTTAAAAAGTTTGAGCAAGTTGGGATCCTTCCAGTGGAATGGAAAACTAATGAGCAAACTACAGAAAATAAGAAGTCTATAGTGACCCTGAAAACGAAGGGATGACCAAGATCAGCTGGGCAAAAACAGATGGTAAAAGTCAGCAAGAAGTGGAAGATCAGAGCTCTAGTACCTGTAATTCATGCTCATATAAGTGCTTTGCATTCGAGAAATTTAGAAGTTGCTGTTATCTCCAAACTACTATTGTAAATCCCTATGCCAGCTGTAGATACAGACACTGAAGCGAAAAAGGCAGTATTTAGTTTTTTGCAGAAAGAGAGGTACTGTGTGATATGTCAATAGGCTTCTTGAATCCTCTATCTAATAATCTATTCACCATCAAAATATTTTTAGGACTGAAATAACAACATATAACATCCTGCAGTTTTGTCTTCCAAGAAAGACACTAATGTCCTTTATAGCAGACAGTTTTCTAAATGATCCATCACAAGATAAATGGATAATAACTGAGACAGAAGAACAAAATATGCAACAGTCTCTCACACTCTACCTGAAAATATGACATAAGAATATGAAATACAGCATATCATAAATTTTAGCACCTTGGCACATGCCCAAGGAGGAAATAATTCCTCCCTTACCAGAAACACATTTTGGTGAGATTAAGAAAGAAACAACCAAGGACCAATCCTGACTGGGGGGGATGGTGAGGGAAGAACCAGGCACACGTTTCTTGTCAAGAGTTTTGGCTTTGAGAGTTTTTACCTGTTTTTATTCTAAAAGAAAGACACATCTGGTCACATTTACTGGAAACCTTGTGCTCAGTTCTCTCCCCTATTATTCATTAGCTGCACGCACTTTCCAGTTCAAATGTTTGCAGCCATGCCCTGAAACTGCTCCTCCAGTGGCAGCCAGTTTCCGTTCTGCAAGCAAAAACGGCCATGACATTGATAACACGTATTGGGATTATGTAGCATATCTCAGGGAAGTCGTCTCAGTCTTGAGAGCACTTCCTTGCAAAACAAGGTGACCAGCAGATGTCCTCTTAAACTTAAAAAAACATCACCAACACCACACAAACAAACACAAAAAAACTACTACCTCTCACTCACTTCCAACTTCTTTCCTTATAAATCTTGGTGAGAAACATGGAGTATTCATTTCCTCAACTTCTCATTAATCTTCCACAAAACTTCATAGGTATATTATGGGGAAAGCAGTCTAAGGCAGAAGGCACTTGCTTTCTATGTATTGTTAACAATGCAACATTCTGGGTTGAACTCATTTCATTTATTTAAAGACATGAATTAGGATTATTACTTCTATTTTACTTGCAGATACTCTCCAAATTCCACAGTTAATAGATTTGTTTCCCATATCATGTTATTCATCTCAAAAGAGCAATGGAACAACAATTAATACATGAATAGAAAATTTTAAAGTCTGCAATGTAACAAGCACCTTTCAAAAGCTGCAACTCTGATTTCTCTTCATTCCTCATAGTGACTACTCGTTACATTTCATTTGGTTTATTACATAGTAACTGTGTATCAATGTTCACTAAAAACCCTTGTAAACAATTAACATATTGGCAAATGAAATGTAAGAGAAAATAGCATCTTCAAAGAGAGAGTATTTAAAACATTTTATGTCTTACGTTGCCAGAAATCCCTCAAAGAAATACTACTGAACTATTCAGCACCGTGTTGAACACTGAAAGACAAACATTCAAAAAGTCAAGTTTCTAAAGAAATAGCACATTTGCTCCTTGTTACAATACTTAACACTAAGATTTACTTCCATGATTTCATATGATTATATGATTTGGTGATGATTTTCCACTATAAAGGCACACAACATAATATTAAAAAAACTACTTAATATCTAATGCATTTAAGAAATCAAAACTTTTTCAGTTACACTTCTTGCTAGACTTACAGACAAGACAACAAATTGTGTGAGGGTATGGAGGAAAAAACTTTACTTACAGCAGCTTGCTGTTGTTTTAGTTTGTCTCTGTACTCTTCCAGTTCTTGAAGACTAAGTACCGGAGGAAGCCTCTGCATTTAAACAATAAATTAAAATCAGGGATAAATTAAAGAATGTTAACTCACTCAATGTATAAGCTAGGCAATCAGTTTCATTAAAGAAACATTCTTATGGCTTCTGCAATCTAATTTACAGAATTAATCCATTTTTTCAAATGATGGATACTGAAATCAATTAGTGTTGTTATACAACATATGATCATAATTGCCTCATTAAATAATGTCATTACCTCAAAGTTACTTTATTTTATGCCATATATGTATACACACAACCACCCAATCACAGAAATTAGTCTCAGGCAGTTTGCTAAAAAAATACACAAAATATAGAACAGATTTTTTCCTCAGTTCTCTTGACTTTTTCACTATAGTTTAAATTATGAAATGCCTGTTAGCACATCTGATATTAATTCTACCACATTAAAAGAAGAGATGATATACTATATATATATACACCAATACTCTATGCTAGAAGCTCCGTACAACTACAAGATGATGTAGGGGAATACAGTGTTGTATTAATGCAAGATCTAAGAAACAAAAAACGGCTCATTAAAACAAGCATACTTTAGGTCTTCATTTCTGTTAAGCTACCATTTTTTCTTTTAAGATGACAGCTTACCTCTAACTCATACTTCACAATATCAAAGGAGTCATTGGAAAAATAAACTTCTTCAATGCTGTTAATTATTTCCTGTTGTGCCTGAGGATCAGTTGGTTCTTCATGCAGTTCTCTGAGCTCCTCCTGCACAAAACAAAAAAGAACTTCCATAATGTAACAACATTACATCCTAGAAAGAACAATGTTTCAACAAAACAAGCATCTTTCAAAAGCTACTTCCAACATTAGCACAAGAAGCAATGGCAAAAAACCAGAAAGATCAGTACACTGTGGCTTGTACTTCCCATTAGGCAGAGAAAGACATTAAAAACTTTTCAAAAAACATAGTGTAGACTTCAATGTTGCAGCCCACGTAAACACTTCTTCCTCGATACATTTACGGCACCAAGTGCATGTTGAGTCCACAGTTTTTTCCTCCTTAACTTTAGAAATTCTCATAATAAACTAAACTGGCAGACTATTTCTCCAGAAGGAGAAAAAAATTGCAAAAAACAAAGCTAATAAAACTTGAACTTTCAAAAACAGAAGAACCCTCTTTGTAAGTGACAAGTAGATAGTGTCACTACAAATGCATAACTTTTCAGCTCAGCCCTCACAATTCACTGAAATACAAGTCATGCCATTAAACACTCGAATTTCTACAGGTAAAACCAGAACAGACCTGCCTTCTTTGAACAAGATTAACAGCTCTCAGATTTTAGCACAGCGGTCTAAGCAGAGATGTGTTGTCAGCTTTCTGAAAGCTAATATTCAAGAGATAAGCATCCCCATCCTTGCTGTCACTATCTCCTCTGCAAGGTCTCCGCAACAATCCAGATGCTTCTGGTGGTTGAAGCAATCCAAGGACTCAGCCTGAACCTCCTATTCCCCTGCTGCACTGCACATTGCAACTAATACTGGCCCTCCCCTGGATGCTGTTCCCTCAAAAAGAATGAAAAATCCTTTATCAAAGACTCGAAAGGGAGAAGTGTTAGAATATTCTTTCATCAAAAAAAAAATTACACGGATCAAATTGCTTGATAATGAAATTAAACTGTGGTGAAGCAATCCAGCAGATTGAAGAGCCCCATAATGACCCTGAGCCTCCCAACAGCGCTGAGTTGTTACTGCGAGGCAAGGCGCTGGTATTTTCACCACAAAGAGGTCAAAGGTTTATTTCACCAGCTAGTGGTATCCGATTTTAGATTAAATGACTGAACAACCACTGACTTGCTTATTTCGCATGTCAGCCGAGGTAAGGTCAATGTGTACGCGTTCCGAGGCAAAGCAACACTTACAATACACAGCAAGGGGCTGTTTCTCTATGCAGTTAGAGGCAGCCAAGGGGTCACAAGTGGACGGTTTGCAAGAACATCAGAGGAGCTGCTGCTCCTCTGAAATACCTCTCACAAGAAAATAAAAGAGGGGGGGAAAAAGGGGAAAAAAATAAAGGCGGGGCGGTGAGGAAATAAAAAGCAATGGCTCTGATACAGAGGAAAACGAGTTTCAAGCGTATTTAGCGTCCCCGAGCACCCGCTAGCGACGCCGAAGGAAGGCCTCAGGCGGTGCTCGGGCGCCCCCCGCTGGGCCGCGGGCCAGCCCGCAGCCGGGAAGCTCCGTGCCGCCATGGGGCAGCAAGGAACGGGAGAAAAACCATCGAGGAAGCAGCCGGGAACCGGAGAAAAGCCTCGAGCAGCCACCTTCTCCCTCCCCGTGAAGTTCCAGGCGCCTCCGACCTCCATCTGAAACGCCTGATGCAGTCACTGCCACCAACGCAATGAGCGCAGCAACCCACCCGCAGCCAGAGGAAGGGCATGGACTGCACCGACAGACCGAGAGAAAGAAGGAAATAATAGTTATATCGTTATATATCTGTATAACTACATATATAACAAAAATAAATAACAATATCAAAGGAAACTGATGCAGTTCTTTAGACAAACTCTTCAAAGGCACGTTTGGATGTGGCCCCGCTCTCAAGCGAGCACACGTCCCCAGCACCAGAGCCACAACGTGGCCCTGCTGAGACCGGGCCAAAGGCTGGGTCAGCTCCGTACCACTGGCGACAGAAGGTGCCAACACAAGTTTGCAGGAAGCTGGCAGGGAAGAGCCTGCAGCTCCACACCGGGACCAAAGAGACACACAGGACTCCAGGCAGGCAGGACTGTCCTGTCAGCTCCAGCCACCCAGCTCACCAGCAGTGACACCTTTCCACCTCACATTTTATTGCAATCATGAGGAACAGAGGAGAGGAGGGCTAGTTAGGGATGAGAGCAAAAAGATTTTTGAAAAATAGTCCCTTCAGAGTCTGTTTCAATTTTTTAACGTATGGTTTTGCGGTTTCCCACATGAGGGTGCATGCACTGGCCAAGGATGCACACATTCAGATTCAATGGCATGCTGCTCTTTCATTAATTTAATTTAAAAAGCAATGGAGCTATTAACTAGCCATATGCATTCCTGCCCTTTAAAACAGAAAAAAAATTATTTCCCTCTAGACTGCTTAACAAATGGTAGCTTTATATTGTACATCCTTCTGTAAATTAGTTTCACATCTTACAGTACATTGAGTTTTAGCTATATGAAACTAAAATTAAAAATTATCCAAGAGAGGCAACAGGGTCCACTGAACCATTGCAAATGGAATAACTGAATTTATCATCTGATATTTGCCTACAAGTTCCTGCATGGCTGTTTCCTGAAAGTAAAAAAGAAAAAAAAACTAACCAGAGAAGAAATGCCTAGGATCATTTGAAATTCTGGACTACTGATATCTTGTCATATTGGTGAAATAATATCTCAGTGCGATAGGTCAGTCGTGATTTACATCTGCTAAAAATGCATTAAGAAAGCCATTATGGACATATATTCTGGATTTGATGTTGAAGTGACTAGGAAAATTACTAAGAAACTGTTTTATCCTGTCCTGTCTCAGTGTTTCTTGCTAAAACACTACCCAGGAAAATATTTATTAAATATTTATTAAATATTTATTAAATATTTAAGGTTTTTCTTTACCTTGTTCATTTTCTTCTAGAAAAGCAGTCTAGTTAGAACAACTCTCCGGGATAAATTTTAGCTGCCACATGAATTACAATATCTGACACCAGACTTTTTGCCATGATAACCGGCAGCTTTCAGCACATCATGCTCCAGTAGTTTGAAGTAACCAACATAGGGAAGGCCAATCTATTGAGTCACCACTAAAGGAGGCAACAATTCCTAGCTAAAGTTTATTTGCTGATTCCTTTTCATTTTCCTCATCCTTTCAATTAGATACACAAAAACGATTTTACTATATAGAAATAAGCTCATCGTTTCAGGGGTCTTGGCGAAGGGCCGGGTTAGCTCTGTCTATTTGTACTCAGACACTTTGTAGAAGGAAAGAGAGAAGTTCTATTAAATCCCTCAAGGTATTTTTCCACCTCAAAACCTTTCTAGCTATTGCCATATAAGTATCTTCCTTAAAAAAAAAAAAAAGCATTAAAACACATTTAACATTTTATGTTAATTCAGCAATTCCAAGTGCTATTCTGAATAAAAAAACCTATAAAAAATTGCCACAGAGGGAATCTCATGATAATACCCCTGCAGAGAACTTTGCCATTGCTAAACTGAATCAATTAGATACATAGGAGGCCAAGTAGAGCAGCATACTGGCAAGGTGGACCCCACAGTACTCACTTCAATCCACATGTCTAGGTTAATCCACACATTCCGCAGCAGGAACTCTCCAAGCAATAATGGGCCAACAGCCTTCTAAGATACTGTTTCACAGGCTACTCATTTTTCCAAAGTTTTATTCAACAAGAGGCTTCACCTCCTACCTAAAACTTGTGTCACTTGTGGTACCAATTGTACTTTTTTTTCCCAGTACTTTGGGATCATACTTTCATGGAAAGACACTTTATCCCATCAGGTTACCATTAGTGAAACCCACAGCAGCAGGTCTCTCTCATAATGCCACCTAAATAAATCAGTGAAAGACAGCTTCTGGGAAGGAAAAGAAAGAAGGAAAAAGAAGTCTGACAGCTTTGCGTACTCAAAGCCATTGCTAAATAAAACACAGTGCTTGCATCCACACACTTCTCGCATCATTTTGTCTCTCTGTTCTATGGAAAAAGGAGTTTACAGTCTAGAAGCCTGTGGCAATTCCTTGAAATATATTTCAGAAGAGTCATCTCATTGCAGACTCATCTGAAATGTAGTTCAGCAAGTTTTAAATGTCTACCCAGCTATTTCCCAGTGTGTCACACTCCCACACTCTTTGTATGCTGTGTAGCCTGTAGCAGCAAAACCAATATTGCTCTGTTGAATGAAGCATTACTGGTAAGGAGTAGAAGCAAACATCTTGTGCATTCTAGTCACTACCATATAAAAGACTGAGAAGTGAAGACATTGAAAAAAGCTAACTGATACTACACAGAGAAAAAAAAATTAAACAGTTTCTAATCTAGTTAAAAGCTGAAGTTCAGCAACAGCCTGTGCGTTTCTATCCAGAGATTTCCAGGGGCCAAGTCTGTGCTATACTCATTTGGACACAGCCTCCCTCTTTGTCATGAGCCAAAAACACACAAACAAATATGCTGCTGATTTATATCCCTCCATTCTGAAAGTGGATAACACCTGTGTTAAAAGCTAATCCTAAATACCAGGATGAGGGCCCTGCTCAACAGATTCAATCAGCAGGTATAGTGCAACATTGTACCACTGTGAAATAAAAGAAGTAGTAAAGCATTTATATATGTATCTGTATACACACATGCAAACACAATCCTTTAATTTTATCTGTATACAAAGATATAGATTATATTTGTCTTATAATCACAGAATATACAGAGTTGGAAGGGACCCACAAGGATCATTAAATCTAACTCCTGGCCCTGCACAGGACCATCCTCAAAATTCACACCATGTGCCTGAGAGCACTGTCCAAACACTTCCTGAGCTCTGCCAGGCTTGGTGCTGTGACCTTTACTCTGGGGAGCTGTTCCAGTGCCCAGCCACCCTTGGGTGAAGAGCCTTTCTCTAGTATCTAACCTAACGTATATATTATATTGTTATGTATTATACTATATTATAACAGTATATATTTAATATAACGATATACACATATATTATATAACTATATATATTTTATACGGCAATATAATATATCTCTATGTATTTTATATAACAATTAATGTATATAAAATCGTATCATATAATGTATAACTATATCTATAAACTTTGCTTTTCCGCCCCACCCCTCCCTCCCCCTTCCCCAGCTAGGAAAGGCAATACCACAGAGAAGTTTGTGGTATTCCTTGTCTTTGATACAAAATACCCAGAACCTCCTTTTGATCTTTCCTTGTTCAGTATGTATAGAGAGTACTAATTAAAAAGCCCTCACTCTACCAAAACAAACATTATACTTCGAAAACAACTCTCCTGATGGAGAGAACAACAAAGCTTATCCATAGAACACAGCCACACCACCACTTAATGCCCTCCTGAAGAGCACTCAGCTACTGCTGGGGAAATAGAAACCCACACAAACTAACAAAGCCACACTTCTATAGCTATTCAAAAAGCATTAAAAAAAGTAAAATTTCAGTGTTATTTACCATGATAAGCTACAAAGTCAAATAATATCTGTATATTGCACATGAGTTGATTATCATCAGAATAAACATAACCTAATTCGAAGTCAACTCACCATTAACCCAACACACTTTAATTCAAGCATGCAAAATACCTACCTCAGCCTTTTGTTACAGAATCTGCTAAACAAAACTGTTACCAGCTTGGGAAACAACAATAACAGAGTGGTTGAAAAAGAATTACAGTTTCCCTGGGCAATCAGGGTATGCCAATAAAGTAAGGTATCTCAGTCAAAAAAGGTATTATGTCCTTCTACAGACAACTTCCTCTTCTAGGTATCATAGAATCATCAAAGAATCATCAAAGAATCATCAAAGAATGATGGAAGGGACCTTAAAGATCATCTAGTTCCAACTCCCCCGTCACAGACACCTTTCACCAGACCCAGGTTGCTCAGAGCTCCATCCAAGCTGGCCTTGAACACAGCCAGGGATGTGGCATCCACAGCTTCTCTGGGAAACCTGTTATATCCAGCCTTGCAGTTCTGATTTGGCTTCTCTACAGACTTTATCACAGACTCAAACTATTATACACTTACTTCCTACTGAGATACCTCCCAATGTGAGTTGGCTGCATGAGACACAACTAAGTGTCATTTAATTATAAAATGAAAAACTAAACCCAAAGAGAGTGGGAGGGAAGGGATGTTGTATCATACCTTAGTAGGAATCCGAAAGCTTTCAATAGGACTGAGGTCATTAACGCTCTCCTGAGGACTTCTTAGACCCTTTAAAAGAATTTTAATAATCAGTCAAGTTTGATTCCTTTATGTATCTTGCAATCAAGTTTTATCTGATGTTGAATAGATATCTACAGGTCCCTTAACACTCTGACATGTAGCTGGAAGGTTAAGACCTCATTCTAGAAACATTTCAGCAGGACCATTGGTATATAAATTATGCTCCTCAAACATCTAAGCATTTCCAGTTTTATGCTGGAATGTGTACCTTTTCAGTACAGTTCACTAACATTTTCTTTATAAAATTCACTCGCATCCTCCTCTCAATGTCCAGATGTTATCTTAAATTTTAGAATGAGCATGTGTCCAAAAACCATAGCATACTTTGTTCCACTAACTTAATGGTTTAATGGAATCAAATAAATGAATGTCATCTAGTCTATAGCAAGATTATTTTTGCTTGATGGCATATTTTTGTACTTACCATACTCTAGGACTGGCTTTTCCTATACGTAACTGAACTGAAAAGGTTGCATAATCCACATTAGCTGCTTTATATAATTATTACTCCTTAAAGCACAAATAGCCACACAAATAGCATGTATGTTTGTTGAATATCAAATGTATTCACAATTTTCATAGAAAGGTTTGCATTAGAAGGAATCTAGAGATCATCTAGTTCCAAGCCCTGCCATGGGTAGGGACACCTTCCACTAGATCAGGTTGCCCAGGGCCCCATCCAACCTGGCCTTGGAAACTTCCAGGGACGGGGCATCCATAACTTCTCTTGACAACCTGAAACAGCATCTCACCATTTCATGAAGCAATACCACAGAACATCCTGCTGAGCATATTTTCTACCAGCTCCCTAGGCAGAAATGAATCTATACATTCAAGTTTCAGATATGGTTCTGACTGCAGCTTCCCTTGAGACTTCTGGGTGTTCCTGTGAGTCACGAGTTTCAGGCAGACTTCCCTCCTGCTCTTGTGATTGACGTTAACAGTATTTTTCCCAAGCCCCTTTCTGGCCCTTGGTACCTGAATTTCTAAAAGGACCTATGCAAGTACTATGTTAATTTATGGTGAGAAAGTTTGTATTTGTTCTTTGAAACTGACAAAGTGCTGTACATCAGTTTGGTGGTAACTACATCATTTTACAATTGTTTCATCTTCCCAAGATGCAAAACCTCTCCATTTTGGTTTTGATTCTCAGATTTTTTTGCACATCATTTCAAAACATCCTCCCTTTGCAGTTGCCACCATCAAAGGTGACTCACCTCTACACATCACAAATTCAAGGTAAGGAACAAGCAAAGCAACTGCTGCAGCTCCTCATACTTCACACAAAATCTTCCCCAAGTCCTCTCAAAAATATACAGTTCTAGTGGCTTATCTCCAGAAGAAATAAAAGGTTTCACTTAGCAAATGGTAAATGGAACCTTCCCAAGGCCTGAAAATTGCCTAAGTTATATCATTTGCAGACAACATCATCTCCACACTGGGCAGGCTTCCCAGCACTCCTTTTAGTCAAGCTGAAAACGAATCATGTACCCCTCTACTGAAGTGGAACAGAGCATTATTTTGGCAATTTCATTTCCATGTCAGTGTTCATTTTTAAGCCCTGTCTCCTGCATATGCATCACAACTCTGAGGGCATAGTTTTAGAAAATAAAAGTTTCTGACTTTCCCATGTTTTCCTACAACTATCTAGAATATCTGATGCAGTGGGTGACACAAGTGATTTTTTAAGTTCTCCAATTAGACACACAGATAAGCAGGCTTCTTTTCAAAGGTATTTGATATATGTGAATGACTGGAGTATTCTGCTGATACACTTCCTTAAAAAGAGTCTCAACCTTAGAAGTACTGGTCCAAACGTAGGCTTAGATCTACATAATCGTGCAGACAACTGGTACAAGTGGCATACAGCAGCGGGCTGAAAGACACACACCGAGTGCTCTGGCACACACTCACTATGTGCCCAGCCAAATATGCCCCTGACATCTCCACAGCCTCGCCTTCCTTTGGACCAAAAGCATTTGCTGCCAGACAAAGCCATGTTACAGAACCACAGTCCAGCGCTCAAAATTACATGTCAAAAAAGCAAACTGACACAGGCCGGCCCTGCCATCTTCAACAACGATTTCTCTGTTGTGACACGAGCTACGCGTTGGCACCTGCGCACGCTTCCATTTCTCGGCGTAATGGGAAAAACAAGGTGGATGCGTGTGCAGCAAGAGCTCGCACGCCCCAAGCCTTCCCTCCCCGGGCAGGGCAGAGGGCGATGGCCGCGCACCGGCGGCTCCCCGGAGTGCCCGGGCACGGCGGCCCCGAGGAGAGCCCGGGACCGCCGCGGCGGGACCCCGCCGCCCCCGAGAAGAGCCGCTCACCTGGCGGGTCATCAGCGACTTGATCTTCTGCATGATGGCCCCGCCGCCGCCCCGACTGCGCTCAGCGGCCGCGCAAGACGCCTGGGCACGGCGGAGCCATGTTGGGCGCCACCTGACCGCGCCCGCCCGCGGCTCCCTGGGAGCGGTAGTTCCGGCCGGCCGGCCCGACTACAAGTCCCGGCAGCGCGGCCGGGAGGGCGCCGGGCGGGGCGGGCCCGGGTGCTGCGGCTGAGGGGCCGTGCTGGCCGCGGGGAAGCGGGAGCCGCCGCGGCTGCGTGGGGTGTTTGAACATTGCAGTTCGCCTGTGTGGCTTTCGAAAGCGGTTGCCTGAGAGGGAAAAACGAGACTCTGTCTATGGAGACAAGTTGAAGCATACACGTAGACAAGGAGCATTTCCCGTTGTCCCGGGTTATTACGGGCGTTACGCACAAAGCGCGCCTGGCCTGTTCACGAGTGACGGAGGTAATTTTGCGTCGCCAAAACAGACTTGTGTAACAGACTTGTGTCGCTCTATTTAGTTGTACAGATAGCAATTAAAAAAAAAAAAAAAAAAAAAAGCCACAAACCCTACACCAAAACCCACCAGATAGCTTTTTTAAATCTACTTTATATCAGTGCAACAAAAGAAAGAATTTATCCTGCAGTCTTTACTTAAGTGGAGACAGCATTCGACGATAAGACTACCGGCACATCCACTGTGGCACGGTTGTACCTGTAGAAAAAGGGGGTTTTTTTTTCCTTCTAGAGTGCACATGGGTCAGCTCAGCGTGTTTCCTGATCCTGCTGTTGCTCAGCGCCCCAGCTGCTGGTTGTGTTGTTGCAGGGTAGGGCAGCTAAGAGCAGGTGGCTTTGAAACGACACACTGACAAAGGGAGGGTCAGGACCGATGGTCCCTCCCTGCTTTCTTTAGTAGGAGCTCATTACTTCTGGCTACCGTTGGGAATAACGTGTAATTGTTTTGTGGAAAACTTCTAACAAGTTTAGCACATAACAAAGTTATTTCTCATTAATAAAATAACTAAAATTTTCAGATTGTTGGTGCTGCAGATAGTGTTGCTTTAATGTAGTTGCTTCTATTCAAAAGGAGGGAGGTTTGATTTGTATTAAGTCTAAATGCCATTTAACAGCTAGCACAAGCTACAGTTCTACAGAAAAAATACCCATTTTTCACATGCACTAAATTTGTGTGAGTTTGTGTAAAAACTTGCAGTATATTAATGACATCAAGAATATATTCAAATGCTGGAATTTGAAATTGAAAAACGTAACTGTGCTAATCTGTTCCTTTTTTTATTATTATTTTCTTTGCCCATATGGGGCATTTAAAGTACCAACCCAGGCTTTATTCCAATGCAAAAGGTCCCATTATTTCAGTTAGAACTTAGTTAGAACCTATGACCAATATTTTCTTACACGGTGAAATCAAGTAGATAATAATTTCTAACCTAGGTTTTATAAAAGGTTGCAATTTGATATATCTAGCCTACAGTTAAGTGGATGAAGCCGATTATAAACAACAACATTCAGGTGGGCAGGACAATGGAGCCAGAAAGCCTTTGGGAATATGTGAAATACCCTAATCATCTCCTGACATATGTCGGGTGGTGATATTATTTCTGGTGGGACCACTGTACTTCTGCTTTATTAACCTGAAATAACCCTTGTGTTTCTTAAATTGGACCTGGAAGCATCTGGGTGCTTTCACCTCTCTTTAACTGAGGTAAAAATTGAGTGTTCAGCCCTTCTGATGGGGACTTAGCACCTTGCTGGACCCCTGCTCCTAGCACACAGTGACAGGGAGGCAATACCTTGCTGCCAGTCCCTCCTGCACAAAGCAGGATACAAGTCTAGCCTGATATTTGTTAATCTGTAATAGTCTGCCTAAGTGCTGTTTAGTGAAAAATATTGTGTGGTTTTGTATGGATAAACCATCTCTGTCACCGCTAACATTTGCTGCTGCAAACTGTTGCTGCACAGCTCTGGGAAGGTTTGTCCTGTTTGCTGCTGATTTGTATGGTGAGTGACAGCTTTGGACAAAATCCAAACCCTACATTAATATTAATTTAAACTGATGTAAGTTAATGGAGAAGAAGCAATAATCAGCAGTTAACAATTGTAGTAAGCTCACCACTCCAGCCATAGGATTTTCATTTCAAAGATGTCTCAGAGGCACTTGGCATCACATGTTGTTTAGAGAAAGGGAATTCATTCTTTGCTGAGTTATGTTAAGGAAAAAAATACAGAAAAGTTATGGGTTTGAAAGTGCAAGGAAAAAAATTAGTAAGGCTCTTTAATAGCTGTTTAATGGGGTTTTTTTAAGAGAAAATGAGAGGTTGTCATTAGAAAAGATCTGAAAAAATATTCTGAATACCAATTTTAGTTTGAAATAAGCAGAAGCATGTAGCATCATGGTATTTTTTATGAAACTGTAACTAAAGGAAGTTAATAACTGTATAACCTGTTCACTTGGTGCGTTTACTTACTTCTATTAATTAAATGTACTTTGTATTGTGTGCCCCATTTATTACATTCTGTGTCATATTTGCTGTGACCGTCGGGGCAGGGTTATGATAAAGTCAGAGGCAATGAAGATGGGTGCTCATCTAACAGGTGCTCCACTCCCTTTGTTCTTTGTATACACATATTCAAATCACGTAAGGCAGGGGACAGGATAGGACCTGTTAACTCATTGCTGATTTCCCTAGCAAATAAACCAGCAGCTGCAGGTCCAAGCCCTGGCTTAGTGCTGAGAAGGTGGCATTTGTGTGGGACAGGATGCTTCCATGGAGCCCTTTAGCAAACTTTTTTTGGGACTTACAGTGCAAAATATATTTTCTGCTTGTAGGTAAGATAAGATATGAATTATATTTGATTGCCATTGTGGAAATGTGAATTGATTATATAAGATTTATCTTTATAAATTTAAAGATATTTCTGTTGTATTGTCAGATGTTTTATTTCAGGAAGGTAGCCTAAAAGCTTTTCATCAGATAGTGGCAACTTGTTTTGTAGTTGAAGCTAAAGTTTTAGCAGCTGAACAAAAATGAATGCTATACATAATCTCTATGTAAAACGTGGGTATTGATTAAATATATATAATCTACATTTAAAACTTGAGTATTGATTAAATATATATCATTACATTTTATTGAGTAATATATACATTGTGCATTCTTTTTGACAAATCAGGCTGGACAGGTTCTGAACCAAGGATTATACAGAAGCTGTTACACTTCTTTAAAAGTTTATTGAGACAACACTGATAACATTATTTTTCACTTCTTTATGATTGATTAATTTATATGTAATACCTAAATGT
This sequence comes from Corvus hawaiiensis, assembly GCF_020740725.1. Classification (NCBI taxonomy): domain Eukaryota; kingdom Metazoa; phylum Chordata; class Aves; order Passeriformes; family Corvidae; genus Corvus; species Corvus hawaiiensis. The sequence goes on from NC_063213.1 coordinate 56,570,986, forward strand.
AATTGGTATTGAAACTAAGTTAAGCTTTTAGTCAACTGAAGAATGTCTCCCCGTTAATAGTGCATTTGTTTGGTGTCTGGGTGCAGTTCTCATTAGGGTGCATTTGTTATCCGTGCAATGGATAAAAAATAGATGTTCTATGTACTTTGGCAGAAATATCCTGTGATCAAATGTTAGATAAACTTATTTCTACAAACTACTGTAACAATCTTTTTTTATATTTAATTGTTTCTGTAAATGTCAACAGAGGAAATATATATTACAAATGCAGTGCTTCCTCTAATCATTCACGTATAAGAACAATTTTTCTTTTATCATCTTTGTGAACGTCACAGTTCTAGCTTATTATAGAGTCACTTAGTTTCCTTGATTTTGAGCTCAATACTTTTTCAAGACTTTTGGCTTTGTAATAATTGATGGTTTATATGACGAATATTGGATCTCTTCTTTAAAAATGAAAAATATTTGGTTGATAAAAACCAGTGACTTTGTTCTTTACCTACTTGATCACTTTATTGGCTATTTCTCATTAAAATCCTACAAGAGCTATTGTCATGCAAGCAGAGTGCTTTAGAGTACATCTTTGTTCACCAGGAAGTCTCACACCCTTACCCATACTCATTTTCTAGTAAGGGAAATTGCTGCTCATACTTTATATCATGATGAGAATCAGGTGCGTTGGAGACATGACACAAAGGCCACTGAAGACATTGACCTCAGCAAATAAAACTGAGTCCTGTAACAAAGCTCACTGGAACTTTTTCTTGGGCAAAAATCCCAATCCAGGGAAGAGTATGCCTGAGTTTTCCATGATATAAATGGAGGTATAGAAATTGCAGCTTTCCTGGACCTTTACACCTGGGTTGTTTGGGGTTTTTTTTCATAAATGAACATACCTGTAAAAAGGGGGGAAAAAATATTATCACTGATCTAGAAACATTTTCATTTCTCACATTTCAGGAGAGCTGAAAGGGTAAATGAACACTCTGGTGAAAAGCCGTTGAGAATCCAAACTCACTTAGATAAGGAGATGTGCATGTTAAATTCAGAGAATGCTAAAACCTCGCTAGGCAGGTTTCAGTTTATGCCATAAACTCAAAAGTTATGTCATAGTTTTTTATTTAAACTAAAACTGCAGCTCTTGTTTTATGTCAACAACAATTCTGTTGTGCTTGCTAATACTGGTGATAGCAAAGTGAGATGGAAGCAAAGCACAGATCACTGAGCTCCAAATGGAGGTCGTTGTGGTACAGCCCTTACGATCATTTTACAAAAACTAGGTTTTGGAATTCCGTTGTCTTGGAAAAAAGTGTATTATATTTGGGAAGCTGTAGGGATAGGCTTAAATTTTATGGAATTTTTGCCTGATAAATACGAATTTAGTTTGACACATTGACTTGATTTTGCTATTAACATTAATTCAAGGATTAGTCATAACAGTCTTCAGTTTAAATTAAAAATTAAAATTAGTCTAATACAAGTGAATCATAGAACCTTTTAGGTTGGAGAAGACTCTTAAGAGCATCAAGTCCAGCCATAAACCTAACACTGCCATTTCCACCATTAAAGCATGTTCCTGAGCACCACATCTGCACATCTTTTAGGTACCCCCAGGGAGGGTGACTCTTCCTCTTCCCTGGGCATCCCATTCCAATGCCTGACAACACTTTTGGTGAAGAGCATAACCCTCTCAATAAAGAATATTCCAGACTGAAGAAGACATGATCTCTGCGAAGACCAGAATTCTGCCATCGCTGCTCCTGTAAAACCCGTGCTTTTGACAGAACACCATTATTTAATAACTTGCCCCACTCTCAGCCTGCCTTCTCCCTTGCCCTGCCAACCATGGAGAAGCTCCTGTGTGATGTTGGCACTCCACAAAATCACCCCAGCAAAGCCAGAGAGAGCAACAAGAACTGGAGTTATCCAAAGCCACTCCTGAAGGGACTGAGGGGAAAATGGGGTTTCTGCCCTCACCCCTCTGGTCCTAGCTAAAACAGTTTCCTTAACTGCAGATCAAAATCTCTTTCCAAGACATTACACAGAGCCAATTTTCTCTGTGAATCAAGTGGGACAAAGTTAATTTGCAGTTTCTATTCCCACAGTTTTTTAACTGCAGAGAAAATAGATTTTCCAGCCCCTATTCTCTTTTCTTTACTCTTATGCTGTTACCTTCCATACTGGTGGTCCCAGTTATCCTGGTGCTCACAAGATCTGCTTAGGTTTTGTGCTAATTTTTTGCACAAACAGATCTGTGAGAAATATTATTTGTTTTCCATATTTTGTGACTGCACTGCTTCTGTTACTGGCATGTTGTCCAACAGCACAATCACCTATTTACAGCTAAATAAACCCAAAAATTGAACAGCATTGTGCATAAAGAATGAGTAAGTTTATGGACAGATCTTTTAGTTACAGATCTCTCTGTGTTTGAGAGATGTGTTTGTTTCAGTTGATCTAAAAATTGAAATGGGTGGTTATATAACTGGTGGGTTATGTGAAATAGATCTCCAGCATTAAATATTTTGTGAAGGATTCTCCCAAGGAGTCTCTCTTTTTCAAGTGGACAACAGCAGTTTAAATCTGATTTGTACTGTAAGGTTGTCAGGGAGCATATTAACGTCTGAGAAGTGTTAGAACAACAAAATACTTAATCTCCTGTTAACCAGAGTCTAGCAATCCTCAAAGAGTTGTGCAGTGTTAGAAAACTGCGAGAACAGCAGGCTACAAATAGTGTTAAAAAGGGCTAGGGGAGCAGCCTTCAATTTGATGTGCATCATCCGTTTTAGGTTTTTCATCTAGAAAGTTAAGTATGTAAACATCTCTGTCCTATGTACCCCCACTTAAGCCATTTCACATTTTTTCTACACTCTTTTTTTACCCTGTTCTCCTCCTGTCTCAGCTGAACCCCAGCCAGTTCTTTGCAAGTCAAAGTCCATGCAGCCTGAAGCCCTCTGCCTGCTTCCTCTTTAGCCCCCATTAGTGAGGGCTTGCCAGATACTCTGTCAAGGGATTTCACTTTCTGTATATTTCCCTGTTAGTATTCTGCAGCATTTCCTTTGGTTTTCATGTCATGCCCTCAGAAATGCTGTGAGCTATCTTTAGCTGAGTGTAATACTGCTCTGCTTTATGAAAAGTGAAGCCAGCCACAAAATTATTTTCTTGGGGTAGATTCTGTACAGCATTGCTGGCAACCCATGAGCCAGTCCCCTCACACACCATCTCTGCTCTGCTACTTTGCATGCCCTTCCAGAGTACCTCTGACAATAATTACTGGCACTACTGCTGCATCTGTAGCCATCGCCCCCTTTTTGTGTCCCCACCCTGATCCCCAACAGGTTTTCCTTGCAATTAAGTCGTGGCAAACCGTGCACTAAAATTTGATCATTCTAACCCAAAAGGTATGTGCAGATACCATATTATGCTACTGAGTTGATATTTTTATCTTTTTCTGTCACATAACCTAGGAAATTAGACAAAAATGAACCTTTGACAATTTCTGTCATAAAGAATAATGATATGAAAGTAGGAATTTAAGAAATAAAGTTACCTCTGCATCATATTAATGAACACAGTCACATATTTTTCATACATAGCTCCCTCTGCCCTTCCCTACCCACCCTCCTCTCTCCAGGTAGAAATTGATTCCATGTACATCAGCTGGGAAGTTACTTTTTGATTACAGGTATTTGTGAGCATGTCAAGAATCACAAAATCTCAGATTAGAGGGACGTCAAGGATCATAAGGTCCAACCAAAAATGATCATTAGCAGGACGAGAATAGATGGTGAATGGTGGAAAGTGTTGCATGTTGTCCTGGGCAGTGTGTTCTCAGTCTCCAGTGTGTTCTTATGCAGTAGCAGATGGATTACTTAAATCACAGTTTTTACATTTCTTACTTGTAAGGGGTTTCTTTTTCCTAGGGTTTTTTAGCACTTGCAGCATGCTTTTCAGCAAGATTGAACACAAATCTGAGCAATCAAACCTGCAACTAGAGTCAATTGGAGTTGCATCTTGAACGTACTAAAATGTCTTTATAAGTATTTTGAAAAATCTTGTCTTTAATATTTCAAATTGATCATCCAAAATGAGTCTGTATGTTTGCTGTTAATTTTCTCTGGGCTTAAATTCTTCATCTGTAAAGTTCTATCAGTTAAAATGGTGTTGTGAGATCAGTTCATTGCTATTCTCGTGAGTGCCATGGAAAAGTTAATGTGAAAATCAATCGCTTAGTCCCAAGACTAAAGTTTTAATGGTGTTCTATAAATATGTCTTAAGCCAGCACAAGAAAAATTATTTAAAAAATATATGGGAAAGGCAATGATTAACTGAGGAGTGAACTTTTTGCACCATAACAGAGACAGAATTCTTGGAATACAGAATTAACCATGTGGCTGAATATTTCACTTTTGTGTGTATCAACAGCAAGCCTTAATTCTGCCAATTTCTTAAGACTGGAATGCTTGACTTTTGCAAGCTTAGTATTGTTTCTGGAATTTAGTCTTACAGGTACAGAGCAGTCAGCAATAATAACAGCAACAATAATAATATGTAGTTTTAGTCAGACATCTGTGAAAGTGCTGCTTGTCAGATTTTCAGTCAGTTTCTCAGTATAACTGGCAGAGTACCTAAGAAGCTCCTTTGTAGCTGAACCAACCCCGAAAAAATCCTAAAAACTGAGTGATCAATCCAAGATTGTTAGTGTAAGACCTAGAAATATGAAATATTTTGAAGGGAAAATATTTTATACATTAAGGTAAATGTACATTATCTCATTTTTGTCAAACTTTCAACAGTAAAAGATCCTTCCCTTGGCTTTTTGTATAGTTTGAGGCTAGAGCTCTGTGGCTAGATCCAGCTTCAAGGTCAGTGAGCTCTTGCCCCTTTCTTACTTAAAATCTGAGTTATAACCATGCAAAAAAATGTAAGTTTTAGCCTTGAGAGTTTTTCCACAGTGAGGATTTCTCATTTGAATTTTCCAGGTTTTCCATTTGTGTTTTGGGTTTGTTTATTTGTTTGTTCTTTCATTTTTATGCAGGTATTTGTTCTGCCTTAAAATTGACAGTACCATCTCATACCATCCATGGTATTGAGGGGCAACCACTTCATCTTACTGTTGACTACAATTTCAATGCTACAGCTTCTGAAATCCAGATAATTTGGCTTTTTGAGAAGTCTCAAAGTAATCCAAAATACTTGCTTGGCTCTGTAAATCAAAGAGTAGTTCCAGACTTGGAATACCAGCATAAATTTACCCTTATACCACCGAATGCATCTTTGAGGATTAATCCATTGCATATCAGTGATGAAGGCAATTACATTGTAAAAGTCAATGTCCGTGGAAATGGGACCATAGCTGCAAGTCAAAAGATTCAAGTAGCTGTTGATGGTAAGTCAGTGACAGATAGTATCTTCATTTCGAAAATAAAATTACAATAGTTTTGAAGTACTGGTTCTTAGTATCCGGTTATGATACTGTCTCATTTAATGCAACCATACATGAATAAATGCTAACAATTAAGTGATGTTGTTTTCTACTGCTGCTGGAGGGAATACTAAAATATATCTTTAAGCAAAATTAATATATTCACTGATGTTTCTATATCATAAGGAAAAAAACTGAAGAGGTATAGAAACACTTAAGACTAAATTAGACAGACTTCTAAAAAATATGATTTGATAAGTTTCTGCTGTGCTATCACGAGGATGCATTGAATTTCAAATAGTCTTTTTCTCTGAACAGCTTTACCTCCTGTAACAAAGAGAAGTCATTGACTTTTGCTGGTGACTGTAGCCCTGTGTCTGTAAAAGAAGCCCAGATCTGAATTCATGAAGTACTGACATTTTCTCTTTAGACTCTGCTTTCTGTATTGGGGACTTAAAAGAAAGTGGAAATGGGAAAGAATTATCTAAAAGGATGACAAGAGGCTTCTGTAATGTATGGATTATACAGAGGTATATATACAGAGGATTATACAGCCCTGTAGCTGTTGGGCTTGAAAGGAATGAGATGAATGACGTCTTGAGGTGACAAAGTTGTAGCTGCCATTTTACTCCCAAACCCATCCCAGTTTGCAGACATCTTCATGACCGGAGCACCCATATTTCAGTGGTGCCCAGTGTGGGCAAAGCTGTGGGCAGTCGTGCTGAGAAGTCACACACAGTGGGCAATGTCATACTTTGCGCTCTTTTCATTTCTGTGGACTCAGTGATTTGTATACAAGAGGCAAGAGGCCGTGGTACACCTGACTGCAGCCTTTATCCTATTACCAGTAATATAAACAGTCTGGTTTTATTTATGCACCATAACAATTCTTACAGTCACCAGCTGAGAATATGGCCTTCTTTTTTTAACCTTTAACTACATTTAAGAGATAAAACTTGAAATATGAGTAATTTCCAGAGAGAATGATGATTGCTATTTGAACTATCTTGACCATGATGACTGTAATATAATCATGTAATCATGAATGTAATATAATTATCACTTTAACAACTCTTCATATCTCTTTATTTTACAGTTCCAGTCACAAAGCCAACTGTACATACTGAACCATCTTCAGGGGTAGTGGAGTTTGTAGGGAATATTACCCTAAAATGTACTGTGGATAGAGGTACAAGGGTAGCTTACCAGTGGATGAAAAATGGGAAGCATCTCCATGCTGGCCCTAATTATATCTTTTCATCAAACAATGCTACACTTCTAATTGTTCCTGTTGTAAAAGAAGATATTGGAAATTACAGCTGTCTGGTATCTAACCCTGTCAGTGCAATGGAAAGTGAGATAATTGCACCAATCATATATTGTGAGTATATGAAATATTCATTATTATCTTTGTATGAATAATTTCTCTGGAAGGAGTGCCTCCAAATATGAAAACAGGCAGAAAACAGTTGAGCTTGTTTGTAATAGCTCTAACTTAAAATGGGATAATAAAATTATTCAGTGTTGTGTAGTTGTGAAGATCAGTCTCAACTGCGGAATTCAAATAGGAACTTCAAGATTTTCACAGATGTCTTCAGATGTTACTCAAAGGAAAAAAATAATTAAATTGGTCTACATAAAAATATTGTTCAAAATGGAAACAACAAACAGTATCAAAAAGCCAAGCACAGGAAGTACCAGGCTGAAGGACTGCTATTAATGGGTTTCTTCAAAATCATTTCAAGTCCAGTCCTTTTTAATATTTCCATTAATGGCACCAGAAAAAAGATAGGGAGCATCTCAATGAACTTCATTTATGACACTAAATAGGAGGGCTGAATGACAGTGACAAAATAATAGAGCTGGGATGAAATTTGCTAGTAGAAAAGGAAATGGATATGCCCTTTCAGAGAATAAAAAACATGAACTTCTGCTGATAAGATTGAGATTGATTGGAAAGTAATCAAGGCAGTGAGTCTGGGGGATTGAGCTATCACAAGATATCTATGAACTGATAGCATGATTCAGCCATGTATTTTGACTGGAAATGAAGGCACCTGAAAAACCAATTGAGTTGCAGGAAACAAGATTGATTTAATCAGCATTCAACAATTATACTATAAATCTTAGGGCATTCTCATTTTGGTCCATGTCAGGCATTCCCAGTGCCTCCTCAATTTTCAAGTAGCACATGCTACACATATGTGACCCTGCTATGCTCTAATCCTCATGTCCTCAGGGGTCGAATTATCCTTCTCAGAGGAGAGCTGAAATTAGGTTAGGACTTACTTTGCCACCAGTCCTATTCATATATAGCCTGTTTACCCAGGGGCCAGTGTGGAAGGCACAGTGCAAGGACTGGAACTGGATTCCTGTCCAGCCAAGGAGTGGTGCTCATTCCTGCTTTCACCAGGCTCTGTCATCTGGCAGCTGGTAGGCAGCCCATGTTCAACTTGTTATGATTGCACTCCCAATATATTCAAAACCTACGTCTCTTACATCTCTAGCTCTCATATTTTCCTCCTCCTCCTTTTATCTCCTTTCATCTCTGATTATCTATTTTGCTACCCTTTTTTAATTGTAACTTGGAAGAATTGGATAAGGGGGTGACTTGCATCTAAACTATGAGGGAAATCTCCACACTGCACCAGAAGAGAAAAAGACTGCCTAAATTACCAGAGGTGAACAAGGATATTGTTAGATATGAGCTGATGTAAGCTTATAAGATTGACAGCAGTGCAGACTTGAAGAAGCAGTTTCAAAGAGTCCTAAACAGGGCAAATATTAATGGACCTTTCATCTCATTATACAGAGGAATCATGATACTCTGATCTACAAGGAAATAACCAGTACTGATGGAGCTTTTACTTATCACTACTGTAATTAAAAAAAAAAAAATCACATTCTTTCCTCAAGGTAGCACATTTTTATATGCCTGCTTTTGTAGAGAACAGTCTCAGCTCACTTATGTGCTTAAAGTGCTAAGAAAGAAAGCTGAAGGTGTATGAATGCAGTTCCTCTACTGTGTTTCTCACTTTAATGAGCTGTGAATCAACCTTATACAGGTCTCTCTTCAAACTTGAGACACTGTATCCAGCCTGACAGCCTTCTTCCAATGCAATAAAGTCAGGTCAGGCTAGAAAAACATCTGCCACTCTTGCTGCCTTTCTGACAGCTCTGTTTGTTGCACAGCCCGTATGAGATTTGAATTTCTGACCTGTTGCACACAGGATTGTCTCCAAAGCACTGATCACGCTGACAGGTGCCTGGGACACTTGCTCTGACAACGTGTGTGCCCTTCAGTCCCAGCTCTGGTACTGCTTCTTCCCGTCTTCCTCACTCAATTACATGCATTTGTCAGCAAATTTGTAGAATCTTTCCAAGTTCTAAATTGGAAACCTGGTTTTGACCTGTTGTTTACCAGAATTTTAAAATCGCAAAGTTACTTAAGTGTCCACATTTCTTGAATCTTCTGCTGTTTGAGTGGTTGTGCTATACATCTCTATCAAAAACCTTGAGATTCACTTTTTCTCCATGTGTGTAAATATTATTGTGTATGCATTTTCAGAATGTCCTTTGTAATTCATCAGAACTGAGGGTTTGCTTTGTGCATAATGTAAAATCTGAAAAAAAAAGTATTAAGAGCAAACAATGCAATGCTGAAAGGCTGCAAATATATATGGTATTCTCTATATCCAAGTCAGTGATGGGAATTGGGGTCTTACTTCCTGAGCTATATGAAGTCACCTAATTTGGTTCAACCTCTGCCTGCAGAAGTAGTTTGTCTCCCAGCTCCCAGTTGTCAATAACAATCCAGAACAGGCCCCGGGATCTCTGTCTGCCATATGTCAGTGCTGTGGGGGAGTTACTGGAGGTGATAAAGAAAAGGTCACTCATGGTAAATACCTGCCATCTGCTTGGAAACTGTAAGAGTCTCGTAGTGATAGGAGCAATTGGAAATATTCCCACAGAGCAGTAAATTGTTACTCAGAAAGATTGATTTATTATTTTACACATCATTTAGTTAACTGGTTTTACTGAGACAAGAGGCAGTTTTCTGTAGAGAACAATACTGGGAAGGGAAAATAGAGCTGAGGGATCCATGAAGGCTGTAATTGTGGGTTTTTACTGAGTATGAGAAGTGTTTTTTAATTCGCATTTTATTAATATTATCCTGCTTCTCCATTAGTTATGATGATAATGCAGCCTGGAACATGGCTATTGCAGCCGTGTGACTCAGAAACAAGTTATTTCAAGACTGGAAGAAGCTGCTGTCCTGTAGGCTGCAGCAGACACTGTTGTACTGTGTTGATAGAGTTGAATTTAGCAGACCAAGTGGGATTCTCTTCCTCAAGTCTTCCAAAAGATAGAGTATCCTTAGTACTAGAGAGGTAATGGTTCATTGCCTGCTTTTTAGAATCATCCTTGAAGCTGTGTATATCTGTCAGTTACACCGTGTTTGGGGACCTTGATGTACACAATGCCCAGGAGAGGCAAAAGATTGCTCCAGGCAAAGCAGAAGGGTAACCCGATCCTTGTGTTAACTTCAGCAAGGAATGCCACTTTTCAGATTTTGCCAAAATTTGGCTACTTCTTAAGATAATCTCTCTTTGATTTTTTCAAAGTTACTTCCCCAGCCAGTGTGTGTCAGTGTTTGTATAATGATTTTTTTCAACTTGCAGCTTTCGTTAAAATCTAGTTCTCCATGTTATCTCTTTATGCTGCACTGTTATGATACTGACAAAAAAAGCAGAACTCAGTTCTGATTCTTTTGAAGGCTGTGGCAAACCACCCACTACAGTGAGGGGGCATGGGAACCAGTCAGCTATTCTTACCATTAATCTCTGTTAACACATATCAAAGCCATATTATCAGTGAAAATAAAAGCTAATTTTCTTAAGAAGGGCGAATTGGATTGGAAGAACCATGGAATGCTCTGAAAAGTAAAAAAAGTATGTTCCTGCCTATAAATAGTGTGTGAGGGGCTTTATTTCATTTATGAAAGTGTCAAAGATCAGTACATCTCTTCTCCTTTTGGATCTGAAAAAAAAGGGAAGTAAATACCTGTATGAGGTGAGCCCCTGTGAAAACCTCCCCTTCCACAGAAACATGCAGCCCAAGTGAGGTCAGCCAAGCCAAAACAGTGGGGTATAGGTCTGTACTTCACAGAAATGGTCATTACAGAGTCAGCTGGCTCTTGGAGACAATAAAGCAAGTGGCTCAGGAACTGCAGAGCCTGTGAGGAAGCAGCCCAGCATCTAGAACTTTAAGAAATGCTTTGATTCTTCAGAGTGGCTGCTGCAATGTAGGTGGGAGCAACACTAATTCATGCTGAAGTGAATTTGTATTTCATTTCCCAAGAAAATATTATGCGTGATGTTGGCCATTCCTTAAAATGAGACTGCAAAAAGCTTACCACTAGGAAGTAAGTAGAGAAAACGGAAAGGTTGACAAGTTTATGTTGTGAAATATGGACATTTACTTAAATGTGGACTAAACTGAGGTCATACGTGGTGATCTATATTCTCTTGTCTAAGACTTAAACAGAAAAAACCACAAAATGGCCTGGTTTGTGCTGTGTGCTGGTGGCTTAGGTGTTCTTGAGAATAAATGAGTCTTATAAAAAAAAGACAGTAAATAGAAGTGTATATTAGAGGAAGTTCTAACAGCATCCTGAATTTGCTGGTGGGAGATAGAGTCTGAAATGTACCAGTGTGCAGCTTCATGTAACAGGGACTTTCCCATTCAAACCCAGCAACATTATCTTAATTCTTCCAGACAGCCATAGGAAGGTGGAGATATTACTCAATTCCACTGTACTGTCCGCATTTTGTGCTACACCACTCTGTGTGAGGCAGCTTTATTGATCTTCAGAGATCCTACCAAAAAGATACTCTGCATATTTTCTTCTTTGGCTCTCTCAGTATTAGGTCTGTACATTTTTGGTTATCCATGTAAGTCCTCAGGGAATTAGCAACATTGAAATCATTAGGTTGTTTTGGGGCTTTTTAAACTAGAAAAAGTGATTTAATAAGGCACACTTCAAATATTATATGCTCTACATTAATTTACTTTGATAACTGTAAAAATAATTTTAATGTGTAAAGATATAAAAGCCCCAATGATCTGAAATGTTCTAGTAAAAATAGCATGAGAAATATTCCTTTAACATTTAAGTATATTGTTTCCCTTTTTATTTTCCTATGCAGGTTACACTAATAATACTGATCTGCTAAATTTTTTGAGTAATGAACACATGACTATGGAACAACATATGCTTCTTCTAAGTATATTCAGGAAAACAACTTTTCTTTCAGCAGAAGGGCTTACTCTTGAAAAAAACACAGTTGTTGGAATAGTACAAGCCTACTAAAGTGGAGGGAAAGTTAAAGTTTATTCTAGCAGTTATTTATGGAAACATTTTTCTGAACTTATCTAAGGTACATCCCACTCAATATTATACCTGTAAGGTAGTTCCCTAAATAATTATTATACTGTAAATTATTGCAGTGAATGTAATATTCCAAGGCTAATTTGTACACTTTTAAATGTGCAGAGAAATCACTTCTGCCAGTAAGTTTGACATTGAAGTAGAAATCAAATTATGTCCCTGAAGATGTGCTCCTTTACTTCATAGAAATACAACTGATTTCAGTTTTCATTCTTTTTATCATACTGAGAAATACATAATCGTGCTTTTTCCCTAAACAGCAATTAGACCAGTATTAAATGGGTTAGCCTGAGCTAAGCCTGGCACAAATCCAGTTATTGAACAGAAAGCCTTTTAATTGAAATGACTGAATGCCAGCCATTCTAAAGGCTAGTTTAATTTAAATATTCTGACTTCAGAGATACACTTCTGATTAAAGTTTAATTATGTGATTTGATTTTCATCTTCTCACTATATTTCCCTTTTTTTTTCCAATGCAGATGGACCTTATGGACTTAGAGTCAAATCAGACAAAGGTCTGAATATAGGGGCAGTGTTTACCGTTGACATGGGGGAAGTTGTACTGTTTGACTGCTCGGCAGATTCAAATCCACCAAATATCTATTCATGGATTCAGAGGGATGACAATACCACTCAAGTAATCAAATATGGACCCCATCTGGAAGTTGTATCTGATAAGGTGGCCCAGAAGACAATCGATTACATGTGCTGTGCTTTCAACAATGTGACTGGAAAACGAGATGAAACTCATTTCACAGTTGTGGTTACTTCTGTAGGTAAGAATGTAACTTCATTGCTGTCAGCATACGTGTGAGTGGAGCGTCAGCCCCAGAAAAAGGAAGTCATTCTTAGAATATGTATCAAAATTGAGGTCTTGCTAAGTATATAGTAAAGGGGCTTTTGGACATTCTGTGAGATACAGGTTTTACTTGCAGTATGACACTGCTCAGAACACAACCCACTAAGACACTGAAGTTTTGTGGGATTTTGTTACAATGTTCATGCAAATGATTTCCCTGTCATATTTATGAATCTCTGGATTGATTGCTGGGTTCTGAAGAACACATGCCTTTATTTCTCATACACTATAATCTCAGCTCCTGTACAATTGTGTTCGACAGCAACAAAGCAGTTTTTCAGAAAATCTCCAGAAGCATAGAGCGAAGAACAAGATATTGAGGAAGTCTGATATGTCTTCTCAGTACAGGTGGATACAAGTATTTCCAAATAAGGAATTTATGCTATTGATGTTCAACAAGATAGACTAAGATTGCCTATTGGAAAATTTAACAAAGCAATTTCACTTGTGCTGAGCAAAGAGGTCAACCATTTGTTAGTCTGGTAAACAAGAAGAGGAGATGTCCATCTTTCAGGCTGACTTACTGATTCATCATAAATCCAGGGCTTTCAATATGCTGGAAGGAAGATGTGTTGCAATTTCGTAGTAAGAATACTGCACTCAAAAACTAAATATTGTGGTTAGTAGTGAAAGCAAATGCAGCCAGAACTGTGTTGATAGAAATAAACATGACATTTCTCCAGGAAGTTCATGTAAGCTATGATACTCAGCTGAGCTTTCCTTTCAGAGGCCAAAAAGAAGGAAAGACTCCACAGATTCATGTTTAGTTGCACTTAAAATAATAGATTTGTTAATTTCAAATATTTTACTTAAATCTTATTAAAACATTTTATCCTGTGTATGTAAAAATATAAAAAAGATAATTTCCCCCCTCTATAGCCATTTTCTTTTTGATGAGTGTTTATTCAAATAGCACTAAACCCAGATGTCAAGGCTATACTTTGCAGAGCAGCACTGACTGATTGTAGGAGGTGTGAATTCACACATAATTCATTCTCAGTGATGCTGCTCAGGCTAAATTCTGATTGCAACTGAATAAACCTACTAAGCAAAGACTGTGAAAATTGTCTATATTTCTTTTCTTTATCCCCATAATCCTAGATACAGAGCCTGGACCATGGCATTCAAAATAGTGGAAACCCTACTTTCAGTAGCGACAGGAACTCTGATGTTTCAGAAGATCTTACACAACTTCCCCATGGGACAGAAACTCACCTATATGGTGCTATAGACAGCTGCCTAATTAACCCTAAAAATTATCAATGAAACAATGATTTTAGTAAGTTACAATGATATGAATAATTGCAGTAAGTTGTTACCCAGTTTTAGCCAACATTCTAAAATAAAATGCGGTATCTCATGTACACAAGTCATTGCTCAGTTTTCAAGTTTAGTCAGCTTGAGTGTGTTAAATGCATGCAAAGAGCATGTCTTTGTTTTCTGCACTGATATATCTGTGGAGATGTGATTTATTGAGTCTCCGTTTGAAATGACTCACTTTAAAGAACAATTTGAAGGACTCATATGATTCTCCAGCATTTGGACTTTTCCTTTCTAAGGAAAGCAGTACACTGAAGGACTACAAAATAATTGGTGAAATTGCAGTGATTTATTTTCCCATGTCTTTAGGACACATCTGGCTAGAAAGCCTCATATTTAATCTTCATGAAAACCACTGCACATTTAGCCAGCACAATGCCAGTGAATTACATGGAGATGTAAGTAGATGTAAGCAATTCTAGCTCTCTGCACAGGAGCTCATCTACTACTGGAAACATATCCAGCTAAATAATATACATTTTAATTGTACTAATAAATCTGGCACTAGCAAATATGCAACATTAATTCACCTGTATGGATTGTGACACGTCCTCTAATTACATTAATTCTGCGCAGTTCAGAGCAAAAGGAGGAAATTAAGAGTGCACAAGCAACTATGTCTGGCGTTTCCTAACTTTCACATTCTTGTCTTTGCAAACTCACTGCAGATGTTTTCCATGTGCTTTTAAGTATGTAATCTATGCAATTTGTGTTTGTGTTGTATCAGAAAATCCTGCTGGAAAACTGCTGCTAATGCATACCTTAGCAAAAGGCCTGAGCAAAGGAAAGACATATTTTGAATATGTTTAGATATGAATACAAACAAACATAACATGGTGGAGTCACCATCCTTGGAGGTGTTTAAGGCAAGACTGTGCATGGAACTTAGTGCAATGGTGGTCTTTGGCCATAGGTTGGACTCAATGGTCTCAGAGGTTTTTTCCAACCTAATTAATTCTGTGATTCTGTGATAATTTATTGGTTTCTGATGTGGTTTGATAAACAACCAGACTGTCAGTGATCTGAAAATCTTTAGAAAAAGCCTAATGGATCTTTCGTCCTCTCCTCCTTCATAGATCCTACTGCTAGGAGGATTTCCCTCCAATCTAGCACAAGCTGCTCTCTCACCCTATTTTTTGGTAGTACAGTGTCTTTATGCCTCAAGTTATAATATGCATCTTTTTCTGGTGCTGTAATTTGTGGATTACATTTACTTACTTTCATTTAGCTCTAGGCACTAATTTGCTCTGGAGTCTTATCTGATATGCATATCATTGCTTTTTCAGTTCAGGAGATTTGTGGGGAAAAATAGATATTACCCATTCACAAGACCCCACATTTTGTATCTGTTTTGTATCCCTATGCAGGTTTACTAGCTTCAGATTAATTTAAAAAAGATGAATTTTTCTGTGTCATTGTAGCACATTGTAAAGAACAAGAAATTAAATACAATACTCATCTTTTTTGTCACAGGGTTGGAAAAGCTGGCCCAGAAAGGAAAATCTTTGTCTTCTCTTGCAGTAATAACAGGAATTTCATTATTTTTGATCCTAGCTATGGCCTTTTTATTCCTATGGAAAAGCTATCAGCCACATAAAGGTATGTAAAAGTTAAGCACAGTCCAGCTCTTCTTTTGGACCATTGGAGCAAAAAGAATAATTTTTCTTTTTTTCTTCTTCTTTTCAGTGATACAACAGAAGCTACAGAGGAGGTACAAAAATAATTCATTCTTAGGTCTACAAGTCCTTTCCATCCAGAGAATTGCATTTTTATTAATATTAATTTTCTTTCTTTGGCTTATGATGTCAAACTGAGAAACATGTTTATGTTTTCTAGGGCAGAGGCTGACTACAGAAAGGCACAGGCCTTTTCAGGTAATGGTAATGAAATAAGTGTGAGCATAAGGTCAAAATCCATTCCTGAAAAAGAAAAATAGCATCCCCACATAGAGGAAAAAAAAAGAAGAAAAGGAATAAAAGTGTGTTTTTATGTTGGGTTGCACGCCTCTATAATCACTTAATTAAGATAAGACCTAAATGAGAAGTCAGCATGGGTTTAGCTCATGTCTGGAGCTCATAGCAGTATGTACTGTTGCCTTGAATTCTACCTGTTAGTCCCAGTATTCTGGGATTGGAATACCTGTATTCCGCTGTTGTGACCAAAATGACTTAAATCAATGTTATTCTGGGATAGCAGTGAGAGGTGATACGCTGTGGGAGGATTACAATTGAAAATGTTTGTGGCATCAACTGTTACCAAAATCATGAGACAATGACATTGCAGTATACATACCTTCTACCATATTCTGTACTATTTTCTGTGTCATCAGGACCCAGAGTGGTTTTTTCACTGCCTCTTTTCCCTCCACAATCCTTCCCACATGATCCTAGGCAGGAGATGCTAGAGACTAGCCATCCTTTGGAAGGATATCACTTTTATTCCCATTCCTTTCTACCAAAGCATCAGAGCAGACCATAAACATGCACAAGGATAGGGAAGTATATGAAGCTTAGGAAGGTAAGAAATTCACTTGAGCACAGAGGGCCCATCACCCTGGCAAGTCATATCAAAGGCTGGAATCTTAACCCTGTTGTTAGTGCTGCAACCTTTGCTGTGGAGTAATGCCCAAGAGACAACCAAGAGCCTCAGATCTCCTGGACAGTACGAGGGTAGATAAAGAGACTAACTACACCTAAATACACGCTGTATCTGAAGACCCAAATAATACTGTGGCACCTATTAGTACCATGTTCCCTTTTATTATTCTCAGCATTATAAAACATTCAGGTGCTACTGCTTCACTACACTATAGTTGTGCTGAATTTATGAATTCAGCCTCTTTTCTATGGGAAATGAAAGTAAATTGGTCATTTTAGCCTTCCAGAATAGAGAGTTTGAATGTCTCTATCAAAATTGTTGATTTTGAGGTTAGGAAGAGGCTCCTCACTTGGTCCAAGGTGTGGGAAATCACCAAGCAGCTCTGCAGCTGTTCTGCCTTGCTCCACACCAGTTTAGGAGTTTGGCAGGGAAGTGGTTTAAAGCAGATCACATAACCAGTATTTGGGTGTTTTAAAAATTAGGGCAAAATACATTGCCAGTCATTATTTTCCAGGTTCATATTGCGTATCTTTTTTTAATCACTGTTCTAACTTCAGGACATGAAAGTGCTTCAGATGATTTTGGGATATATGAGTTCATCACATTTCCAGATCTTACCAGTGGTTCTAGGGTATGTGGTTTTATATCATAAACAGACAGTTTAGTTTCTCTTCTATTTCTCTAAGTATACTAAAATCTGTACTAGAATCCTTCTGTAGGTTTGCTTCTGTTGCTTTTTATGGATGTCTGTATGACACCATATTCATGGCTATTGTTCACCCAGTACTTGCTCTTTCCTTCCTGTGTTAGTAGTTCAGTACTTTGTAATCGACATAGTGCAGTAAGGAATAACCAAGCTCTAAAGACAGCAATCTCCATTCAACTACCCTATATTAAAAGGCTGTTTGCAGTGTTGAGTAGTCGGGTAGCACTGAAGCACTTGTGTCACACAGACAAGAGTACTATTGTGACGCCATTTTCTCCCTTGACCCTAATATTTCTGCTCATGCAGCATTCAACCATGGCAGTGCAGAAAAGGCTCAGGGGGAGTATTTAAAGTTTGAATGTAAGCTAAGTCTCAGCTATATTTCACAAAAATTATTTTGTTAGCTTTATGTATTGTGGGGGAGGAATTAAGCAAAGGAATTTTCCTTGCAGATAAAAAAATCCTGCAACATTTGCTGCTTCCTTGCATTGTGTCTTTGCTGACATTACTGTATAGGAGTTGGAGATCATTCTGATGTGATTTAAAAGGACAAAGAAAAAAATTAGAAACAGCCACAAAATTTAGGGACAACGGTAAAACTTGGAGGAAGTAGAAGAAAGACTTTCCCTTTGCTGGGGAAAATTGCCAGCAATGTAATCTTGTTCCTTCGGAGAGCATCAATTTGGTCAGGTAAGGGAGAGCTCTTAAAGCATGGTCACATTGTCACACCTAATTTTTTTTATGATTAGTACTCAAAATACATGATGTCAAAAACCAGTCATATATTAATTAATTATCTTCTCTGATGGAGTTAGATGTTTGAAAGATACATTTATAGGGCTAAAGTGCTACCACAAATGTTAGTGGAGAGGACAGACTTTTACAGCAGCAGAGATAAAAGACTTTTAGAAAACAGAGGAGCTGAACTGTATCTGTTATAATTTGTGCCAGTAAGAGTCTAATTAAGTTTAGAGATCAGGCCCTAAATCATTACAGCCTTAAGCACACTAAGTGATAATCACACGTAAGTGATATTATGCTGAAGAGGGTATATTTAGATTACATATTAGGAACAGATTCTTTACTGTGAGGATGATGAGGCACTGGGACAAGTTGCCTCAGTTGCGGATGTCCCATCCCTGGAAGTGTTCAGAGTCAGACTGGACTTCAAGCAACCTGGTCTAGTGAAAGATGTCCCTGTCCATGGCAGACAGGTTGGACCTGGATGATCTTTAAGGTCTTCCAGCCCAAACCTTCTATGATTCTATATCCCTTAAGCTGATCCTATCACAGTATCACATTCTTGCAGGATCAGGGCCTACGTAGGTCAGGAGGGAGAGAGCAGTGTAAAGAACAACAGGATGGATGAACAAGCCATGAAATCTACTATAATTTCCAGTAAAATTTCAAGAAAGAGGAGAAACTCCACTGGTTTATGTTCAGCTACTCAAATTTATAGCATTGTAGGTTAAGTCCACATCTGATCCACTGCTTCATTTTAGTCCGCAGAGAAAGGGGAAAATAAGAAAGTGGTGATAATGAAGAACTGGAGGTTGGGTATAGGCAGAAAGATTGGTATTTCCTTATGGATGCAGAGTCTAGGTAAATCTGTCTTGACATAAGAGGAAATTAATATACTTAACATATTGAACAGTCAGTATTACTTGACTTATGAAAATTACTTGCATTTCTCTCTCTTTGACCGGCCAGTAGGAGCTTTATGCTGAGCCCATGCCCTGAATATTTCCTGCTTTTTTACTGTCTATTCTCCTGCTTTGCTCTTTATTAAAAGTTTCTTTCTTGACTTGTGGTATGTTAATATAAAGTATTTGCTGTATTAAATGCAAAAGCTGCATCCTAAATCTTTTAAGGGGCTAAATGTATTTAAAACTATTACTTGCCTTACTATTAATGTGATGAGAACTTACCCAAAATGAAATGTAAACTAGCAGAGATTACCTGTTCAATCCACAAGCAAAACTGTGATGAAAAGTTAAAAAAATTACAAGTTACATTATCTGTTTAATTTCTGTTGAATCTTTTCCTATTTGTACTTATAGTAGGAATACACTTTGCTGCTTTCAGGTTTCAAGTCAATCTGTTCCTGGCTCTGACTTTGTCGCAGGCCAGGATATGCTAAGTACGGTTTATGAAGTTATTCAGCACATTCCTGAGCAGCCGCAACAAGACCACCAACAGTAAGTTACAGACTGTGTTCACTCACGTGGTAGCTCAAAGACAAATACTTTTGCACCCAGAACAATTTACATATTGGTAGATGTTTTTTTATTCCACTGAGAGCGTTATGGAAGGAAAGATATAAGCTACCTTAATTCCTCCACTATTTCCTATCCAATCCCCCACTTTTCTTCAAGACTCCAGTCTGTTGTTTCATCATGCCAGTTTTGTTAAAGTGTGAAAAACAAAAGGTAAGATCTTTGAACACAGCTTCAAATGAAAATTCCCACTTAATTTAATAGGGCACCAAAACATCAGCACTTCCTACTGAGCAGGTTAAATATTCAGTCAAGGCAGTTTAATTGGCACATAGCTTCCAGACCTGTCAGCCATGTGCCAAGTAGAGTTAGGGTGGGGTTTTTTGCAATGTTGAAACTGGTCAGCTGTATAATAATCAGTGGTTGTTGAAATAGTCACTGAAATATTAACAGACTAGTACTTGAGTAAGCAGTGTCTCCATAGCAAAAGAATTCTTGTTCTGTGCTACCCTGGCTGGGAACTCCACAGAAACACTTTTGCTGAGTTAAATACCAGGAAGGCCCCAGCACATTGTGCTTATGTCTCATAGACCTGGTTTTGTTCAAATCACCTACTGAGTATCACTTACTGGCATAAGAAGGGTGAATACACTAAAGTTTCTGTAGTTGTGGTATAGCTGCCATAAATCTGTTGTGAATATTGAACATATTTCTTACAAATTAAGAACAGCACACAAGACTTTATTTGGTAACAAGCCTATTATATCACGTTTTCTATGATTTTTTAATGTGTTTTGTTTCTTTTATACTTGAAAAGAAAAGTACACGCTCTTAACAATATGCTAATCAGTTGCCTGAGTAATCACAATGTTTATGTGACTACATTAGTATGCAGTACTTAAAGTACAAAAAATTTTGTGCAGGTTATATCTTCAACTGTGTGTCCAAGTTATGTATGAAAACATGCAGCCATGCTTGTCAAAACAAGCTGGTCAGTGAGAAAACAACACTGAATTGCTAATGATGTTTTTGTTCTGCTTGGGATTTTTCACTTTGAACCCTAAGATTTTTAAAGCCAGATGTAAAAAAATACCATTCATAAAGTACGTGTTTTCTTACTCTTCCTCTTACATGCCTTCCTTCTCAACTTTCTCACTGATACATGACCTCTCTGAAAAAAGGAATAAATGCAACAACAACGTAACTTGAACTTTGTGACAATTCAGAGTTCAACTAAAACTTTGCAAAGCATATTCTGTAGTTGTAAAGGACTCATTTGCATAAACCAATTTTTTCTGCTCTTTTCATATTTCATATTTTGAAAAGGAAACATAGGAAAAATTTTCACTAATAGCACAAAATCTGCTAAGCATGATGCTGAGTAAAGTACTCAGATTAGAAAGACCACATTCATGAATTTTCCAGTTCCCTGATCTGCTGAGAAGGAGCACTCTGAGTGGTAAATAAATAAGGATAACTAAGTCAATTCTGATGCTTACAGCAGGATGCTTCAGCTTTCAGTATAAGGGAGAAACAAAACACCACAGAACAGAGAATGAAGCTGGGAAAGTAATTGCAGACTCCTGTAGTGCAAAGTAATGATTGCTTATGGATGAATCCCACAGACTTGGTATGCAATCATCTGTACAATAATCAGCAATATTCATGGGAAAAATGATACAAAACTTGTCTGCACTCTGTTTATGGCAGGAATCTCTCCTTGTAAAAAGCAAGAGAACAGATTTTATGGGAGCCAAACAGATTTGTTGGTTAAGTGGTCACTTTATTCTTATTCCAAGTGCTTCTGACTGGAACTGCTGTGATTTCACTGATTTCTTAAAATAAATATGTAAAGAAAAATCAGTCAAAAGCAATGTTTAATTCTCAGATTTACAGTTTGAGAATCTTTCAAATCCTCACTTTGAATGTAACTTCACCAGAATTAGCTGGTGTTTTCTCTCCTGCTCTTAGAAATCCCAGTGACAGTATCAGAAAATTTGCAGACTAGTCAATGCCTAACACCTGGGAATAGCCATTTCCACTTTTCGTCATGCTTTTTGCAGTCTTTTTATCCTTTCATTCACAAATGCACTTTTGCCTTTGACACTAAATAATTACAAAATTTTTGATGCACACCAGCTCTTGAAAGGTAGAAATACTACTGGAAAATAATTAAATTCTTTAACCCTCTTGGGTTTGGACTGACAGACTTACAACTTAATTGCAGTCAGAACAGGAGGTGAGATGATAGCTGGCTTTGCACTTTTACATTCATGTGCTTCCATTAGTTGCTTTTCACAACAGTCCTTTGTAGATTCACCTCCTCTGCTCCTCCAGAGAATCAAAGGGAAAACATGAAGTCAGATTTTGAGGAAATTGTTCTGCTCCATCTCTGGACTCCATAGTCACAGGGAGTTACGGGATAGTCACATACTCAAGTATTTCATTAAACAGATTCTTTTAAGCCATTTTGGTTTGATTCTTTTCTCATCCTTGGACATTTTTTTACACTAAATATAAATCCTGTGACAAACTGAACAACAGGTTCTTCCTCATATGGAAGAAATCCAAAAACGACTGCCAAAGCTAATGAGCAAGAGGTTTAGCCAGCTTTCACAGATAAGCACTGACAGCTCATAACTGTATTGCTTACAAAAACTGTTTGTAACTTAAGTTTCATTTTCACTCCAAATGAAGATAATTTTACATCATCTTCCTCTCCTCTGATCCTTACTGTTTCTCTCATATCTAGCATTAACCATTTCACAACTTTCTGCTCTGCCAGCTGTTGAAGAGCAGTAAGGATGCAAAGCCTTGCCAGGCATTCGGTACAAGGTTGTACTGTGGACTGCACTGGCTCAGTTCATGGTTACCACCACCCTTTGGCAGGTACACTATTGTTGTACAATATGAGCAGCTTGAAATCGCTGTACAGAAAGAGCAGCAATGCAGGATGCCATATTAAGCATTATGTTATTTATGGCTCAAACCTCTGTTGTCTTTTAAAAACTAGACATACTATGCATACTAAAAATTTAGTCAAAATCAGTGTGTTGCAAATATGTCCCCAGAGATCTTATTCAGGCTGAAGAACTGCTTTGTGTTTAGAACTACTGGTTTGTTTACATGTTTGCAATTGTTCTTTTAAAGAACAGAAAAACAGTATTGTGGACAATTGTCATATATATATGTATGTTCTTTCCTAGATGTATATGAAGATACGGGAACAGGAAATCAAAGCATCTGAAAATACCAAAGTTACTTCTCTTTCTTTATGATATATTGAAAGGAAATGCCAACAACTCCAAGAGTAGCAAAGGCTTATGCCACCTTTTCTTGAAATAGCAACTTCTCTTCAGACTGACAATCCCTTTCCTTGGGGTGCTCCAAATTGCCCATTTCTTAATTCTTTTTTTCTTTTTTTTACATAATAATTCCTTGGAAAGTATGGATATTTTTAATTCTTTTTTTTTTCTTATCAGTGAATACAAAAGACAAAGGGATAGCTTAAAAAATGCACTATAAAACATGCATCTTTTTTTTAAAAACAATTGGCAGAGGCACAAGTAGGAATCAGGCCCAAGATGCCATCCATGCTTGTTTTATTTAAAAAATTGCAAAAAATAGCATACAGGAGGTTTTTGTATTTGGGTTGGCTTTCACAGGAGAAGACCTCCATACTGGCCTGAAAAATAATAAATGCAGTATGTCAGACTGCAAAATACATTTGGGATTTAAAGTAAAGTCAGTCTTTTAACTCATTTAATGTGACATAATTTACAAGCATAGATACTGATCTGTCAGGCAGTTACAGTTTTAAAATGTACATACATATATTGTTCAGAATAATGTGTTCTCATTAAATTCTGTTTCCTTTGCATTTTAACTGGTTTTCTATTTGCTGATGAAGAGCCTGTTTCTCATTGACTAGGAGAGCAAGTAATATTCAAGTTATTTCCAAAAGCCGCAGAAAGTTCAGGGTATTTGTACATTAAGATAATTCTCCAGTGCAAATGAAACCAATATTACTCTGTTTAAACAGTGTGCTACAAGTCCCTTTGCAAATAGAGGAACACTCTTCCAGAAGCTTCTGTTAGCTGACTTCTGAATCCTGCAGGAAAATTCACTATTATTTCCACAAGGTCAGCTATTAGTTGGTGTCAGTTAGATGCAGTCAGGGAAAAGAAGAAATATGAACAGAATTAATCTACAGGAAAAAAAAGATACTTCAGGAACGGTTAATTGTGCAGAAAATGAGAAAGCATACAGTGTGTCCACGCTTTAAGATGGGCTGTATGGTACTATTTAGAGCACTCTGTATTATGAAAAATAATTTGCACTTATTTAAAGTATCTCCTTAATCCATATTTACTAAATATTCTTCCGGTCTCCATCTTTCAAAGACAAGGAAAAATAACATGGTTTTCAGTGAGCATTCTGATCTTGTGAGGCTGAAAAAAAAGGGAAAAAACAATTGCACCATTGTGCATGAGAAAAATAGGATTTGGCATTTCACAGAGGCAGCAGGTGAAGCCCAAATATGCAAGAAGTAGTGACATGATCTCAAAGATAACGTAGTCACCAGATTTGCTCCCTAAGAAATAGCCATCTGACATGAAGGCATCTAAGGCAGAGGCTCTAAGTAGGAACATTTGGGCAGAACTCTGAAAGACTGAGAAACTTAGAGAGTTCCCCATAAATTCCTCCGTTGTTCAGTCAAAGCTGATTTCATGTGTGTTTCAAATTGGGACAGCTCTTTGGGATTTGCAAAGTCTGATTTTCACGCTCTTTTTTCCTCCTCTTCTTGGTGGAGCAATAATTTTAATTGCTCTGAAGGGAGCATGCTGATTTCTGAAGTGCTTGAGACCATTCCATCTTACCACACTGCATGTCACTGCAGGCCACAGGGCAGGAAATGCAGATAAATTGAGAAAAAGTAGTTTCTCCACCTCTGGACCCTCTGTATTCAAAACTGACAATCATATATATTTTTCTAAGGTTTTGTGGGGGGAAAAAAAGAAATCAGGTCAATTTCAGTTCCAGTCTACATTCTTTTAAGCTCACCTATATATATATGCCTAAGTGCATTTTAAGGGTCCCAAAAGATTTTGTTTCAGAATCTGTGCTCATGTCCCAGTAAAAGATGAGCAGAGTGTTTTGGATTAAGCCATTCATCAATAGTGTGAGATGACTTCAGCAGTCCAATACAAAAGTCCACCATAACAGTCTTTTAAACTTCTGAAAAGTGCCTGTAAAAATACCTGTAAATTTAATAAAACAATTTTGTTTATGCATCACGTAATGTCTAACAGTTCTGTGTGTCCATGCATTTTCACTGGAAAGGACACCTATCATTAGGTTGGAAATAAGAAACAAAAACCTGCCTGTTGCAAGTAAAATGTTCCTTGGATGCCCCGTATGCTGGTCGTGGCTGCCACATTCCTACTCTCCACTTACAACAAAAATTCACAGCGAAAAACTGAACTGGTAGGGAAATTTATTTTACTACAGAAAGAAGCAAAACTGTCTTAAATAATTCTTCTAGCTATGGCAGCAGAACCAGCTCTGCAAATAGGAATATGTTATTGAAACAGACAGAGAGCAAACACAAGCAAGTCATCTTCTGCTTATAATATATTGTTCTCATCTGTTTTTGTTTCATTGTGTCTTGTGTATTACTGACTGTTAGCCAAAAATAGACTGGCATAAATTCCTATTCAAACTGTGCTCATTCTTTACAGTTCTTCCAAAATTTGCACAGTGCATTGAGCTACTTTTGGTGGAGAAATCCATTTGGTGGAGGTATAAAAACAATAAACTGTGAGGAAAAAACCAATTCTGAAATGTCACAGAATCTTAATGGATGACAAAGAAAACCTTTACATATTGTACGCTTGCCCCTTTTTCACTGCTACCACAACATTCAAAAGAGATTGATAAGCTTTTATTTATTGATGTAAAATCTATTCCAAATTTTACCAAAGCAAATGGAGTGTGTGTCCATTGAACTAGATGATGTATACACTGGGAAGTTCAAATATGAGATGGGGATAATGAGAAAGCAATGTGAAATGGGACAGGGGGAATTAAAAAAATCCTCTCTTGTTTTTTTTCCCCCATTCCTTTTGGTGGAGGCTTTTGCCATTTCATTTGCCTGCTGATGAGGGTCAAGAACATCTTTCTTTGATGAAGTAAGGCTGTGGTGTGGACTTGAGATCAAAGGTAGGGCAGATAAGCCATAATTCTGAGATTCTGAAGTGTAGGAACAGCAACAGAAGTCACAGCACCTTCAGGCACTTGTATCATATCACAAGGTGGTGTGTAGTACTTGGTCTTTCTTACTACACATCTTAAAAGCAATTTGTAAGTATACTGAAGAGTATCAGCTTTCACCACTGCTCGTATGGGAATGTTCCATCTTGCACTTTGTTATGGCTTTGAAATATTAACCCCTTACAGGCCACCAGACTATATTCCACAGTCCTTTTAAGACTGCAGCAAAATCAAGGAGGCCAACAGTATCCTTGGCAGCATTAGGAGAAGCACTACCAGCAGGTTGAGGGAGGTGACCCTTCCCCTCAGCACTGCTGAAGCCACGCCAGGATTGCTGAGTCCAGTCAGTGCTAGGCTCTCCAGTACAAGACATGGACACACCAGAGCAATTCAGCAAAGACCCACAATGATGATGAGGATCATCTGACATACAGTGGTGAGTTGAGAGAGCTGGGACCTGAAGAAGAGATGCCTCAGGGAGATCTTACCAATGTTCATAATACATGAAAAACTTTTTATACTGTCGAGGTGGTCACAGACCAGAGAAGCTTTGGAGTCTTCATACTTGGAGATACTATAAACCCAACTGGATGCAGTCCCAGGCAACCTGCTGTAGTTGACCTTTGTACTAAAATTTGCACTGGACCATGCCATATAAGGAGACCAGCTGTGATGCAAAGCATAGAATTACGAGAGTAGTTCTTTTATTCATGCACAGGAGGTGTCCCATTCAAAGCAGTGCAGGCATTCAGGTGCATATTTCACTTACTGCTGATTAAAAAACACACACTAATATTTACTAATCATAATAAAACTTTGCAAAGCAACTACATTTTGATGATGTCTTCATCCTCCTGCTTCTCTATTGATGAGATGCACCCAGAGTCAGTCTTGCTATACTTACTTATCTATAGTGACAGACAGTGAGAGGGTTTCAAATACATGTTAGAGGGGCTAGAATGCTAGCATTATCTTGGTTGCCCAGGAGTATCTTTTATTCTTCGTGGACAGGTATTAAAATTCCAAGAAGCAAAGTCCTTATCTTGGGAACCAGGTTGTCCTTCTTACAATGAGCTGGGTTTCTTTAGTTTGCTTGCTTAAGCATGACTATTCAGTATCCAAGGTAAACTATACATATGGTTTAAAGAAAGTTATATATATTTTATACTACAAAGATTAATTGGTATAATAGTTAGGGAATGAGATTTTCCTGAGACCCTGCTTTGAGCAGGAGTTGGACCAGATGATCTCTAGAGGTGCTTTCCAGCCTCAGTCACACTGATTCTGTGAGCTCAGGGAGGGAGATGATTAGTAGGTAGATCTCAGCAAAAATGACAGCAGCAGTTACAACACAGTGAGTTCATGTTAATGTAAAGGGAATGTATGCTTCCATTAAACACTTCCTTAAATATGCATGACCAGCTAAGCAAGATATGATGGCAAAATACAAGCACAATACTGTGCATGTACCTCCATGCTTTACCTGTAGAAAGCTTAGCCTTGAAAAGGAGACACCTCATTGTTTTATGATCTCAGGTTAAAACTTTTTAAAGTAGCTTTATTCTTTTTTATTACTTTTTGCTTTACTCAGACAAAATATAATTTTCTAAAACACAATATTTTCTATGGACTTTCTTCAGTGTTAGCACGATTCCTTTGGAAATCTGTCACCAGTGTGGTGCTATCAATGCATTTATATCGTACATCTTTCTGGGAGCTAGAGGGCAACAGCTTCCCACAGGACATGGCAGGAGCTTATGGGAACTATGCTTGGGACAGTGAGAAGGACAAAGGGAAAGGAGCTAATACTAGTAAACATTAACTTTCTGACAGATGTGCAAATTGATCATGTCCCATGTGACTTGTACATTTGAAGGGGGACTGTTTCCTCAATGCTGTGTCCTGTAAGAGGCTTCCTGATTAATAGAAGCTACTTTCTAGGTAGCTTAATGTCTGTATTGAGAATACTTTTGCATCCAGCCAAGAATGTTTTTTAATGCCATTATATTAGAACACATTAGTCAGTCATGATGTATTTTTGAGTATATTCTCTACTCACACACAAAAATGTACACACTTCAAAATGTTCATAAGCATCTTTTAAAAACAATGTGCAGTACCCAAAATTTATCACTGGCTGACAATATAAAAGTCCATGTCAGTTTGTACGGAAATGTTTTTCTCAACAAGTAGTTCTTTGTAAAAACTCCTGAATGTACGAAATGAGCCCAGTTCTTACAGAGGAGTCTAGCTCTGTCACTGCCTTTCTGTGGAAACCACAAGGCTTTTGTAGAAAGAGACGGAACTGTGGCAAAAGTTTCCAAACACATCACAGACAGATTTAAAGGGATCCCATTGTAAGCAATGAAACTGATGCAGCCTTGCAATGGAAAGTGACAGTTGTGCTGTGTCATTAAATATCGAGGAAAAAAAGCAAAGGATCATTTCTTGGTTAGAATCTGTGGTAAATATACAACAGACAAGGAGCAAAGAAGACAAATAAAAGATTAGACATCTAAGGAGCCCATTCAAGTATAAATCTGTATCCCAGTTCAGTTAAACATGAAATGCAAATACCAGCATGTTGGAAATCCTGCTCCACCTAAAAAGATAATATGTATGTATCTCCTCAGGCTATGTGCTGTGTTCCAGGGCAAAGTCCAAAGTGCTGGTCACAGAGCATCTCATGACTCAGATACAATTAAATGTATGAATATTAGGGCAGGGCTTCTGAACTAGAGTACCTCATTACAATAGCATACCACAACCAAATATAACATATGTTCTTATTTAGGAAAGTACTGTCCAATGTCAACACTGATATCTTCGTCAAGCTACAAATTTTATATTTCTTGTAGGGCTAAAAAGTAGCTTCTATATAACTTTTTTTCATCCTAATAGTAATGGAATAAGGATGTCTTGAAAAGTCAAGACAAACGTTTATCTGGGAGAAAACAAAAATTGTGTTGGGCATCTTTCATATGTTTTCCTTAGAACTACACTTTCTTCTTTAACTTCAGCTTGCTGATTTTTGGTATGCTGATTTATCAAACCATATTAAAATCAAAACTTGACTTTCAATCACTTTTCAAGTCCTTTAAGTCCATCATGCTTAGTCCCATCCACAAGTTGTATCTAAAAGTACAGAAAATTCCAAGTACCTTCGAATATTCAGGACCCCTTTCTAAACAGCAGGCTGGAACACTGAGAAAAGTAGATTCTATTTGAAATTCTTTTGAAGTGTGTCTGAAAAATACAGCCAAATGTGGAAAGCCTTTGAGAAGCAAAATAAATGAGGAAAAAAGTTTAGAATAAGCCTAAAAAATATTTTATCTTGGAGTAAAAAGGTACAAAGAAAGATGAAGTCCTCCAGTATGTAGAAAGATTTATGCTAACAAAAGGAGCTGTGATCATTTTTCTCTATCTTTAATAAGACATGGAAAAGGACTCCTTCCACTGGCATGGTCTGCTCCATGCTAGTAAGGAGCTCAAGCAGCCTCAGAGAAAGCTGACCAGATCTGACCTGTCCATAGACTAAGCTGACCTGTAACATTGCTGCAGTTCCTTGGACCAGCTTGTCCCACAGTCATCCAGTGCAAAGGAAGAGGCCAGAACTGGGGGAAGGAATGATTGTCACATCAGCCCATACAACACAGCTCAGGGAAACACAGTATGACACCATACAATCAGAAAACAGCTGCAATTTAAGAAAATGATACTAACACCCACAGACGGGCTCAACAGATAACAGGCCTGCAAAAATCAAAGGAGTACAGCTGCTCTTTGCCTGAGCACTGAGATCATGTAGATGCAGGCTAGTGCCTGTGGGATTCCCTGAGGCTGTGAGCTCATCAAAGTGCACAACCAAGAAAGGCTGGTGTGAGTCTCAATCTGAACATCAATTCTGCTGGCTGATAAATCGAAAACTACAGAGAAAGTATCCACACCAACCTGATTACTGCTCCTAGCAAGTTCTGCTGTCTCTGGACTGGTTTCTATTATCATTACAGTGCTTGCAGGACTCATTCCCAGGGAAAAGGATCATTTTCAGTTCATTGAACTTTTCCTATTTGGAAACTGAGTATTTAAGTTAAGGCCAGGGAATATATCTTCCTGTGGGCAAGGCCAGTGGCAGCAGGCAAGAGAACATGAAGAATGCAATGCAATGATCACTGTATTTGTATTTGTGGGTATTTCTGACTGCAATTGAAATTTCATTCTCATTTCCTTTCTTTAAAGAGAAGTCTTGGGAAGTGCAATCCTACATGGAAGAGTAACATGCAGGAAGTTTTGAGAGAGGATGATAGGCAAACAGGAAATTACGACAGACATGGACACAGAGTCACATCAGCATCAGGGAAATACAGACCTATGTGACTAGTAAGATTTGTTAAAGAAAGGTTCATAGACTATTGCCAGAGTGGACACAGAAGTTATTTTCCTCTGAAGACAAAAAGCCCTGGAGGCCTCTCTGTGACCCCCACATATAAGAAATAGAGCAGAGGCTGGAACTGATAAATATCAGTGAGTACCAGTTGGAGAGCAATGAGAAACAACATAATAGAAGATATGTAATAACTTAGGAAACAAAGTAAGGAAAAGAGGTTGGTTTTTAATTTTTTTTTTTTTTTTTTTTTTTTTTAAGGGAAGAAGAAGCAAGTTTTGTAAAAGATCAGGCAAACGTGGTGCTTTTTCACTAACGAGAAGAGCTCAAGGAGCTGACTGGATTATTTCAGGTGCCGATGCACAACATGATAGGAGGAATTATTAAGGTAACAGAAATACAGTGAGGTAATAATCATGAATTAGAGGTGTCAAAAGATAGAGTAAAGGCTGTAATCACAGAATAATATTGTACATGTAATGATTTGTCAAATATGACGAAATTAGAGGAAATAGCAGCAATAAAAATAACTCTGGAAATCTTTATAACTGGAAACTGGAGAACTGCTGGCAGTCAGATCTACAGATCACACTGGAAATAACTAGTGATCTCTAATTTCAGTGGGTAAAGAAATGCAGAAAGAACAGTAACATTACAGGAATTACTGATATACATTAGAGAACAAATTCTGTGAGTTGCAGTGGACAATAGGATTTCAATGGTGGGTTTCCACACCAGTCACTGAGAAACAAGACAGTATTTCTGATTCAGTTTTGCTGAATAATGAGATTACAGGGTAGACCTGATGCACAATAAGAATTTTTACTTTAATGAAGTCATTCCAGAAGAATTGATTTTATGCTAGAGAACCACATAAATAAACTCCATGCTTTAATGTCTGCAAATAGCATCTGAAGGAACAAAATTTGCGGGGAAGGGATGCTGCTGATGGCCAAATAAGCAAAACATACCATACCAAAACAGCAGACCTGGTTATCTGATTAATGGAAAGAGCTAACACATACACAGATACAGATGAAAAAACTGCAGATATCCATGTGTAGCAACAATGATGTGGTTAATATCAGGATATATTGTCTGCACAACCTCCCAGCCAGCCACCTCAAATATGGGATAGGCAACCTGGACACTGAGCAAGCCTCCCTAGCTGGCAGCAGAGCTGTCACCCTATGAACTGGGATGAAGATGGGGAAACTCAACAGTCCCTCTGGGACAACAGCTCGGTTTGGGCATCACTTGGATTCCTATAGATGAGAAGTAGCCAGCTGCCTCAGCAAGCACACTCAACTACAGAAAGAAAATCTGAATGATCTCCAGGGATGCAGGCTATGCCTCTGTAAACAAAGGCCCCTGCCAGAGAAAGCAGTCTCTCTCCCCCAAACAAAAAGGGTGCAGCAGTGTTCACATACAAAGTGCTCAGGGTCAGCAGCATCTAAAGCAGATGCTGCACTTCAAGGTTCTTAGGGTTCTCTGAGTCCCACATGCTAAGTCAATGACAGTATTATTATTTCTTATAATTTTTCATAGCAGAATGATTAGAATAATGACAGAGCTGTACCATATCCTGGGAAGGTGACATATTTGTTACATCATATCAAGCATTGTTTGTCTCCTTTGGCCTTGACATGAGAATATACAGGATTGTTGAATGTACAGCCATACCATTCAATCTATTGAGGATGCATTCCAGACAAGTGCAGCAATTAGAGATTCAATGTGTAAGAATTTTCCTAGTAAGAATCTGTGCAATAGCAGATGGGTGCGTGCCAGAACTTCAGAAACACCCATAGCTAAAGTACACAGGAAAGCATATAAGGATAGGAAGCAACAGTAGCATTAACAGCATCAACAACTGAAAGAGATGCTGGCTTCTCCACAGCTGGCTTTGTGGTGGCTGGAGATGCTCTTTGCTGTCTAAAATGTGCGGTGTTCTGATGACCTCACCCAATTTTTCTCAGAGCAGGTATCATTCTGATGGATTGTGGTGAGTTGACCTTGGCTGGCTGCCAGCTACCCATGCAGCCACCCTCCCATTCTGCCTTCTCAGCAGAATAGGGGAGAAAATAAGATGCTAAATCTCTGGGTCAAAAAAAAAAGACAGGGACATGACTTACCAGTTACCATTATGGACAAAATGGACCTGACTTGGGAAAAATTAATTTAATTAGTTGTCAAATAAAATAGAGTTGAATGGTGAAAAACAAGGTAAAAACCAAAAACATCTTCCTCCATCCTACTCCATTTTCCCAGCCTCAACTTCACTCCTTTCCCAACTCTCCTACCTCCTTCATCTGCCACCCCAAGCAGCCCAGTGGCATGGAGAATGGGGGACTGTGGTCAGTTCATAACAGTTGGGTCAGTGTATAGCTGTTTCTCTCTGCATTTTATTAGCCAAGTATTACTCAGATGGTGTTTCCTAATTTCTCAAATTTCTGGATAACAGCTCAAGACAGTGCTGTGTAAGTGTTTTTAAAAAGACATACCACAATAGGATTCTGACCTTAATTTCCTAAGAGAACAATGATTTCCCAAACAGGAAGTTAGAAAGAGGCAGACCGGAAGAAACTTTGTTTGGTAAGAGAGGAAGTAATAGGAGCAGAAGGACCTCCCATACACCCTGCTCCTATATCCTCCCATTTCTCTGCAACACCCAGCTTGACTTGCCCAGTTGACAGCATTTAGACACAGTGTTGGAAGGGTGAAGGTCCATTTTGCCAAGGGAAAGGTAAGGAATAATAAATATTCTCTATCAGGCACTGTTCTTTGTCTCCTCTAGAGATGAATGTTTGCCACGGGGAAAACTGATCATACATCTATGAAAACTCTTTTCCTTCCTTCTCTTTCTGACCTTATGCTTATGTTAGAAGTTTACAAGGTGATTTTAAAGGGTTTTCTCTCCCATACTCTAGAAGAGCAGTTCAGCTGAATTTTAGCTGTTGGGCTTCCTGTTTGAAGAAAATATGTGTGTTGAACAACTATAGGAAAAAGCCTGCAGAACAGAACAGTTACAGTAAGTACATGCATATTTACTTCTAGGATTAAAAGTTTTATGAAGATCTGATGGCTTATTTTGATACCATGTGTTTTGGTTGAGGTTTGCAGTTTGAGTTTTTAGGTTTCTTGGGACATAAATTTTATATATAAAATTACCCATAATCTACTAAGATAAAGTCTTCCAAATCTGCTGAATGTCTGCACATAAAAAATTTTTGTTATGAGATTACAGTGAAATAATCCTAAAGAATATGACCTCAAAGAAACTATTCTGCAGATATTATGTGATACAGTTTTTCCATGTTGGAAAAAGGTCATCTTTCAACTATTTCATTTGGCCAGAATCATTAACTAGCACGTACCATGAAAGATACAAACACTGCATTATGTCTGTGGAATGAAAGTATCCTGTTCTCTCCAGCGCAGGAGAGATCTCATCAGGGGGATCCCAAACACTAAAACATGGAAAAACTGTTATATGGACATAACAATGTTTGCTTTTATGTTAGGATTAAATTGTACCTCTATGAGAAGGTATGGATTGGGTGGGAATTCAAATCACTCTTTTACGTTGCTGGGTTTAAGTCTGTCTCCACGAAAAGCTTTAGTTTCAGTTTCTTTTCTCAGCTTTCAAATACCGTGGGTGGAGTT
This sequence comes from Corvus hawaiiensis, assembly GCF_020740725.1. Taxonomy (NCBI): domain Eukaryota; kingdom Metazoa; phylum Chordata; class Aves; order Passeriformes; family Corvidae; genus Corvus; species Corvus hawaiiensis. The sequence goes on from NC_063213.1 coordinate 56,604,884, forward strand.
ACCAGTGAATAGCAACAGTTACTTCAGCCGCAGAATAAAAACATGGAGCTTCTTTCCCCCTGCACCCTCAATTTTTGACAATATGTGCTTACCACAGTAGAATTTTAAGGAACTAGAAACTAGTTTTTCTGAGCAAGAGCAAGACTCCATAAGCGAAAAAGCAACTGTAGTCTACCATAGCTCACAGCCCCACTTTTTTCTCTGCTCTCATCATTTGTTAATACAGGAGGCAGCTTGGCCAAAAGTAGGACAGCTGCTTTCCCCTACCAGGTATAATAAATCTTTACTATTGCATCTCAATAAAGTTTACAGTTTAGGAAATCAAATAGTAATTTAAGGAAAGCATGTCACTAGAGTGGCCTAGATAACCAAGTGTACTTTCAGAAAACAAAGTTTTGCTGAAAAAATCTAAGAAGTCATTTGGTATAGGAGAAAGGCTCACGAAGGATGTCTGGACTTCAGGCGGCTCTCTTGAAAGCTGTTTATTGCATAGGCGAAGTTACAGCATTTCAGGGAGTGGGTATCCAGAGCCAGCCCTACAGCTGCCAGCTCCAGCTGTAGGCATACCTGAAGCCCCTTTCTGTTCAAGTTACAAAGCATTTTATACTTTTCTTTGCAGAGTATCTTAATGCATAACAACCAATAAGCACCATACACAATACCTTTACATTTGCCTATAGCCTATCATAACTACTACCATCACCATATTATAGTCATTATTATCCAATCACAAGAGTAAGTAAGTTACAATTTAAGCTTACAGTGGAAAATTCTCAGACCTTTCTTCTTGCTACATCAACACTTCTTGTTTTTTGCCTGCTATATCTCTCTTTTTGGTAAAGACATGTTTTCTATTTACTTATGCTCTTCTTGAGATTTATTTAGTTGGTGAAAAACATGTCTTTGTTTGTAGTCACATACCTTTGTCCTACTCTTAAAAATCTCCTTCCAACTCATCTCCAACCTTTGCCTTCTCAGTTACTCATCAATCACTGTTTCAGCAAAACATCTTTTATTCTATATCAAAACTTGCTTTCATTTCTATCTCATCCCCAGTTTCTACATTCAGAGATCTTTCTGCCAAGCCTAAATACCTGTGAAACTTTCTTACCAAACTTTCATCCTCCCCAGCAATTTGGTTTCAGGAACACTGAGCTATGAACAGGAAAAGGTGCCTGACACCTAGGGGCAATTACTACTAATGCTACAACTATAGGTGGGTGCAATTCCATAAGCTTAAAATTCCAGAAGAATGAATATAATTCTCCCAGAGGAAATGAAAGGATAAAGTAAAATTAGATGCTATTAAGGGGAATTTTTTTCTCTTTCTTTAAATTTTCTGCAAAAGTCCACATTCACTAAGACCAATTAGAATGTAAGATGCTGTTCTTCCTGTCACATCCTAAAATGAAGAAATTAATGGTTAATAACAGCAAGGAAATATGTGTTAGTCAGCTATTAGGCAACTGTTTCACTCATTTGTTTACTAATTTTGTGATTTTTTTCCCTTAAAGAATGGAAAAGGCAACCACTAAAAAAAATGAGGAATCATATTCGTATCAGCATATTGAACAGTGGACAAAAGAACAAGTCAAACAATGGGCAACTGAAGTAGCTAAGATTGACCAGGAACATGCAGAAATCCTGTTTCACCAAGCTGTGACTGGCTTTGCTTTGAAGAGGATGACTAAAGCAGATCTTGTGGAAATGGGTATGCCTCATGGGCCTGCTTTTCAGATCATGTGCGTCCTGAAAGAGCTTGACATTCTAGGTAAGGGTTCAAACCAGGCTGTGGAACAAGAAGGCACTGAAGAGAGTTTTGATGGAGGAGGAAAAGATGGAGAAATGGCAAAGAAAGAGTGCAAGAAGAACTGTGAATCACTTAATTCCAGTATACTGAAGGATTCTAAGATGAAGCCCATAGAAGACACAAAAGCAAGCAAAGCTGGCAAAAAGAATGAAACAGATGAGCCACTGTCAAGCAGCCAGCAGCCAGCTGGAAAGATGTGTATGCCACATCCTTTTGATAATTTCAGTGATGGTAGTCGATATAAGCAGTATAATATTCTTAATGTCCCTGAAACAGGGGCATCCAATCTCATGGATCCAGCACACGAATTCAAATTATTTACCAACACTGAGAATGCACAGGAAGATGAAATCTTGATGAAATTTAGCAATGAAGCATTTCGATTTGCTGCAGCCTGCATGAACTCCCGCACAAATGGCACTATTCATTTTGGAGTACATGACAATCCACATGGGAAAATAGAAGGAATAAAAGTTACCAACAAAGAAGTATACATTAAGCATTTTAATATACACATCAAAAAGTACTTTAATGACCCCTACACCATCATTGCAAAATATTGCATTAGACCACCTAGATTTGTGGAAGTATTATTACAAAATGGAACTTCAGCAGATCTCTTTGTCATTGAAATAGATGTGGTTCCCCAACACAGCTTCTGTGATACAAAATATTTCTGCACCAACACATATGAATATAAGAGTAAGAGTTGGAAAAAAGCTATTTTCATCCGGGATGGAGCTAGTTCCACAAATATTTACAATACAAAAGAATGCGAAAAATTTAAAGGTTCCTTGACAACTTTAGCAGAACGTCGTAGAAGAGCAGAAGAAGAGCATAACTTTAAGCCAAAGAAGTCACCAAAGGAAGGACTAAAGCTAGTTAGTCTGCTCACGGGTAACAGGGACTCACTAGAGAACTCTTATTATAACTACTACATTTTGGTAACAAACAAGTGCCTCCCAAATCAAACTTCAGACTTAGACTTTTTACATGAAATAAAATGGTTTGCTGTGCTTGACTTTGATTCTGAATCAGAAATGAATGGTGTGTTTAAGACTTACCAAAAACATCGAAATGCCAAACTTTACTTCCCAGATTACTATGAACACATGGGGGGTTCCGTTTCTGAACAAGCTAAAAGGCTAAAACTACGTCAGGAGACCAACTGGATTTTATGCAATGGTGGATCAGACTTCAAAGGCAATAATGAGCTACCACTGGATTCGACTTTATGGCAACGAGACAGAGCTGCTGGTGTCAGAAAAATGATTTCCTTTCTTTCACACAAAGATGTAAAGCAGAATGAAAAGTTTTTAATAGTGTTTCTTTTGCTTTCCATAGTAGAAGATTCAGTAGATCCCCTTACTGAAACTTTTATGACATTTTACCAAGAATTAAAGGGACTACAAGATATGGTCTGCATTTGCATAGGTACAGGTACACACCAGCGATGGAAAGATCTTCTTCAAGCTAGAGGCATCCATGAGGAAGCACTCTCAAAGAAATGTATTTCTACTCTAACCCTGGAAATGGTAAATGGTACCATCATAAAACTAGCGTCAGACATGCAATCTTCTGAAAGACTTCTGCCCTCTGTTGATCATTCTACTGTTCGTCTTCTAAAGAGCAAAGAAGATTCCATGGCAGGATTAGAAATACTTTGTGAAAATGAATGCAAAGACACAGAAATAGAAAAGGATACAGATAGATTTCAAAATTTCCTGAAAGAGCGGGAAGAAGAATTTTATCGAGGTGGTAAAGTATCGTGGTGGAATTTCTACTTTTCAGAAGAAAACTATACTTCAGATTTTATCAGAAGGGACAGTTATGAAAAGCTTGAAGGCCTAATCATGTCTTCATCTGACAGTGCTAATGACTCACCTGTAAAAATTATCAACATTTACCACCACCCAGGATGTGGTGGGACAACATTATCTATGCATATCCTTTGGAATTTACGGAAGCAATTCAGATGTGCTGTTCTGAAAAGTAAACCACATGATATTGGAACACAGGTGACAACTTTACTCACCTGTGGAGCAAATGACAACACAGGTTATTTACCAGTGTTACTTCTTGTGGATGATTTTGAAGAGCAAGAAAATGTCAATGTTCTGCAGAAAGAAATTCAGACAGCTATAACAGAAAAAGGCATTCGGTATGTAAAACCTTTAGTGGTAATTCTAAACTGTATGAGATCTCAAAATCCTGATGAAAGTTCGACCATCAATTTCTTGAACAGTGTTTCTTTAAAACAAATGCTTTCTGAAAAAGAGCAAAGGGCCTTTGACCAGAAACTAGAATATATTGAAAAGGTGCATTCAAATTCTGCCAATTTCTATTCATTTATGATTATGAAGAAAAACTTTGATCCACAGTATATAGAAAAAGTGGTAAAAAATACCTTGCATGACTTAGATACTGCCTCTAAACCAGCACAACTTGTTTGCTATCTAACTCTGTTAAACTCGTATTTAACAACATCTATGATTTCACTATCACTATGCGAAGAATACTTAGGAATTAATTCTCGAGACACAGGCTGCAATAAACTAATAGAAAAGATGGGAATTTGTTCCAATATCCTAATATCTGATCAGGCACATAAACATATGAGATACAAAGGTCTTCGTATCGTTCATCCGTTGATAGCATCTCACTGCCTAACAGAATTGAAACTAACCTATGGCTTGTCTAAAAGTGAAATTACATCAAAGCTGTTGAAAGAAGATTTATTGTTAAAGGAAGACAAACTTGTTCGTGATATACAAACCCTGCTGATTACTAGGCAGCGCAAAGAGCATGGTGATGAGTCTGACACATCATTTTCCCCCTTAATTGAAGCCATTCATAAGGAGGAAAAGCGTGGTGATGTGGAACGTGTGTTAGAACAAGCATCTGCTAGATTTGAGCAAAATGTTTACATTTGCCAAGCCCTAGCAAGGTTCTACATTAAAGAAAGGAAATTTGACCTTGCATTGCACTGGGCCAAAGCAGCCAAAGAAAGAGCACAACACAATTCATACATATCAGACACACTAGGTCAAGTGTTTAAAGGTGAGCTAAGAGACTGGGTAGAGTGCAAAGAAAAGAGTGCAGCCCTGACAGCTGGGAAACTGGACAACCTGCTAGAGCTTGCTGAGAATGCTTCACAGGCTTTCCAAGAATCTCAGAGGCAAGCTGAAAATGCAGTCAATGAACAATATTTGCAGAATCAAAAACTTAAAAGGAAGTTTCAAGTATACAATACTGCTGGCTATCAGGGAGAAATAGAAACTGGTCTTTATGTTATTGATGTCCTTTGGCATGTTCCTTTTTTCAGCAAAAAAGACTCACACTGTAGAAAAAGCATGACAAATTATCTGTCAGGAAATAGTGTTTTGAATGTAGAAAACTCCAGTGAAGACAGTGAAATGTTCAAGGTTCTTAGACGTTATTCCAGCTTTTTGTGTCATTTGCGATCAAGGTTGAAAAGGGCATTTGACTTTTTTGAAGACTACTTTGTGCTTTTCAAAACACAGACCAGAGAAAAAGAAATGGTAGAAGCAAAGTTGTATGGGAAGGTTCAAGAATGTTTTACCAAATACACAGAAATATTTTGTGATTTCAGTTTTGAACAACTGAAAAATAAACAGGACTCAGAGTGGTCCATTTCTCAGTATATAGAAGCATACAGGGATGCTGTGGAAGCTTCCAAAGCACACTCATTTTCCGGCATTTTGAATTACCTTCACAGAAACCACAGAAATGCTGACAGAGAAATAGAAGACATAGTAGGAGCATATGCAATTTTGTGTGAGAAGGATAAACAAGCAACTCAGAAAGACAAACAGAATTTGATTTTGGCAAATATTGTTCTTAACTGCATTAAACCTAAATCTGCCAAGTTACGTGGTCCTAAGGAGTTGAAGAGTCTGCTTCTAAGCATTCTGCAGGAAGTGAAACAAACGTGTGTAGAGCCTTTCTTCCTAGCCTCCTTGTTGTTCTGGCCCCAAAATAAAAAACAACTAAATGAAGATTCCGGGAAAATGCAAACTTTTGTTCAACGCTTAAGTGAGTCTTTCAAAGAGGTCTATGGAACTGTGCATCATTCAAGGCAGCCTCTGGCTCTTTTTTATCTGGCAAAAGGCAAAGGCTCTTTTTTATCTGGCAAAAGGCAAAGGTTTGAACAGATTTGTTCACAAAGGAAAAATAGATCAGCTTTTTAGTTCACTTCCAGAACAGGAACTGAATTCCCTTTGGCAGAGTGGAAATATCTGGAAGAATCAGGCTGTTCAAGATCTTTTGCTTCTTTTGGTTGGAAAAGTTGAGGATAACCTTATCTACATAGACTGTGGTAGAAATGAAAACGTCAGGATACCAGTGCAACCTGTTCCCTCAGGCCTAGTGAAAAATGACCCAAACATAGAAAGAGTGTCTTTTTACCTTGCGTTTTCTGTTGCTGGTCTCCTGGCATACAACATACAAAGCCTGTCATTAAAACAATAAGTATTTCAGTTTCTTAGTCATAAGACTTTTTCAGTAAAAATTATCCTTTAACTAGTGTTTGGGTTGGGGTTTTTTGGCTTTTTTTTTTTTTTTTTGGTCAGTAATCACAAATCACAACCTCTCTGTTGTATTTCCTTCCTCACTATGTTAGTCTTCCAGTTCCATGCAGAATTATCTCTACTGTCATAACTGCTGTTCAGACAGTCAATCAAATGGAAGTGTTGGTGCAGTTAGTTCTGCAGACTGGTCACTATTGCTCAAAGTTCTTCAGTTGATAACAACATGAAAAATCATAAGGGGAAGAAAAAGGGAATTCTGAATAAAATAATATTCTGGAAATGTTATTTTTAAATGCTATTACTTTTGAGAACCTTACTGCTTTGCTAACTTTTTTGCCGTTGCTTGCAGGTGTCTCAACACGATTTTCATACTCTTGTATAAGTAATGTAAGAGCAAGGCATATATGTTAGAAACCACATATCATGTAACATTTCCTGATGTTCCATTTTATCTGTTGTTATTTTGGCACAAGGGTAATGTGAAAGGCCATTCAATTGCAAAGCAGTGGGATTTTTTCTGTTGTTTATGTACATGCTTGACTGTAATGCTTTTGTATATGAGACTGTATGAAGAGCCAAAACATACATCTTGTGGGAGGACAGAAGCTTTGGTCTCCAACTTACCCAGAGCATTTCTAAATATGTGATTATTAAAGATACCGCTACTTTCTGCTGTATTACAAAAACACCTACCATTTGGAATCTGATGTCCATATTAAGTAGATTTTATTCTGTTACAGTGGGTCTGTTTCTGCTCTATATAAAATTGATCCAGTTTGGTCATTCCTTTACTTACAAGTTTCATTAGTTTCTTCAGGTGATAGATTTCACATCAACTTTGATCTTTGCAAAAACCAGGAAATTTAAATGCTTAAATTGGCCATTGATTGCATTGCCTTCCTCATATGTATAAAACTGCCTGCTATGTTTAGACACAAGTAACTTTAAAAAAAAAAATTAAAATATATTGGTGTGAAGCACCAGAACCAAGAAGTTACTACTGCTACTTCTACTGTCTATGTGCATATGATTCATGAAAATCAGTGGAGTTCAATGCAATTAACTGCCTGAAACAGGTCTGCAGGACAACTCTTTCTTCACCCCACAAGTCTTCTTTGCTCTTCGGGAGCCAGACAAAAACAAGTGACATCTTGATAGACTCGTAAAAACAATTTGACAAATAGAATAAAGCAGCAGACCACTCTGCACTATTGCAATTGGCAATAAACTGTCAAACTCCCCAGGTCAAGACTGTTCTGCCTGCAAGATTTGTACATCTACTAATAACCCTTGGGATCTAGTACAGTATATTACATGCTAAACACTGCACTCTATACCTATCTTAGTTTACAGAACTAGAGATTTTATTATTTGTATACAGTAGTCTGCTTGTTATAAAATTGTATTTTTAGCAGTAGTCCAATAATAAATGCAGATGTTTGATAGCAATCTTATTTGCCCAGTGTGGAACTCTATTTGATTATGTATCACAGAAAAAGACTGACAGAATTGCTTTTTACAAGAATTTCCTATTTTCCACTACTTTGTAAGACATTTTTTTACATGGCTTGTGAATTGATCAATCTTTGTGTTTTGAAAACTAGGCTTTCCCACACAAAATAACTACCTCAGATGTGTTTTGTGTTAATTAAGGCCAAAAGCCTCAGTAGCCTCCAAATGTGAGGTCAAGGAAAAAAATATATTGTATTGCCTAAGTTAAACACCTCTACCAGCTTTTCCCAGTATGCTCAGGAATTTTTTTGGAGCATGTTCAAATAAGGCTTTACTCTGCTAGAAGGAAAATGGTATATGAGAGGGGAAATTTGTATGCACAGGCCTAATTTTGCCAAGTTGCAAGGCCTGAAAAGACTGCCAATCACATGTGGGCTAGGTGGGCATATGCAAACTTGGGATTTAACAGCAGAGTCTATACACAGGTGGCAACCCCAGAAGTTGCAGATCTGGGCTGTGATGGGCCAGTTGAGTGTGAAGAGCTCAGCCCCACACTGACAGTCCTGAGGCTAGAAACCTGGAGGAGACAACCTGATACAGCCTGGTTGTACAGGAGCCAAAGGCAGATCTGCAGGAAGGAGGAGAGACAGGGAGGCCCAAGGAGCTGTGTGGTTTTCACAAACCACTGTGATGCTCTCTCAGCAGCTCCCTCTACTGTGCTGGAGGAGCAGTCAGGTTTCCCATCATGCTCAAGTAGCATTTGTGGACTGCGAACTCCTGCATAGGAACAGAGGCTGAGGAATCCTCTCTTGGAAGAGTGTATTTAGGGGGTGGAAGTTAAGAGTACTGAGGAACCTTCCCTGTCTAAAAAGAGCTAGAAGTGCACAACATGGAGTGGGCTTCACAACCAGTAACAGAAAGGGAAATTTTCACTAAGGAGAACTTAGGGAAACAGAATGGAGCATGGCTGGTAAGATTTAGGAGAGGAACTGTGGCAGAGTCTAGACTAGGCAAGAAGGGAAAAGAGCTGAGAAACAGGTACCAAAAGGTGATGAAACAAGAGGCAGATATGGAGAGCTATGATGCTCAAGGGAAAGAAGCTAAATGGATCACAAGGGAAAAGGGAAAGAAAAAGGGAAGGGGGAAGGGAAAAGGGAAGGGAAAAGGGAAGGGAAAAGGGAAGGGAAGGGAAGGGAAGGGAAGGGAAGGGAAGGGAAGGGAAGGGAAGGGAAGGGAAGGGAAGGGAAGGGAAGGGAAGGGAAGGGAAGGGAAGGGAAGGGAAGGGAAGGGAAGGGAAGGGAAGGGAAGGGAAGGGAAGGGAAGGGAAGGGAAGGGAAGGGAAGGGAAGGGAAGGGAAGGGAAGGGAAGGGAAGGGAAGGGAAGGGGGAAGGGAAAAGGGAAGGGAAGGGAAGGGAAAAGGGAAGGGAAGGGAAAAGGGAAGGGAAGGGAAAAGGGAAGGGAAGGGAAAAGGGAAGGGAAGGGAAAAGGGAAGGGAAGGGAAAAGGGAAGGGAAGGGAAAAGGGAAGGGAAGGGAAAAGGGAAGGGAAGGGAAAAGGGAAGGGAAGGGAAAAGGGAAGGGAAGGGAAAAGGGAAGGGAAGGGAAAAGGGAAGGGAAGGGAAAAGGGAAGGGAAGGGAAAAGGGAAGGGAAGGGAAAAGGGAAGGGAAGGGAAAAGGGAAGGGAAGGGAAAAGGGAAGGGAAGGGAAAAGGGAAGGGAAGGGAAAAGGGAAGGGAAGGGAAAAGGGAAGGGAAGGGAAAAGGGAAGGGAAGGGAAAAGGGAAGGGAAGGGAAAAGGGAAGGGAAGGGAAAAGGGAAGGGAAGGGAAAAGGGAAGGGAAGGGAAAAGGGAAGGGAAGGAAAAAGGGAAGGGAAGGAAAAAGGGAAGGGAAGGAAAAAGGGAAGGGAAGGAAAAAGGGAAGGGAAGGGAAGGGAAGGGAAGGGAAGGGAAGGGAAGGGAAGGGAAGGGAAGGGAAGGGAAGGGAAGGGAAGGGAAGGGAAGGGAAGGGAAGGGAAGGGAAGGGAAGGGAAGGGAAGGGAAGGGAAGGGAAGGGAAGGGAAGGGAAGGGAAGGGAAGGGAAGGGAAGGGAAGGGAAGGGAAGGGAAGGGAAGGGAAGGGAAGGGAAAGGAAGGGAAGGGAAGGGAAGGGAATACTTCTTGGGCTGAATATTCTCTAGATTGTGGCCAGAGCAGGAACAGTAGGATTCATGAGGTAAGACAGAACGAGGAGATTTTCTAGAAAAGAAAAATAGAGGAGGATACAGTCTTCTAACAGATAAAGGGCTTCTGCAAAGGAGTGGATAAAAAGGAAGGTAGAAAAATATTCTACATGCCCAAGGTGGCCATGGAGTGAGAGTAAAAACATACCATAGGAAAGATTCAAGCTATACCACAATAATAGTTTTTTAGAAGTGTATCAGTAAAAGTGATAGACTGGGATATGCTGGATATTCCTAGGGAATAAAAGGACATCCCCTAGCTGTTCAACACCAGAGGATATTCTCTTAGAGGCAGAGATAAAAATTATGCCAAGAATGTGCCTATGAAAATGTGAGTAATTCAATGGGAAGAGCATGTCCTTTTTCTTCAGAAGCTGTTGTGATTACAGACTGTGACAGTCTTGTCACCAGAACCTCTATAAGTCCAGCTATCCACTTCAAGATTTGAGCATAGCTCTGCAAAAGTATGAGATTTGAGTAAAGCATGTTAATCCTTTTATGGCTATTTCTTTATAATGACTATCTACACAATAGGAAAAACCGTCTTTTCCTAAATTTTAGGTGGGTAGCCACATGCACCACATGTGTTATCTGGTAATGCCTGAACTGAAACCTTAGGTCTGTCATTTAGTCTCCATGGGATATAAGGGAAGCAATTTTATGCCAGTGTTTCTATCTGTGAAATGAAACATATTAATACTTACTCATACTACAGATGTAAGAATAACTTACTTGGTATTTTTATGTTAAAATAACATAGGACTGCTGCTGCCTAGTCCTCCCCTCACCTCTGCCTGGTGCAATGAGTAGTGTTTCTAGCTCTCACACTTCACTTTCCTATTTCAAACCAAAATTGCGTGGCCCAAGTTTGTCTGCAGAACAAGTGTACTTCTGCTTATTTATGGGTTCTCGGGGCTTTTTCTCACACAAATGTGTACGGGACGTAAAAGATTTGGGGCTGAAATAAACTAATACATCCATGGAACGAGAAAATAAGGCAGGAGGGATTTTATCAAAAATGAGCGCTGGGTTTATCTCACGGGCAGTGATGCACGGCAGCAGCGACGGAGACGATTCACACACTTGACCCGCACGGGCGCTGCATGAGAGGCGACCCTGGCGCTCCCGGGCCGCGCTTCCACAGCCGCAGCCGCGAAACCCGGGATGCCGAGCTGCCGGCGCGGCCCGGCACGGGGCGCTGCTGCTCCGCGCCATGGCGGGGCCGCGGCAGCGGGGCGGGGACAGCGGGGCGCGGCGGTCATCGCAGCCTGTGCGAAGGAATACCAGGGACAAGCGTCGCGGGCTGGACTCAAGGCTTACACCCTTGCAGAGATGTGCTCCGAGTGTACGCCTGAAGGGGTGGTGGTGGCGAGACTGTCACAGTCTGTAGTCACAATGGCCTCTGGAAAGACACGCTCCTGCCACGTGCTTTGGTCGCTGCAGCAAGAGACCCCCTCGCCCTGCGTGAGGCAGATACGGAGAACGCCATCCCCACGGATGAGGTGGGGAAATCGCTCCAGAGCTGCACAAGGACAACCGCGAGCGAAATCCATCCTGGGCGGGACAGGGCCTTCCCGCCTGCATCGCGAACCCATGTGAGAGGAATTAGCGGTGGTACCGAGAGGGGACTGGGCGTGGACCTGTGTGAGGGTGTCATCTGTGCCAGGGCCGTGGCAAATGTCCCTCTCCATCGCTGCCACTGTTTGGGCAGATGCTGAGCAGGAGGACTAGAGACCGACTGGGCTGCAATAAGTGACATGGACTTTGTCTAAACACAAACACCCGTGTTGGGAAGTTTCACACGGGCCCGACCCACGTGTCAAGTGTGGCAAGGGTTAATGCATCCTGAGCGATGAGAGTGGCTGGGCTCAGCTGGAGAGACTTACCTTGTCCGAAGAGAATGAGGAGAGCCAGCACACCACAAGGAGTTCTCACTCGGCTGATTCAGGCTAGAAGCACAACCCACCTTTCAGTGAAAGGAGTGTTGGCTGTGACAAATCCGTATTGCTTATTTGAGGAGTCTGCTGCAGAAATCTTCTTCTGGTTTCCCTTTGGCTATTGGAACCACAAATCTTCACTTTATGTAACCTGTCACAAGATGACTTCTGACTTCCTCTTTGTAGGCCCTTGCTTGTTCCTCACTGTTGCTTAAAAGCTCAGAATGAAATCCATTCCCTTTCCTACTCAGCAGTTGTGTTCCCTGAGAGCATCTTAGGGCTCCACCACTTCTGGCTGAGTAAACTGGAGCACCAGCTTCAGTGCAGCTATGGTCATGTTGGGAGAGGTTTGGCTTCACAGCATGTGGAAGACTAAAGGAGAAAATTGCAATAGCAAAGAATATAGAAACATTTATGAATTAATAATGGTAATAAGAAGAAGTGAGGAAGAAGGGAAAAAAGGAGACCTGGTTTTGTGCTAACTTCCACTGTCTTCAATGATAACTCCTGTGTGTAAGTCTTGTAACTAAGGGAAATGAGTAAAGAATACAAACTGACTGGTTTCTTACAAGCAGTCAAGATGGATCCAGTTTATGCACATGATGGAATGTGTGTGCTCCAATGAAACAAAACCTAGGAAGAGTTACAAAGCATACCTCAGACATGAGTTACCACCTCATGATAGACTGCCCAATGGACTGCACAGAACAGAAACAAGAAAAAACAGCTGAGATCCTTTGTAAAACTCCTATTTGCATCAATGTATAGATTTCAAGATAGTGATGATGATCATTTGTGAGTTACATGTTAGTATGTGGACCTGCTCTCCCAAAAGGCCACGTAGAAGGCAAAGATAGAGCAGGAATGAGAGTCTTGTTAAAAGGAGAAACAAAATGGTGTTTTAAAGTCCTATCTAGCAAAGCTGTTTATAACTAGTCTTTCAAGTAGGGTTTTTATATTATAACAACTAATCTTTATAGTTAAATTTCTTCAGTCTGCACTTCCCCTGAAAAGGCCAGCAGCAAAAGAAACAAAGTAAGGATAATAGCAAAGAGAAATCATCTTTCTTGAGAGCAAGCTGAACTGTCAGATACTTAGGGTCTACAGTGTGCTGATAAGATATACTGTTGTGTGAACTTTCCCTCCCAGAGCCATCCATCTCTATTATCACAGCCTGGAGATGGTTCTGTGTCAACTTTGCATCTGCATCAGTAACTCATTCTGTTCAGCCATCTGTTCCACAGACATCAAACTGTTAAGAAGCCCCAGTACAGCACAATCCAGTCCAGTAACACAGAAACAGAAAAGAAAAGATCTCATTACCATTTGAATTCATGGGCTCTCCTGTGATACACATACAATATTTTTTTATATTGACATGAACATGGTAATTTGGTGAGTAAATTCCCAGTTATAACAAAGAGATTAAAATCAAACACTTAATATGCAATAGCTTTATTCAGAGGCAAAATAGTTATTGAGTTAAACTAGGATTTAAGGTAGTTGTTTCTCATTTTGCAGACTTTAACAGAGTTAAGAAAACATTCATGTTAACTAGGTGACTATTACATATTGCCCATTTTAACTTCTGAAGATTTCACCACTAATTTGTAGTCAAAATGAAATAGGCATTTAAAAGCTAAGGTCTCCAAAGAAAATTATGACAGTAGATTGTTGATAGTGCAATTTGAGATTTCGTGTTTTGTTTCTATTTATTCAAGTCCATATATGATTGAAACTTAGGATTTTTTTTATTTTGATTTGCTATGTTGTCTTTAGAAATTAGTATGTCCCAAGAACTTGTAAAGTTATGTCTGCCTAATTCCGTGGCTTTTGATATTTTTTTCCTAGGCTTTTTAGCAGTATAGAGCTAGGATAATTAAAGGCCAGAGAGCTGGATTCCATTCTGGCCTATAAATCTTCAACAGAACTGGTGCTGGAGTTTCAATAACAAAATCATTATTGTGAATGATTACTGAGCCAGAGAAAACCATTGATTGACATTCAGATTCTTAACTGAATTTGCAGATGTTGCAAACTGAGATTTGGTGGGAGGTCTGTGAGTCATTGAGACAGGATCTCAGTCTCACAGTTTTAGAGAGCTCTCCTTCAGAGACACACTGCACTCCAGCATTGCTTTTGGGTTTGGGGAGACAGGGACTGAAGAGCTGTGCAGGAGCAACGTGCTCAAGCCTTGTTCAAAGGAACATGAATGCTGTGTTTAAAACAGTAATCCCTTTTGCTAATTAACATGTGATCTGATTGGTAAATTAGCCTCTATGAAGTTTTTGCTACCACAGCTCAAGTATTTTGAGAACCTAAGGGCTTTTATTTTTAAAAGGAACTCTTCCAGGAGAGGGGCAAAGATTCCTCTTATACATTGACCCCCTTTTACTCTTCACAACTTATGAAATGTATTCATCTGTTGTGACATGGTCTCCACTGAAGAGCTGGATATACAGCCTGATACAACTTGGGACTGTGCAGCACGCATGCCATTAGATATACTATACTCTTGGCCATGTGTTAGATTCTATTATGTTCTAAAGATTTAATACAACCTTTTTGTTTTTACACGACACTCTGATCTAGGCACATATTTTTAGTGCACAGAGCCTGTCTTTGGAGCTGAAACTTGCTCAGCCTTCTGATACATCTCTCATTTCAGCTCTATCTTTGTTTTATATATCTCTCCCTACACTGTCTCTGGGGAAGAAATACACCAGACTTGTGTCCCCCAACAGAGCTGTGGTCTCTAAGGAAACTCCTGCATTAATTAAGGAACGGTATAATGGGTATGGTTTTGTTTTGTTAACCAGTGCCCCAAGGAGCATCGTTTCACTTACATGAGTATTTTACGCCCTCCCCCCACTAGCAAATATCAGCATATTTCTGTTAGCTGTTCTGTGCGTATGTTCAAAACAATACTTATGAGATAAAATTTTGTCTTCTGAAATAGCAAGCAAATTGGCACATGAATTTAATTTCTGTAGTAACTTGGCACTGTCTTCTCTGGTTACTGGTTGTTGGCCTCCCCCTCAAAATGTTCTAGTATTGAAGCCAACACCCATGGCCACACACTGGGTGTGCTTGGCAGCTGCAGGGCCCAGATGCCAACCACTGGAATGCATTTTACGTACCAGTGTCTCTGCCTGTGGCTTGGTTTCCTGGCCAGCCTTTAGCAAAGTCTCTTCTCTGGACTCATCTGGCTCCAGTGCCTGCAGCTCTTGCAGCTGTGGAACTGAAGCAAAAGCAATTTACAGAAGATCTGTCTCACCGTTCCAGGAGCCGCTTGCCTGCACCATCTCCCAGCAAGATACATACACTGAGTCCTTTTAGCATGTGAAAGGAAGATGTCCCACTTGCCTGTATTTGTTGTGGAGGACCAAGTGTATGGAATGACAGGGGTCTGACAGGACAGAGCACCCTGGTAAACCTGACAGACATCACTGAAAGCTACTTTTTAATGTCTCAAAATTTCTCTATCAAATGTCTGTTTCATGTTTCTTCTAGCTAAAGCCTCTGAAAAGTACAGTATTGGCTCAGCATCGGGTATTTTGCACATACGATTTGCATCACTTTCTCCAGCTATTAGTGGTGATCTAGGCATGGATTTATTTCTACTGTTCAACAAGATAGGAGGGAGGAAGGGAGGGAGGGAGGAAGGAAATGAAGGGAAGGAAGGAAAGGAAGGGAAGGAAAGGAAAGGAAGGAAAGGGAGGGAGGGAGGGAGGGAGGAGACAGATCCATCTGGCAAGCAAGAGTAAACTGTCTTGTTGTCTGGATATATTTAACAAGTGTCAGAGAAGATTATCTTTCCACAGAAGATCAGTTAGTGTAGTAAAAATTAAAAATACAGCTTATTTCCGTAAGTTATTTACTGAGTAGAATTTTGTAGAATAATTATTAATGGTTTATATTTTGTAGTATTTCCAATCTTAATGCTTTCTTTATTTCTAATCTTAATGTAGCATTCCACTGTGGTTTCTCTGTTGCCATCTAGGCTTCCACACTTGCCTGGAAAGCTGGCAGCTCACTAAAGACATGCCAAGCCGAACACTGGAGGTGTGTATTGCTACACACCCACAATACAGAAATTGCCTTAGCTGGATTACATACCTCTGATTGCACTAGAGAAACACACAGCTTCTGCTAAGAAGCTGCAGTAAGAAAATGTGGATTTATCAAATACAGAAACACTCACTAAGTTGATACTGAATTTCAACCATTGACTGAGTTACTTTTAAGTATCTACAACACGACAGAAATTGATTTTACACCCCTAATTTGCACATGCTTTGGTGTGTACAAGGGTAAATTCATTGAAGGATAATCTCAGCTCCCCAGGTTGTATTTAAGAATGGCTGTAACATGAAAAAGTGGACAATTAGTTTACCATCTCATCCATTTAAGAACAATTATGTTGACAGTAGAAGAACATCACATCTAGTACATACACTTTTGCACCATGTGTGCACACACAGAATTTAAAAGGTGTACAAGATATTACTATGTGCTCATCTGGGAGCTGTCCTTTAGGGAAAAAGAATTACTGTATGTTATATTCTTGAAATAATATTGTTCAAAAATATAACCAATTATTATGAAACTGATTATTTTCTGCCTTAGCAGGGATACAACTATGTCTTGTAACCATATTTACTTCAGTGTGGTATTTCCTGTTGCCATTGGTGCCACTGGGAGCACCATTATTTACTGGTGTTGTAAGCCAGCTTTGTGCAGATTTGTCAGCATACTTTTTTTCAGTGGCTTTTTAAAAAAAATAACATTAAAATATAAAAAGTGGTTAGGAATCGCTAAGATTTTATTCTGAGTTTCTCTCCTGATGGAGAAAAAGAAAGTCTTATAATTTAGTACAAGCATTGGTAAAAGAGGGAAAAGGTGCAGTAAAATGACAAGAGGCTGGTGAAAACTTCAAGAGGAAATAAGAAAAAGTAGAAATATGACAACATAGAGAATTCAGTGTAGGTGTAGGTAAGCCAAGAAAATCAAACTACTTGTGCAGGTTGATATGCTGTAAATCTGCTGAGAAAACCTGTATATTATTACAAACCAAAGAAAGATCCACTCCAATTTTAACACTAATTGAAAAGCAAGCAAAATATTAAGTCACTCTAAGAAAAGCAGTGGGAATAATTTTGGGGCAATTTAGTTTAGGCAGAAGGGATATCAGAAGAGAAGGTGAAGTACAGAACATGATGGTGTATAGAAAGTAAATTAGGCATCTATGTTTTGCTTCTTATATTCCAAGGAGTATATCCAGTCAAATCAGTAATAAAGAATGAGTATCAGTGAGTGATGTTTTCTATATAGTGAATATCTGAAGCATGCTACTGGAATACCTGCTGAGCCAGAAAGGCTTGCAGTATTTTTTGTAAAATGGTTCAAGTGTTTATTTACTTCATATAGATGTTTTCTATGAGTTCAAGCAGGACAAAATCTGTGAGATGTATCCACCTTTGTAAGAAACACAGAAGCTAGTTATGGGGCATATTAGTCAGAAAGGTCTGTTATGACACAGCTCTCAGTCATCAGTGTTCTCCTTCTGTAGAATTTGATTTTCACTATATTTAAGTACATTGCCAATATTGTGAACCTGTTTATCAAGATTTACATTACACGCTTTCTCTTCATTAAATGCCTGTGAAAGAAAAATATAGATCTATGTGAACATAAGCTTCTTTTCACCAGGTAAAAATGAGCTCAATATAAAATTACTGGGGGGGCATTATGTCTGCTTGAAGCTTGTGCCAATTGGTTAGCCAATCATTTCCCTTTAAACAAGAAGGATAAAATAAATAAAAATCTGAGCAAAACAGTGAATAATCTCAGGGAACTTTTTTTAACTACTCCCCAGTGACAGAAGAGTGAAACCTTTTGTTTATAAGCTTGTTGTGGTTCAACAGTCACAGGTTCCCTCTCATTTTGGTATTTCAGCTTTTTTTTGAGCCCAGTTGCATCTTCACATGCACAGAGGTATTTGACACATGGTCCAGTACTTTAAGCAGGAGGAGGAAAATCTAGAACTTATAGAGATGTTATACATGTTACAGAGAAAGGAAAGACTAAATAACAGGCATATTCTCTTGATTTGTGATATTAAGAGAGCTCAACTCAAAAGCAGACCTACGTAATATTTTAAACATAAACCTCTGTGGAACTGATACTCATGTTTCAGTGAGTAGTACCCTGACATCATGCCACGAGTGAGTTAGAAAACAGTTTCCTTGCTGATGAGAGCCACTGTAATGTTCATAATGACATTTTCTGAGTGGCATATAAAATGGAAGCCTAGCCTTAGATAGCAATCTAAATAATACAATATTTCAACCAGTTCAAAAGAGCTGATCTTCACTTACAGTAGTATCTTAACATTTCCTTGCTTACAGTGTAAGCATCGTTTTCAGTAATGTGAAGCAGTCTTTCCATTTACACATTTGAAAGAATAAAACAAAATCCCACTAGCATGAAATGGTAGAATGAAGACTTCAGGGTCTCCTTGCACTAGTTTTACTTCTGTGGAAGTGCATTACTTCAGTGGAAGCAATCCTGGATTCATGCAAGTTTTCCTCCTCTGAATTAAGAAGACTAGAAAAAACAGGCAGTGCACTTCAACAATATACAATAAAAATCAAAGTAGATATATCTCTTTCTCATCTCTATTTTCCATACAAATTATTGAGGCATACAGGACTGGTCATATTTGTAGGTAAAATGAACATCCTTGTTTCTTCCAAATGAACATGAAGGATCCTAGGTGACCTTCTATTACAGTAAAATTTTCTCGTGATCCCCAGACAAATTCTCCTTGCCTAGTAGACTGCACAGGTATCCATAAGCAGTTGTATATACATGCAATGTAGATGTCAATATTCATAGATATTGTATATGTGATATACCTACATATACAGTTTCTCACTGTGAGGATAGATACTGTGTATACATACAGCATTATCTTCATTGATGTGTGTACAATATCTTGGTGCCATTAGCTAGTATGGACAGAACATAGTCTGTAAGTTCTGTAATGAAGGGATGGTATTACATGGTGAATATGAAATCTGTTGGACTTACAGCACAGTCGGTTGCAGCAGGGCAGCTTGGATCCATCTCCCGTTTCTCAGAGGCAGCAACAGCAGTGGGAGTAAATCTTCTAACAAGTCTCAGTAGACAAAGATTTTGTTCCCATTCTTTCTGCCTCATCTGCTCATTTTCCTCCACACTACTTAGACAAATTACTAGTTTTTCGCATTTTCACTTTATCTATTCCAGCCCTGAACCTTAACTGGATTTTCATCTCCTCTAATATTCTTACCCTGGAACTTTCTGCTGAGTGTACATATCTATGCATTTGTCTGCACATGTGCAACTGTCAGAAATGTTCCTTTATATTTATTACATTATTGAACCTCTGAGATAAAATGCCTGTTAAAATGAAGGGGCCTCATCTAAGTGCAGTCTTTTAGAGCCCAGCATGAGTTTTACAGCTCACAGAAGCATGCAGTCTGACCCTATTTTTCTTCTTTCATGGAGGAACATTGCCTAGCAATTGGTGGTTTTGTTTACTGGAGTTCACATCTCACAAAGCAGTTTGAAACAGAATGCAAAGGAAACTAATGTGCTAGCAGAGAAAAGAATATGGAGAAGTTAAATAGTTAATTTTTAGTAGGCACAAATCACATTTCCATCAAGTGCAAGCAGTCAGCTGTTATTGTAGGTCACTAAGATACAATGAATTATTTTCTGCAGTTCGTGGAAAACATTAGGCAGCTGTAATAAAGTCAATGGTATTTCCTTCCTTACGGAAACATTACTTCAGCAAATCCCCCTGTTTTGTTAAAACACCATTTCATGCTTGAGAAAATTTCATTGATTTCTTCTTTTATATTTTTTTTAATTTCTTTTATTGATTGCTTCAGATAGAGAAAACACTGAGGGAAAAATATCAGAAGTGACTTTTCGTGTTCGGATAGATGACAATTGAGCTAAACTAAAAGGATTGTAAGTGGAAAGGGGAAGGGAGCACTTCAGTGGCTTTTTTATAACATAGATATTCAGTCCAGGAAACATACCACAACATAAATGTCTTTTTAAGACATTAAAGCTTAGCTTAAGCAACAGCTAGAGTATTTATACCCTAGTTCACCACATTTATTCTTCCTTACATATTTATCAATGTTTTTTCTGTGGTAACATACAAAGTTATATTTTCAAATTTTATCTTGCTTTATAAGCATCTATTTAAATAAGTATCTTTAATAAATCCCTTTCAATCAGTAACATATCTTTTATTCTTATTTTCTTTTAAGATCTGGTGGTCTCAACAATTGAAGGGTTCCTTGGAATTCTGAATGAATCACTTAAGTGATGGTGACTTTTCTTTTGGGACACTAATCCGTGGCAAATGTCTTACAATATGTGAAATGAAGAACAGACCTTGACTGTACGTATGCAAAAACTGTTCAGCCAGCTGGTTGTGCATTATCAGGGAAACACTTTTGCTTTCTACAGGGAAACAGCAGCCTCAGTGTTTTAAAAATATGTACTGTCCTATGGATTGGCTCACAAACAGTAGCAGCTGGACCTCAAATTAGGTACCCACACTTTAGTAAGGAAACTAACACTACAGCAGAGGAATGAGAAAAATGTAGTAATTAGTAAGGGCTAGAGGGCCATGTTTGGATGGGAGGTTATAGCATTTTCACTAGCTGGACAGGGACACACACAGCTTGGATAAAACCTGCAAGGACTTTTGTAAAATGTTGTATTAACAATTGCATACTCACTTTTCTTGACAACATTGTATTAATAAGATGGAGTTTAATTCCCCTCCTCTCTTTCAAATTATTTTATCTGCTTCAAATATATGTCCAATTGAATATGAGTTTAAAAATGCCAGATCACATAGCAAGTCTTCCTGAGAATTCAGGAACAGTATCCTTGATTCTGGAGAACGAATGATGTTTTATAAAAGTTTTTCAAACTAACATTGCTGGAGTTGGTAGATGCTGACCCTCTCTTAAGAGGGATTGGCTAAATTAGAAGATATAAAAACCCTGTGAATCATGCTGTGAATTCTGGATTAGACATGCATCAGGAGCAGCAGTGAGTTAAGGATATATTGGTGTATGCATCATATTCAGATATGTTGTCTTCTCATCTTTGTACTTACTACTGAAATATTCCTTCCCTATTACCAGAGTTCTGTTCACGTTTATCATAAGTGATAGTGGTAAGTGGCCCACTCTATGTTAATGCTACTTTCTGTGTGCAGTTCCTAATCTGTTGCATATTTTACAGAGCCTTGAAAATATATGTGATGAAGTTACCATAACCAAACATACTTCTGCAGATCTTTTCTGCCCTTTTTTTCTACACGCCATTCAATGTCTTACTACCTCATGGAGCATTGTATATATGAATACAGCTTGCTGCAGTTTCTTAGAAAGAGCTGATCATTGGGAAGTTCATGTGCCAGTAAAGCAACCAACTCAATTGAACTGACTACTTTTAAGGTTGGAGAAGTAATAGGAGCAGACTTGAGCCTAGTATGGGGGTCTGCATGGACATACACATACTCTACTGTACCCTAAAGCAAGCTGAAGAAGTACAGCTGTAGCCCTCAAGGCACAATTGACAAATTAATGCATTAACAAGACAAAAGACTGCTTATCTTTACCAAACATTTCCAGAATATAGGCAAGGGGTTACTAGTCAATTATTTAGTTAAGTCAAGCCAACATGGGAATTGTCTGACCTTTATTTCCACTTGTCTTTCACTTGTGTTCTAGAAATTATTTTTGTTATTCTGTATGGTCACTACCCCATCATAAAACACAGTTTGTGCCATAGCTTTAGCACCAAGCAAGCCCACAAAAAGCTGTGAAATTTACCTCTATAGAAAAAAAAAATGCTATTAAGTAATACGTAATAAACTTTAAATAACACTTTTGCAGCTTGTCTTAACTAACTTCATTTGCCAATAAGCATGCCTCCATTCTAATATTGAGAGCATTTCCATGTCAGAGCCTTATCTTTCCTGCAGTTAAACTGAGAAATTCATTGTCTTGTCAAGGTTAAGATCACTAGAGATCATTGGATCATACAATCTAATCAGTATATCACTGATATAAGAAGGCCAAAGGACGTTGCTTTTCACTCCCCCAGTGTCCTCTACCTTGTCTTCAGCATGTATTCTAAGAAAATATCTGATTGTTCTTCAGGCAGATTTCTCCATTTCCCTTAGTGGTTTCCTCCCTGTTTAGCTACCACCAAGGCATATTTTTGTTATTCTGCTTCTTTATTCTAAGAAGTAATTTTTCAGCTAATCTTACCTTTTACATATGGGGGTTTTTTGCTGTTTCCCAGTCAGAAGGTGGTGTTGTCACGTCTTCTTCTTCTATGTATATCCTCTGTGTGATGTAACTGAGCTCTAATCTGGGAACTCTAGAGGACATGCATTCTTTTACTAGCTGTCTGTAGCTGTTTTCACATCAAATATCTTTAGAAGCTAGCCTTATGACTGGTCTTGGTTTTAGGGGTAAGCAAATGGTGAAAGTTAATTTATACCATTTTTAAAAATAAACTTTAGCAAATACTGTGCTTAGAGTAATGAATATTACATGAGCCTTTGTATATATCTTGGATATCTAATTTTATATATTTCTTTGAGAAAAAAACCCAAACACACACACACACACACACACATACACTTCATTGTGCTTCAACAAAACGCAGAATTCAAAATGTTCCACCCCTGCTTACTCATCAGTCAGCCTGAAGTGGTTTCTTCTTCAGTCACTGTGCCTACAGGGATACTGATATTACTGTAGTGTTATTTTAGTAATCGGTAAGCAGTTTCCAATTGCACAAAACACCTTTAAAATGGTTTTTATATGAAACTTAATCACACAAGATCACCATACACAGTAATAAACAGTAGTCATTTTTCAGTTCACCCACAAAAATCAGCTGTTGGCTGGAGGTCCCAATACTTCACCTCACTTGTGTTGTAGAGGTTGGGTTTTAAATTCTCCAGTTGCAGTTTCTTAGGTACCTGGACAGTCTCCTAAGGCTTCCTAGCAGCTAGTAAAGAGACGTAAGCCCTCTCAGAGGAGTCAAAGCCTTTATTTCAGTCATGGTTCTGCTGTGATCAGTTTCTAAATTTCCCCTCTCATCCAGTTCTTGCTTACAACAAGAAAAACACAAATCTGTGGTGAGCACTGGCTTTGGCAAGGTCATCGTTGGCCTGTGAGTGAGTCAGTCACAGCTCCACTCAGTCCCATCGGTGCAGATCTGATGCTGGAGTAGCTGGAAGTGAGTGTCCTCTGGAAAGCTCCACAAAGAGAGAGTGACAAATACCAAGGTTGGTATTTGTGGACACTACTTCTTCAGGCAGTTTGTTATCAGCAGTGTAAGACTGTTTGGTCTAACGGGTCATTGTGGTGATTACTTAAACAAAAGAAAGAAAATAGCACTTCCCTGGTGCAGGGACAGACCATGCAAACAAGGTGTTTTGTTAGAATCAGTGCACTCTCCCCCTCACACACAGCCCTGCAGTCAAGTCTAAAGGTATCAGAAGGCCTGTCAGCCAGGATAAATGCATTCAGCAAATCCAAACAGAAGGTGACCATCATCCAAAAGCAGTAATAAGAACCTAAGGACTTCTAGAGAGCCAGAAAGTCTTTATTATTTCAACTGTTCCTAGAACAGGATGTTGACTATTCAACAAAAAAGCAAAAGAATAACATATCTTTCCCCTCTTCCCCCCTTGCCAAAGGCAATCAAGGTTAAAAATATGCCTGGTTAGGAAGCAGAAATTTTTAATATTCCTAAAACCAAGAAGTTTATTGTGGCAATCTTTAAGAGGGATGTAATAGCCTAAGTGTGTAAATGTTAAGTCAGACTGCCTGAAAAGTATTTGTTTGCACCTGAAAAGAAGCTAACTCAGAATTGTGTATTCCATCTTCTGTGAAATCTACCATTTTTCTTTTTTTTCTCTCCTTACAGTTTCTTTCTGTACATATAATATAGGGGGAAAATAGTCTCATATAGCAACAGGCAGAACAAATAGTTCAGTATAACAAACCATGCTGATCTCATTAGTCCTAAGAGGGCTTAGGTTAAAAAGAGAAATGTTCACAAAGAGCTTAACAAATATATATATGTATATTTATATTTATAAATATATAATTATATATAATTATATATAATTGACATTTTTGTGTTGTAAAACTAGGAATCAATCATGCCTCTTGGCTGACAGGCTGAGTGCTTAATCTTGAATATAGGCCCCAGCAGATGGTTTAACTTTTGGATACTCCCCATTTGAGAGAAAGGCAGACACAGACTGTTGCTACATGAGGTCCTCCACAAACACAGGGAGTTATTTTCTTTGCAGCATTTCCACTGAAATTTTACACGGTTGCACACATCCTTTCACTGCAGCTGTACAGGGTAAGCCTTGCTCAAAGTGAAGTGAAAACCATAAACCAATTTCAGCTCGCATGTAACTGCAGAAACATACTTCCTTTTTTTTGCCTCTGCCTATGACTTCAACACAACCCTCATTATCACCACTCTTGTGACTATTCAGGAAGCATGTGGATGCCATGCAACATCATAACACAGATGTGTCTTATGTTCTTTGTATGTGACAATTCTCTTTAGTTGTATAAATTGTGCCTTGCTGTAGTACAGTGTATTACTAAGAGCCTGAAACAAAGCAAGCGAATTCTGCACCCCAGTGAAATCACAAGGGAAAAATACATTATTTCATGTATATCCCAGTTGAGATTTAACAGTTTGGGAGATGTTGTATATCTAGGCAATGAAATAGAAACCTGTCTTTCTGGTCCACAGTGGCATGGGGACTTCAGCTGTATTAATAGTTTATTTCAGGAGTTTTCAACCCTTTTCTTGCTGGAACTTTGACAGGTCCTTTAAACTTCCGTCTTTTCATATTATTGGGAGAGTTCTGCACACAGAACTTATAACCTTTGAGACTCACCAAATACAATACACTTCAGCATTTCCACCTCTTTTAAAGCTTTTAAAGCCTGTGTGCTTCTCCAAGCAGTTCCATTTGGATAGTTAAATCAAGGCATAGGTTTCCATATCGGTCTGTGGCACCTCAAAAGAAAAATTCTAGGTTTATGATGTGTAGTGTGCCTTTCCATTACAGGTGTAATACAAGCACTTCTACAAGAGTAGAAATGCACAATTTTATTTGTGCGTAAACAGCATATATGAACCAAGATTAAAACAGGATATCAGTCGAATGGAAGCAGTAAAAGGAGACAGATATATGTGAGGCAGACTATGACCAAATTATACAAGGGCATGGAGAAAATAGAACTGAGAAGGCAGACACCTCTGTGACTGCAGTGGATCCTACTAGGATAGCTAGCTTTGTATCCTGCTAACCAACTCAAACCTTGTCATGAGGTCAGAGTATGTTTCTTGTCTTCTGTGCCAGAAGAAAATTACCTTCTATTTAATAATAATAACAACTTATTTTCAGCAATAACTGCCTATATTAGTGCTTCATGATAAGAGAAAAAAAGTGCTGGAGTCTTGTGAGGGTGAGCTACAGCTATACTATTACACAGAACAGATTTGGAATTTTGTTTTGCCAGTGAGCAGGGTCAGCACAAAAGACACAGACATCAACTTAAGGAATAAGTGTAATTTGCTATAGTGCAAAACTGCAAAGAATCACAAAAGGATAAGCTGAGCAACTTACCTAATCATTACTACAAAAGATTGCCTATAGTGGTTAAGAAAAATACATCACCAGTTACTCTGAAACTTTACCGTCATCTGGATCCGCACATCAATTGTGGGAACCCCTGTCACAGCAAAGGACTGGAGAGCTGCTCCCTGTAACTGGAAAATCCTGTGCAGTGAATTCACCCACAGGGAAGGCTTCCAACTTTGCTGAGAGGGCCCAGTGATTATACTGTTGAATAAACAAGCTACCATAACTTCTAGTGCGGGAACGCCTGCTTTCATCCTCCTCTTTCGTTCCCCCCCAAAGCAGGGCCAGGGCTCAAGGAGGAACCAAGGGAGTTTTCTTTGATCATACACCTCCAAACAAGGCCAGATGTCTGATTTTGTGGCCTTGTCCAGCTTCTAAATAGAGAAAGGAAATCATATGTTTTGCTAATGAGTGGATACAAATATCATATTGCTAATAATACTTCATTAATGAGCAGATACATTTAGCATTTGGTTGGAAGGTTCATCTAGAGATGAACTTTGGCTCAAGGCCTGAGATTC
The DNA here is from genome assembly GCF_020740725.1 of Corvus hawaiiensis. Lineage (NCBI taxonomy): Eukaryota > Metazoa > Chordata > Aves > Passeriformes > Corvidae > Corvus > Corvus hawaiiensis. The sequence continues at coordinate 56,631,148 of NC_063213.1, forward strand.
AGGCCTCAGTCAGGGCCTGAGGTTCAGGCCGTAGTACTTCAAATTGTTCTCATGTTCTGATGCACATTTAAGCCATGAGGTAAACAAAAGGAGTTAGCTGTATGTTCACACATCTTATTTCTCTTTCACCCAGCACAGGGTAGACACATGTGAACTGTCTACTGTGGACAGTCACTATTACAATGATTCACAGTGCACATCAAATGCCTTTCCAAAATACTGGCTGGGGAACTGCTGACAAGTGCCAACGAAAACCATGTCAATGTAACAATTAAACAGTAAGGAAAATTGGGGATCCTGGCCCTGCTTGATTGTTAGTATAGATAAAGTGAAAAGTGCTGAGAACAGATTGTATGGAAACAGAACCACTTCAAATACTGGCTGGGGAACTGCTGACAAGTGCCAACGAAAACCATGTCAATGTAACAATTAAACAGTAAGGAAAATTGGGGATCCTGGCCCTGCTTGATTGTTAGTATAGATAAAGTGAAAAGTGCTGAGAACAGATTGTATGGAAACAGAACCACTTCCTGAATTTCTGAAGAAACAACTGTTGAGGGTTATGATGCACTGGATCAAGTTGCCAAGGGAGGCTGTGAAATTTTCAGCCTTGGACATATAAAAAACTCATCTTAAAAAGCCTCTTTAGGGAGCCTCCAAATGAAGACTACCACAAATCTGGTCTCACAAGTGCTGAACAGAAGAGAATGACTTCCTTCAACCTGTTAGCTACACTTCTGCACACATCAGCTGCTGAAGGAAGTGAAATGATGTAACATGAACATCAGTACTCAATAGTATTCCTATACTCACCGTTTCTAAGGCTGGACACCTGAGAACAGCTTGAGAAGGGTTAGCGCTTACAGGAAACTGAGGGCAAGGAAGAGTAGCGGTAAACTGAGAAGCTTGTTGAGAACAAAGTTGACCGAAAATGATACCATTTTAGGGATGCAGGGCTTAACAAAACATGTTTCTTCTAACTTAAATAGTCTCACTGATTTGTTCAGCTGATATAAGAAGTTCATGTATTTATTTCTGAAGTATAAATCAAAAGGGTAACATTAAGCTAAAAAATCTTTTCTGGGGGAAATCTGTATTCTCATTACTCCTCTGAGTTGGGCCAAAGAAATGTCTTTAACTGTTCTTTTCACTTCTGATACTAACTTTTGTGTTTGAATACAACAGGTTTGCTACTTGGGGGAAGTCCGACAAACTGAAGACAAGTTTTAATGTACCATGCAAGAGCCAACTAAGAGCTGAAACAATTTTTTACCTAATAGCTGGACATGAGGCAAGCATAAGAAACTGTGAGCAGTTTGTTACATTCTGTGTCTCAGTCTTTGTCTGTGAATCAGAGGAGCTGAGCCTTGTTTTATACCGCTGTGGGTCAGAAGAAAATCCACTAATCTCAATGAAATGACAAGTGCAACACCTGAATGGGTTGAACCAGAATCAGACCTAAGAGGTGGGCTCTTCACCTTCGAAGATTGGATTGGGTTTTATATAGACCATATTTAGTAAAAAAATACTGATCTTTGTAAACAAATTTCAGAATGATATGAAAAAGTAAGGGAAATTGGTTGGGATTCAGGGATGTACAGAAAATCCGTAGCTGGGGACTGATTCAGCACAGGTGGAAATTATGCCAACTCTAAATCCAGTCACGTACAATAGGAATAACCGTGTCACATGAGAGCCAATAAGAAGAAATGGTAGGGTACTCTTAAGTTATTAGAGAATTTGGAAAGAATAAATATTGAAAATTACTTTCCTAGTTGCAGTAAAATAGTTTAGGAAAAAAGAAGGAAAAAAAGAAAATATTAAAGAGATTATAATAGAAGACAAGTCACCAATTCAGAGGAGAAATTTGAAGATCAAAAAAATACGTAGTAATCTGTATAAAGTCAGTGAATCAATAAAGAAAACTCACTTTTAAGTTGGAGTGATTTGTGATGGTATAAATACAACACCCCAATTCAATATTTCTACAAAGGAAATCAGTATCTGTTTTGAAAATACAGTTTTAGGTATGTTATGGGAACAAAATATGCAAACCACAAGATTATAGACACTATAGACAGAAAAATTAATGTCAAATAATGTATATCAAAATATTTAAAATTAAATTATCAAGTAAGATTTGAACTTTTGCCTGTGGCAGGGAAATGCCTAAAAGGGAACTGACAGGAGAATAGGTGCAATTCTGAAATTAAAAATGTAAAAATTCATGGAAATTAGGACTAGTTCCTGGAAACCGCAGTATTTTTATCAATGCATACTTCCAAAACTTGAAGGGGTAAACCAGGAAGCTGTATATCAATGGACTTAAAACCAAGCATATGAGAAGATCTTGGAAACAATCATAAAAGATATGGTACAGCAGTTGATGGGAAGTACATTTTATTGTCTCAGGCAAATGCTTAACAATTTCACAGAGCTCTGAAGGCACAGCTTCCTGCACTGAGTAGGTGCAGGAAACAAATATGTGCAAAAAAGAACTTGACAGCCCAAACCAGTATCAACACAAAATGAGAAAAGCATGAGCTTTAGTAAGAAACTATGTGCTTAAATAAGGACCAGTGTGGAGGAAGGGCAGGAAGATGTAGGCTTGAAGAAATGGTACCAAAAGGAATTAGAAGTGGGACTGAAACCTTAAACAATGGCCAGGACACTCTGCCATATCATCGTGGTGTAAATGGATTACTGTGGAAAATCAGTCCACTGCAACTGGGTAAATAAAGTATGAAGGTAGGGTAAAAAAAACTATGAAGGAGAAGAAATATTAATTTAAAAGTAAATGACTAAACAAATGCATATCCATATGGTTGTAGAAATTACTAATGTTTTGTAACCCAACTGGTAAAACAAACTATATCCTCAATCCAACAGGCCTTGAATACCTTGTGCACCATAAAACAATATGAAGTATTTCTCTGCTGTTGAGGACAAAGACATAATTTCTGCTCCTTCCTGGATATGAGAACTGGGTATTTTCCCACGTACATTTGTCATCTGTATTTTGAATGGACAGAGGGGTGAGGTAGCACACTGCACTCAGGCATCACCCTTGCCTTGCTAAAAAATGTTTTCACTCTGCTGGACAGGACACAGAAGACTCCTTTTCCATGCTTTTTTTGTTGTTGCTGTATTTTTGATGTTTTTGTGCTAGATGTCTCTGTAATGGTACAGGGAGCCTCCACACATGGCTGATCACTAGGGATACCTGTTCCCCAAGCTGGGAAGATAATTGTATTTTTAGCCTACTGGTAGTCACTCCACTTACAAGGTACCGCAGGAGGAAGACTCGGAGCCAAAGTCCACTTTGTCACAGAACTATGCCAAACATGTGCCAGTACTTGGAGAATAGAGGAACAAGTCTTGCGTTTAAGAGGTGAGGATCCCACAGCTGCAGCACTGACATGCTGCAAAGAGATGGACTATCTCAAGCTAAGGGTGTGCACTGAAATGTGCTTATCCCAGCTGCAGTCTGGCACTAAGACTCTTGAACAACGCATGGAAACTACCTCCCTTCTGCTCCATCCTAAGACATGCTGCAAGGATTCTCATTGGGTTATTTTCTGATTCATACCTGTAAAGAGAAACTTAGACCTAAGCTGTCCTTGTGCAGCTTGGCTAACTCACCAGCCACGGTCTCAGATGGGGTATTCAGAAATTACCCAAAGCCAGGTAATTTGCCAAAATCTCCACTTGTATTCCTTATGGTCAGTGCCTAACAACTAAAGCCTCCACTCACCTCCAACTCACCTGTACCTTCCAGCTTATTCCTACAGAAACCAGTTAAGCATTCAGATCCTCACACAAGACATTATTGGAGCTGTAAACATAAAATGCAATAGCTTAAACTGAAGTTCTGCATACGTGTTTTCCACAGCTTATGGCTTCTCTAGATTTTCAGAGAAGATTTTCATTTTGCCATTGTAGAAGTATTTAATCAATAAGAAACAAAGGGCTTTTGCACATGCTTTTTCACAGTTGTGTGCATTGCACAACTGTGTACATTGCTGAAATCTTAGTTATATGTAGGAAATATCAGATTATCAACAGATGTCATGACAAAAATAGAGAACTTGTACAGAGACCACAGTTCCCTTACTCCAATGAGTGAACAGTTTATAGCGTTTAGTATAAAATATAAGTCACTCAGAGATTCTTATGTTCAAATCTCATACCAACAGTGAATCCTTTAAGAAACTGCTCATTTTCTTTCACCAAGGCAATTTAAAACTTCCTCATAAATATTTATCATCTTTCCAATCTGAATCTTGGAAATAACTCCTGCTAACAAACTTGTTGGCCTGGCCTACCAAGTCTGCAGTATTTGGACTATTTTGCCTCTTTTTATGTTATCCCATCAGTCCATATGGTTCATCCAACATTCCAGCCTGTTATTTCCGGTTATCTGCTGCTCTTCAATCTGTTTTCCATGCTTTCCTCCCTGGTGTTTCCTATGTGGAATCTTCACAGGCTTTGTTTCTCAGCTGGGTCATAGAACTTTTATTTTCTGCACTGTAACTCTGCAAGACCTGTTTTCAGAACTGTTTCTATATCTGCAATAAACTAAATGATAGAAAATAGCAAATCTGAGGGACACATTCTCAAAATTGACATTGTCAAGATGTATTTAGTTACTATTATGGCTGGTTTGTTCTTTTTATCCTGTCTCTTTAATCTATCCAGGCAGTCTTTAAAATAGGATACCTTCTCTGGTGTTTGTATCGTATCCATGAAAACAAGTTATTGTTTGTTCTAGTAAATATGAAAAATAAATAAATCATTATTATAAATAAGTGTGCTACTGTAACAACCCTAGAAAATGCAAACTCAGTCATTTATATGGAAGTCATAGAAAGAATAGTAATTCAGGCTTTTCAGTTCCAAATGTGGTTTTATAGACTTCCCGTATTACATTTTATTCTGAAAGAAACCTGAGCACCAGACAGAATCTGACCTTTACATGAAATCAATGTGACAAATTTATGTTTGGCCAAATTTTTTGAGGGGAGTTAGGCCAGATACAGAGTTGGCTCTGTGCCGCTAGTCCTAGCCTGCCTGGAACAAACGTTAGAAACCATAACAATTTCTGTCAAAGGTCTTGGATTTGTCTTACACATGTTCAAAACCATCAAGAGGCAGCTATTTCTCTGAAATAACAAATAAATGAAGTTACCATTAGCATTTCTTCCTTCCAAATATAGGCCCAGTGTAAGGACTTTGTCGATTTCATGCTAGTTAAGTCTGTTGACTTCTACAAATGACATGATTTTAAAAATCATTACTCTATTATAGTGAAGTTATACTAAAAACTCTACTATACTAAAATTTCTTAGAGACACATGTATTACTAGTTTAGTTACTCTCTATGTTATTGCTAAGTGTTGAAATTTATTACAGCAAATCTCATTATTTTTGCATATGATCATATTTGAAAATGTGCATATTTTCTGTGTCCATGCCTCTTAAACATTTTCATTTGCTGTCATAAAATCAATATTTTGTCTATGTGTTGTGATGCTAGTTTTCATACTAGATTTTTTTTAACTTAAAAATTAATTACAGTGCTAAAGGAAAAGGTCTTCCTTTTGCATTGCACTTTAGGAAAGAAGCTGAAAAATATGGCTGTAGCCAGATCTCCCTAACACTGTTAATTGTTATTTGATTTGACAATGCAAAGGGAAGTTGAGAAAACTGTCTCTGAAAATCCCATGTTATAACAGTTGGTAGTTGAATTTAAGGAATCATTCTTTAATTAACTAGAGTGAAACCCATATCCCTAATGTTCTGTGGAAATCATTCTTCTAGATGCAGCCAAATAAATGAAAATGCATCCTATTTTATTCTCATGTAAATATTAAACTGAAAGCAAATATGTGTCTTTTGTGGCTGCTGTGGAGTTTTACACATTATAATTGAGTTGGGATAATTTTTTAGTTATTTGCTTTCATTCACAAGAGCTTTGCTGTTGTTTGCTGTAAGAAATATGCAGTCAGATTTCTGACAAAACTGTCAAGAGTTGCAGCTGAGTTTTTCAGGCAGGGCTACATGGTTTCAAATAGAGAGTGAGCTACGTGAGTTTTTCCTATGTTAGCCGGTTTCTTAAAAATATGGTATTTTAATTTGTTTTTGAACAAGCATTCAGCCAACGTGTCTGTTAATACACAAATCTCCTAGAACAGCATTTAGCAGCAGATACTTGGCACATTTATAGCATCATGTTTAGAGACCATTCAGTTTAGCAGGACGTTGAGCTTGGTGCTCTGATACAGGTTTATCAGTCTAAATATGTTTCATAGGGCTTTGCACCTTTTCCAGGCCATTTTTAGGCAAGACTCTTCTATATTATAGTAAACTGAACTTGAAGCACATAGTCGAACCGTGAGCTGAACCACAGTTTTGATGTAGTCTATTGTTGCATTTTTGGCTTCATATGGCAGCGTGATTACAGAGGATGAAAAAGTGTATGATAAGAAACTGGTGACACATATAAGTATTTTAAACAACCATTCACTGATCAACCACCGAGACATTAAGCATGCCTGTCCTACTTCAGTGGATGATCTTCAGGGTCATTTGTATTCATAGTCACCATTGACTATAGCTACCTCCTCACACTATTACAGAAGTACTATGTGTCTTTGTCTTTTTGGTGCTGTGCAATTGCATGTAATGGCAAGTTACCTAAAACCCAAATATTGCTCAGCTCTGTGTGAGCAGGGAGGTTGGACCAGATGACCCACTGTGGTCCCTTCCAGCCTTACCCACTCTGTGATTCTGCATAACCTTGTACCATTTCTGTCATACAGAAAATCACGCTGGTCCTCTAAAAATCATGATCACCTTAGGCAGGAGTGAACCTTTGTCAAACACAAAACTGACTTCAGGCCTGTCAAACAACACAATAATTGCTAAAAGGGACAAGTTGACTTGGAGCAGACACAAGATGGGATGATACACGCCTTTTTCCACTGAGCTCCACTGACGTTTAAAGACAGGAGAGAGATGTTCAGCTCAGCTCCAGATGCAATAGGAAAGTGTGAACACACCAGCACCTCTGTGTGCCTACAGTCTGCCTGATTCTGCCCAGTGTTCCTCATTTCAATAACTAGCTCATCTCTCCTCTGTTCCTCAGTCCATCTTCTTTCCCCATCATTTCTGGTATGAGTCCCAGCTGTTTTTCATAATGCTTCTAACCTTCCTGATTCCCAGTCTTGGTCTTATAATTTCCTTCAAAGGCTACTCCTCTAAGCCATTTTTTCCTCTGTGGTTACTTCATCCAAGGTGTTCCCCGAACAGTATAGGCAGAACATCGGAAGGCTGCTTGCCTTGGTACCTAGATACAGCAGTGAAAGCTTGACTTTGGATATTGTCTGCAGCTTTGGTCTAATGAGCATCCAGGTAGAAGACTCTCATGATCATTATCATGGGTATGATTTCAAGCATGGTCAGGAGAGACAGATTATTTCAAGACTTAAACAAGCAAAGTCCAGATAAGTTCTTACAAATTGGCATAATTTGGTACATTTTTTCTAGACTCTAAAATTTATGTTCCTCACAGATCCCTGGTGCAAAATATGGAACTTGGATCTGTTCGTGAAAGCACTTTTAGGTATTTATAATGCAAAGATAATGTACTGCTGGTGAACTCTTTCTTGGAAGCATCTGAAATGTTTCTGCTGCAACACAGACTAACCAGACTGAAACAGAGGATGTGGATAGTTTCATTCCAGAAGTCATATTTTAATGAAATTGTACACCACTGGTAGCAGTGTAGTCTTATAAAGTGTCAGAATAACTCAGCTGTAGGTGGTGGTGTTAGTTTTGCCTGCAGTGCTGACAAATCTTGCTGTAGTTCTGTTCCCATTAAATACCAGCTAGATCACATGATGTAGTATCAGTAAAAATTAAAATAGTGCCTCAGAAATACGACTTTTTGACTGCAATTACTTGGTTACAGAGATGCTGAAACTTTTAATCTTTGACAATTTTTAGTACATTGAAGCTGAATTGCAAAACCAAGTAAGCTTCTAATAACGGATTTGAGGTTTATGGTATTTCTTCTAACCAAGTATAACCTATACCTAAATCCAGGTGTAGCACATATCATTCAGGTCTGTACCGTATATATAATAGTCATTAATCGTTTGTTAGTCTCTATAATCCCTTTATGAATGTTCCCTATTATGCAATATGTGAAGAAACTGAAGGCTAGATCATGAGAACTTTTACATTGCTTCTCCGTCATGGGTTGTGTTTGAAGAATTGGATGTGACATGAAAATTTTAAGATCTTTTTAGAAGAATTTTGCGGCTATTCTCTCCACCTCTTTCTGCTGCTCTTTACTTTCATCTTCTCCTTTTCTGTGTCCATTTTCACTTCCCTTCCTTTTAATTTCTGTCTCCATATCTCCTTCCCACTCAATTCTAAATTATGCTAGCCAGAGGGATAGTGAAGGAGTCTGGAAAGATTCATGTGAATAGAAAACTGAAGTTTTGTTTACTTTTGAAATACTCGGGCCATTCTTAACAAGCCAATCTTGCAGAACTTTAGACATTCTCTCCCTGATAGGAGTTTGTTGTTAAATCAATTTTCAATATGAACTAGAGTACAATTGTTTTTTTACTCAAGTTAAAAATAGGACTCGGTTGTGTTCCCTGATAATGACAGTCACCCTGGAGACAGGCAGCCAGGTGGAATTGAACAGGCACCATCCCTGCCCCCTGTACATTTGCTGCATCCTCTCTGTTCCCTTCATTGACCTGTGTCCATTTGCATCTCTTTCTTCTAATCTCTCTGAAACCAGATCAGGTAAAGCAAAATAAGCCAGAAATGGCAGGCTGAGTGCCACCTGCTAGTTTCTCAGCAGAAAGCCCTCACATGGTGAAAAACACAAGAGCACTCTCGGAATGAATCCGTGTAGAAGAAAAAGTCAAATTATATTCTCCTGTCTATACATTCAGAGAAACTTGAGAGGATCAGATTCAGGATTTGCATCAGGATGGCCAAGGTCTGAATCAGGCTTGCACTCTTTGTAGACTTGCTTTCAGTTTCTTGTGGGAAGACCATTTCCTGTCCAAAAGCAGTTCTTTCTGTAATAACCCACTCAGCTGCAGAAGGAGATCTGAGTGTTGAAATTCACAGATTTTACTCATATGTGACACAGACGAATTGTGAGCCCAGTTGAGGGATTTGGCTGGTGGTTTAAAATTAGTAATAAACAAGTAATAGGACAGGAGTGAGTTACCACTGAGACTGGGACTGTACAGAAAAAAAACCCCACTGATAACATTTAAGTATAACTCCAAACCACAAAATGGGGAGGTGACACCTTTCTCCTCTTCCACAGAGTCCAACTTCTAGTTTTCGGATTCTGGCCTCTGAAACTTCTGGGTGTGGTTCTTTGATTTGTTTTTAAGAGCAGGAAAAGAGAAAGAATACAAGTTCATAGATACAATTTAATTTATGCTCAAGTATACATTTAGTATTTGTGTCTAGATTTTGAACCAAAAAGCCCAAATTAAAATGTATTGCTACCATATTCAGTCTGGGTCGATTGATTCTTCTCAGGTCATGGAGACTAAAACTAAGTGGTTACTGTTGGATTCTCTGCAGTACAATGTGTCCAGCACTGCACTGAGATGATGTCAGAAAATCTGCATTTTTTCCCAATTATGAAATGAATAATGGGGAGCTAGCTTACCATTGTAAGGATTGTTAAAACAGCTATTTTGGTTAATGCACTGTTGTCGAGCCAGAAAACACAGGTGCTTTGGTTTATTTTTTTTTTTTTAATGCTTGGTTTCAAGATAACATTGACCATCTCTTCCTCACTTTCTTCAGAATTTAAAGAGTAAAAGTCCCATATGTTGAGAAATATCTGAATAATTCAATCTTCTACTGTTTTCTAAAAACAGATCAAAGGAAAAGCTACAAAGCTCAAACAGCTGATAATATCTGTGAGGCCAGGGTAGATTTCTCTCTGAATGAGTCATCAGTGTTATGTAATAGATTTTAACTGTACTTTTTAGTGGGAGCTGTGAGGTGTATTTCCTCCTGTTTGACTCACAAACTCCTTAAATAGATGCCATAAATTTCTCTAAACACCCTCAGCAATGTCCAGGCTACTGTAATTCCAGAGACTGAGAGCTTGTGTTAAGAGTTACGGCAGAGATGAACTCCAAACTCGGTGCTCATTCAGATGGTTTCAGATCAGCAAATTCAAATAGTTTCCAAAAAAATGTTGTGCATGTTCACTGAGTTATTCTTTTGGTTGAAGTTTTTAAAAGTGCAGTTTTTATTTTTCATTAGCTTTAAATCATCCTTAAATCAGACAGCTGGGTTGCGTTAATCCATTTTAGGAATTTGGTTACCTCATCCAGCCATGTCATTCTGAATCACATAGTAGTAGAATATTCAGGGAATTTAAATATCTTGTTTTCATCAGGGAGGCAAGTATCTCCTGGTGTCTCCCTAGGTAAGGAGCACTGGGCCAAGTCCCCTGCTGCTGTAAACCAGCACTGACCAGGATCTATTCTACATCTCTGATTTGTAGTACTATCTTCCTTCTTATCATTATCAATCATGCCAAATATCATAAAAAGAACACAGAAGGGGAAGTGGTTGTCTCTACTAGCAGATGGTGACTACTGAGGATGTAGGCTACAGTCTGAGAGACCATTCTGCTGCCTCACAGTGAATGAGAGACTGCACATACAAACACTATAAAAGAAAGACAAACTCTTCAATTTCAGCGCTCTTCTGTCCTTCTTTAGACTCTATTTATGACATGTGAAGATGTCTCTGAAAAAAAATTTCTTTGACCCACAAGTGCTCCTCGAAAGAATATCACATCCTTCTGCCTGAGTAATGCATAGGATTAAATTCCACTGCACCTGGGGAGGATACAATGTCCTGGTCAATTAAGAGACACCAGGCTGAGGTGAGGCTGCTTTTGGTTGCTGTCTCCTTCAGTCTTGTTTTTAAAAATAGTGAATTGTCTGGTTAATTTTTACCCTTATTTTTTTTTGTCATTTGGTGGTGAGTTTTTGGTTGTTGGTGAGTTTTTTATTTTGGGTATTGTTTGATTGATTGATTGGGGGTTTTTTTTGTTTGTTTTCATCGTCCAGTGACTCCAAATGGGCTGTGTATTTTCCTAAAACTGAGCCATTAGCAGAAATAACATGTAAAACATCTGGTCATTCTCTCTTCATGTACTTCAACCTTCCTGATTCACAATTTACTCTGTGTAAGGAGCACACTCCCTCATACTTGCCCCAGCTCTCCCATTCCATTAGTGAGAAATATGATGAGTCCAGCACCACACATGGGGCCAACAAAAGATATGTTTGGAGAGAAGGAATTTTATCTAAAATGCACATTAACACTAAAATACCAATCTGAGTAACATCTATGAGAAGTGGAAGACTGAAATCGGTGTAAAGCTCCAGAGTTGCAGAGGTAATGAACACATTTGATGTCTGCTTGGAGATACGTACAGTATATGTTTTCTTACCTGCCCCAAAGAGAAAAGCAGTGTGCCTTCCTTGTGAAATAAGGAACTAGGTATCTGAATCCTAGCTCCTTATGTTTTCCTGAACAGGGTATCTTGTTCTGACTAATACAGCAGTCAGTTGTGGAATGAACTAAAATCAGAGATTTCTCAGATCCCTTCCCTGAAAAGATAATGGCTGAAATAGATGGCAATTGCCAGTGTTCCTGCAGGGGGCATTCTAATACATTACTTATGCTCTTCATGTAGGATAAAAGAAAGCCATGAGGATTTCTGGTTTATAAATGAAAGCCATAAAGATTTCTGGTTTAAACCAGAAATTTAGAATTAAAATTTAGAATTAAAAAATAATTTGTTTTTCTACCAACAATGTAAATTAGTAGGAAGAAAAAAAAAATCCTGAAAAATTTAAATCTTTCAATAAAATACATTTAAGTCTACAAACCATACAATAAAAGCCCAGATACTGAAATTCTGTTAGCAGAATTGTGCTATTTTCAGATTTTGTCAAAAAAACCCCTCAACTCTGTGACTTACCGGGTTATAGATACACCCCTGATAAAACTAGTTGATCAAAGGTAAGAAAACACATGAATACTTAATACATTATCTGTGCAGCCTACAGAAGAATATTGCTAAAATGCAAAAGATTACCATTTATTTACTTTAATTTAGTAGAATGTCCATGCTTAAAATGAGATTAAAAATACCTTTTGAATGAGGACATAGCAGAAAAGGAAAGGAATGAAATTAAATTCAATAAAATCAGGAAAACTTCAGACTATATGGGATTCTGTGGTGATCTGTTTACCCACTGCTTTTCTGATCCCACGTTGTTCCCCCCGGCTCTTTGCTCCTAGCCCTGGCCACTCCCTCGGGGTCTCCCTATCGGTTCTTGTAGCCCAACTCCGCCCATGGACCGCCCCTGAGCCCCTGAGGAAACGCCCCTGAGAAAACCCCCCTGTGCCGGGATCACGAGGTCTCTCTGCCTCTGGGGGTCACCAGGACAAGAGGTAACTATTAAAGGTCCTCTGAAACCCTTATGGAGAGACCCTTCTCGCCTCCTTCGCCGTCACTGTGCTGTAGAGCTGAGAGCTGCCGGAGCAAGAGTGCAGAGCCGTCCGAAAGGACTACGGGAGGACAGAATGGCTGCCCTGCCCTGAGAAGCCCCGCTGAGCTCCCAGGGAAAGCTGCAGCTTGCTAAACCAAACCTAGCACTACGACAGGGTTCCAGAAATTTTTTATTGGGCTTACAAATTGATGGTAATGACTGTTCTTAGATGAATAAACAAATCAGGCTTGCATGATGCACCTTTGCAACATAAAAGAAGAAAAATCGTCTTATTATAATTCTAAATACTGGAGAAATATGACAAGTATTTGCTTAAGAAAATATTCAGTGCCATTAATGAATGCATACCCCAATCTATTGGCAGATAATTTCACAGTTTTGAAATATTCCCCAGTAGCTTTATTCATCTTAACCAAGTGGAATTAATTTATAACAGGTTGTTCTGTAATGCTGTAAAACAGATGTAAAAAAACAAAGTATAACCCATAAATGTTGTTCCTTGATCCTGAATAGGCATTTGAATGAGTCAAAGTTTGTCTTCTGCATTTTACAATAGGTACACATCTCATGGTGACTAGTTTCTCACAAGAGCTTCTTTCATAGGATTGGACTCCTATGTAACAAGCATGTTTACGTGTATCCGCAAAGGAGATAACACTGAACCCTGTAATTCTTTTAGAAGAACATGCCAAAAATGTCAGTCCTTCATTATCTTGTTTTACATAGCCATCTTTTACACGTGTATAAAATTATTGACTACAGGAAATTATCAATGTACTTATAGCTTGATATTAAAAAGTCAATGTTAAAGGAGTAACATAGGCCAACAACACTTAAGGAAGTAGAACAAGTATTTCCCAGAAAACCAGGCATTTACAAATTAATTGGGCTGTATTAGACATACTATCAGTCTCCAGAATTTGAAGATACAGATTCCAGCTCAGTTTGAAGCAGTTTAAAGTATACAGTTTCTCGAAAATGAAAAATATTTACTAAACTAAGTTGGTTTTAGAGGACTGTGATAAAAAATACAAGTATCTGTTAAGGCAAAAGGTATAATGACATAAATAATTCTTACAGAGGTGAATTCTTTCCATTTTATGGGACTGGTTCCATTTTGCACTAGATCTGCATCTGGCTAATTTATATAATCCCAAATAAGATGAAATCAAATCTCCTTTCATACTCTTTACAAATTGTGCATTATTACATGAGGAAATGTAGGCTGGAGAAAAACTGACCAGAAACATTGGATGTGGCAGCTCCACTGTATAATATTATTGTAAAATGATCACATGCTAATTTTACAGTAGTTTGATGCTTGCAAATTATTAGGAATTTAAACGGGACAGTGTCTTTCATATGTATTCCTTTATGTTTATTTGAAGGGCTTCTATGAAATAGCAGAAGTTAGCAATACCTTCAGAAAATCTTTTGGCAACTCAGAAGGTGTCCTAAAATTATCCTTGGATTGACAGATTTTTTTTTTTTACTACTGAAATTTCTAATGATTTGGGAAAAATTGAGCCAGATGTCAGTTGGATGTCCTGGACTACAAATTCCACCCTTGAATTGGCAGTCAGGCTCTGGGAGGATTCTGCTGTGAAGAACACCAGGACCAGCCTTAGAATTAAACAGCTAATTGCAAATGGATAACATTTGCACTTGCATTTGTAATACACCAGGCCAGAAGTCTGAAACTGCACTGGATAGAGAAAAACAAAACAACTTGTCTTTCAAAAAAAACAGTCGACTCTTTGGAGAGGGTTATGAACTTCATACTTATTTTCTGGTAGCCTTTTGTTGTGCTTACTAATGAAATACCTATTAATTAAGTGACAAAGGTGAACTTTTTTTCGGCAAACACAATCACTACAACAGAGCTCTAAGATCACTACATTCTCATGAGAAAGTAGCACTCCTGAAATCTACAATTACATTGCATCAGGCAAACTACCAGCGAGGCTCAGTCATAATTTGGTTTGCTAAAAAGTCCCAGTGAGTACAGTTAAACAGAAGCAAAACCATTTTCATATATAAAGATGGGAATTGCACATGAGAAACCCCCTCTTTTCAACTGGCCTTCTCACATAAACTCTTTACATACAGTTATAAATTTTTTTTTTTAATTGGAGTCCTTGCTGATTTTAAATACTGCTGTTCTTTCTCATGGTGTTTTAGCTTCATTCCTGCTGAAACACATCTAGCAGGATAGAGTGCTGCTGCTTTTTTTTATGCACAGATGAGAAACTGTCTTTTCTAAGGCCATTTAGACACACTTGGCAAATTGGATATCTGCGCTATACAATGCAGGAATAAGGAATACAAGAATAGCACTGTTGGGAGCCATAAAATCAATACTGGAGACTAGACCATAGATTTTTCACTCCTGCTTTATTCGAAGAGACATATATTCACCTGGCAGGTGAGCAAAGGTTTCCATGGACTGCATTTGGAGCCTGCTCCATGGCATGTAACACAGAGCACAGTTTTAGAGGGTCATCATCAATGGGCCTGAAGTAGAATACAACAGAGTCTCTTTGGATGCCTTCAGTGTTAACTACGGGTTCCTGCCGGAGACAACTTCACTGTCTCCACTAAAGTAACAGTTTTCCAGGTCTAAATATTAGTGTGTAACTTTGTATCTCAGAAGTTGGAACAATTGCTCTGTTGTTTGGGAAAGTTGAAAACCCGCTGCTTTTTTTTTCTAACATGAGTTTTGTTCTAGACCTGTGTGCTAGATGTAAACAAGTTTGTATACAACTAGCAATTAGGAAGAGTGAAGTTATATTATTTTTTCTGGGCCTTATCATATGATACACTTAGTTTTAAGTCAGATCTTATAAATGAGTGGCAACAAAAATAGCTTGTCAAAATTAAAAGAGAGCAAATAATACCTATCACTCCTGGCTAGTCACCTCTTCATTTCAAAAGTAAGACCATGTTCAAACTGCAAGGATTGAGTGGTGTAAGTCATCCCTGACTTAGTTCTGTCTGGAACTACATTCAGCAGGGCTTGCAAGACAAGTGCAGAAGATCTAGCATGTAATGAATGCAAAGAAGACAGAGATGCGTTTTAATTAAAGATATGGAAATATTTGCTGGCTCTGTGTGGTTTTGAAAGCTCTGCAAAAGTGGCTACTATTTCCAAATTCACACTCTCAATTTTGCTATTGAGCTGCCTATAGAAACCACAGCATATTCTAATACTGCATGACTTGACTGGGAGCTGAACACAATGGACTAATTGCTAAATGCGTGTGAGAAGAGGTCCAAAACTAGAAGACCATCTACAGACATTTGACTTGAAATGTTTT
This sequence comes from Corvus hawaiiensis, assembly GCF_020740725.1. Taxonomy (NCBI): domain Eukaryota; kingdom Metazoa; phylum Chordata; class Aves; order Passeriformes; family Corvidae; genus Corvus; species Corvus hawaiiensis. The sequence goes on from NC_063213.1 coordinate 56,647,061, forward strand.
ATGTTTCTACTTTATGTTTCTTTGGAAAATATGAAGTTACCATAGGAAAAAGTATTTTCAGGAAGAATAGCCTAAAATTGGGGGGTTTTTTACTAAAACATCAGATGAGTGATGTAGTAACAGGACCTCATGGCCACATATACAGAACAACTCATTTAAAACTATCAAGGCATTCAGACAACTGAGATGAAAAATGAGACAGTGTTTGATCTACTTGTAAAAAGTTTAAATAATGATGAAAGAAGTATCTGTCTGGTATATCACTAATGCCTCAGATTTTGCAGTTCTTATAAAATAAATCAAAGAAATCTATTGCTCTGCCTATGATGAGCAAATTGGTATGAAGAGTGAGAGAATGAAGAGAGAGGTTAAAAGGACCTAAATCTGAGAAAAAGGAAAAGGAAGAGCAGACTTCTGTCTTATGGGATTGTTTTAGCTTGCCCCAAAATGATCACCAGAGATTATGTAGTTTGGGAACCTGATTAGAGCAAACTTCTACTTCCCTCCTATCCCCTGTCCCCTTCTATTTTGATGTCCTTTGCCTAGAAATGAAAGGCTAGTGCCTGTCTGTGCCTTGTCCTAATACAGATTTTGTGCATAATTCAATGATGCACCCAAACTGGTGAACGCAGAAGTGCTCTAAGAGCCTCTGCTAGAGTTAGTCATCATACTGTTTTTGCGTTGGAGGAGTTCATCGGAAACAAGAAGAGTTTCCTTTTTTGTTGTTTTTTAGTGTCCCAGAGAATGTGATTTAGGTAAATGTTCATTTTATTTAATATTAACCAATCTAAAAATTAATCCAAACTAATTAATAGGCATGATTGTTCCCACATGCTTGAGACATCTTACTGGGGCATAAGGAATCTCATTCTAAAGGCTGTCATTCCTCTCCAGGGAGTCAAAGAGTGCTTTGAAGACTCTCTTAAAGTAGACACTTTAACAGTGTCCTCACTTGGCCAAAGTCAGGTTAAATAAAACCTACCCATGACTGAGACACAGAGCAGTGAATCCATTAGAAAGATTAGAAAGATTCACAAAAAACAATAAAGCCAGCAGTTCTGCTTAAATTTAATCACCTGGCATAAGTTTTCATGGTTAATTTTAAAGGCAAGACTGTTCAGCACCTTGTAGAACCATTACTTGGTTTACACCTAAGTCATACATAAAAATGTAAGTACATGAATATTTATGTGCTGAAGAAAGATCAGGTCATAAAGACTTATGAGAAGAAGTGCTGGAGCCCAGCTGTCAGAAGCTCCTGCCGAGCTAACCATCTGTCTGTAATCACACATCTATCAGTTTACTGTCTGTAATTACATGTCTGTCAATGGCCTCCTCATCTCAAATGCAGACTTCAAAGAATTCAAGTTTTTTCCTGAAAATCCGATCTTTCCTCTGCTTTCCCCAGCTCCATGTACCTTGATTAGTTCTGCTTTATTTCTTACTTGGGGTGATTAGGCTGACATCTTACAAATGGAGAAATCTGTACTTTTTCTAAGGATGCAGGATGCCAAGATAGCATTTATTGGTAAGGTGACATGAACCTAGTTGAATCTCCCTTCTGCTTGCAAACAAACTGCTATGAAAGCAATTTTTTGTATACCTAATGCCAGATTTTAAGCAGTTCTCTAGAGTTTTGTTACATTTTACTAGTACTGTACAGGATGTCAGATTCACATTAGTCAGAAATGGGAAGGTACTAAACAGTGCAACACAAAGGTGAACTAGGATGTGCACAGTTGTGAGTAATTCATGTAATATATACCATTCTAGTGATGGCAGGGCATTATGCCTTATAAGATTAATATTAAGGGAAAGCATTGAAAATAATCAAATAAAATCCAACATAGGCTGATTTATTTTTTACTTAAAATATATACTGTTTGGAGACAAGATCTTCTAGAGCCTTTTTCTCTTTCACCTGGTTATCTCCAGCTTGCTCAGTCAGAGTAGCTTGCATGTCTCTCCGATACATCATTAATACAGCCAGGGCCGTAGAAAAAATCTGAGTTTGCAGCACCTACCATGTTTTCTCATGTTCCTGCCCTGTAGTAAGGATATGATCTCTGGACTCAGTTTCAGGTCTCCCATAAGACTCCTCCTGGCTTTTTAAAAGAAACGGAAATAAACTTTGTTTCCTAATGGTTTGTACAGGATTCACACTGAGAAATCTCATTTCTGTGCCCACCACTTGGATTTGTGTTCCAAGAAACACAAAAAATGTCCTACTTTCCTTTGATCTAGATCCACACTGTTCATTAGCTTCGAACATCTTTTTCAATGTCCTCCACATGGGTGTAGTCCATTCCTGAAATGGCTGCAAACATTGCTCTCTCTTCTTCAAGGAGGACCTTCAGCTTGGAATCCTCCTTCTTGTTAAGGCCCCCTAACACTTCCAAGAGACACTTCAACACTTCTAAAAGATGTGTTTAAAACTCAAAGAACTGAGAAATGGGGGGGGGGGGGGAAGAAGAAAAATCTCAAAAAGTTAAATATTACCTAGTTAGGGGTAGAAGAGCATTTAGAAGTGAAGCATAATAAGCAAAGTGAGAGTATTTTATTTAGAATAAAAAGCTGGAGCTTTACAGTGTGGTAGTATGCTGAAAAAGAACTCTGTTAAAAAGTTGTATAGGATTCATTCACTCTTTGAACTGTACAACTCTATAGTGCTGCTTAGGAGAAATGGAATACAAGTTTATGTTGTGTACAATCAAAAAGATACCTGTCCTTTTACTCATTTATTCTAGGAAGAGAGAGAGAAGAGATAATATCATCCCATTCTTTATTTGGAGCTCCTCTTCAGCAATTTGAACAAGGAGGTGCACTTGATTGTGCCAAGTGACTTCTACATCTACCCCACTGACAGGATAAAAAAGAAGCTTTTTAGAGATAGGCACTGAAAAGTCAGCCTGTGGATTAAAAATCATTTAGCTTCATGTAGGAGGGACACTATATGCTCCATAGCTGAATAATAATGTTGTTGTTTTGTAATGGAGCTACAAAACATGTTCCTGATATAGGTGCAGAAAAAAAAAAAAAGAGGACAAGATTGGTAAAAGCACTTTGTAGAAGTGTAGTAGCAGGACCTTTTGGTTCCTAGAGTATACCTCCATCCTCCCAGTATCTCTCCTTCTTATAGGATCTGAGGGTTCCAGTAATGTTGCACAAAATGTTGCATGGTAATGTTACAGAAAATGATAGAGACAAAATATCAGCTCTAAAAAAGAATTATTTTTTTAAGAACACAATGGATCATATCCTGATGATGCTACGTATTAAATCTCTCTGAGAGTGGGATTGTCTGGCCTAATTATTGATCTAGATAATGAAGGCATCGTTTTACATGTGCACATGGTCAGGAACTACCAAATTATAAACTCTCCACAGAACAGAGGTTATTGTCCTTATTTCCTGTCTAATTCTGCACCTGTTTGTAAAACTACCAAACTGATCACCTTGACCCCAGATTGCTGCTTTAGGTTTGAGTTACATCAAACTTTTAAAATCAGATTAGCAACTGGAATGCTCTTGTTGGGATACATTTGTCTGGATGTATAGGGTTCACCACATCTACATTTAGCCATCTAGGAGTTGTGTCTAGTCCAAGCTCATCCTTAACACTTTCTCTCTGGTGAGCGGAAAGAAAGAAGCCCCCTAAGGTAATAGTGTAAGGTGGGCTGAATAAACTATCTTCAGGAGTTACTCATGTTTGTACATTGACTGTAGAAGGACTCTAGGTGCCTATAAAAGGACTTTAGATGCCTTGCTACAGCCAGGCACAGCTCTGAAATGGCTGAAGTTAGGTGTGATAAATACCATCAATCTCTGCATGGTAGTTGAAATTCATTACTGCTGCTCACTGGGAGAAAGTTCACCTCATGTTTTGCGGTTTTGCCTTGTGTTGATTAGCCCTTTGGACCCCACTCCTCCTTTCCAAAAGAGAAACAGACAAAATCCTCAAAAGTGCCTGGGTAGCAGCAGGAATAAAGAGGTATTCAGAATGTAAAGAGCTCTGCACAAGTACTCCTTACGGTATTCACTCGGCTCTGCTGCCATGTGTACATAAACTGACTAAATGAGTCAGTAAACTTTTCTGTATTATGTTTTTAACATCCCTCACACCTGAAAGATTGGGCTATCTCTGAGGAGTAAAACCAGCTAAAATGCCATGCCTGGTTTTGGATTTTGACACAGAAAGCATTGCCAGAAAATGTGTGAGTTTGAGTTGTGGACGCTTGGACTGAAACACTTACTTCATTTTGCCGCTGTGTGCTCATTAGATAGTAATATCTTTCCATTGATGTTGCACTGTGCTACACACAACTCTCTGACCTGGACCGGAAAGTCTTCACAGCTGTCTTCCAGTCCACAGTCAGACGTCATAGAAAAAAGTTGATCTAAGCACAGAAAGGATCTTAAGAGAAAGAAACTAAAAAGCTTCGTGTGCTTATTTGAAAAACTGTGCTTATTTGCAAAATGTGTTTTAATGTAATTGTGTTGCTATTGCTTTGGCATTAAATCAAATTGCTAATCTTTGTTAAGCCAGCCTTCTGTATTTTTGTCACAAATGGATGAAAAATGCACATGACATAAAAATGAGACACAGACAACTTTAATTTCCATTTTCAGGTCTACCAGAAGAAATGTGCTGTCACTTACAAAATACACTGTAGTTCAATTTAGGTCAGTGTAGAAAGTATTGTTTTACAAAAAAGTGGAGGAAGATGACCATGGCACAAAAAGCATGATTTTTTTTTTTTATGTGGCACTTCATTAAAACAGTTTTCTGAACCTTGATGATCCCAGATCTATTTTGCATGTCACCTCATTCTTTGCTCCTTCTATCAGTGTAAAAACCACAAAGGTTTTAAGTAAGTTGGTTCAAATACTCTATATTCAAACAGCTGGGTAGAGAAAAATGAGATGAGGTGCTCTGTAAGTTATGCTCTTCTTGGAGCAGCTGATTTAATATCTGCAGCTGCTGCCAACAAAGAGAAAACCGGTCTCCTTTGTAATTTCATTTTATTGTATGTCAAACCACAACTGCACGTATTTTAAGTAATCAAGTGCAATCGGATACACCTGAGCAGCAGCACTTTATTGACATTTTATCAGCCAGAGTTCCTTTGAAGGGATACTGGTGATCAAGGAAATTTGCCAGTTCAAAATGGCTATAATTGTTCACTCATTTACTCATGTACTAAAACACTGCATGTAATTGTATTGCCAGTGATGTATTATTAACACAATACTTTTTGCTATACTATTCTTCCTACTCTATTGACAGCTCTTTTCTACCTTAGATTAGCAATAGGCCATGCAAAGAAATCTTACTTGCATGGATCAACAAATTTAAAAACATAAGTTGCTTATTTGCTTTATTGAGCATAGTAAATCTACTTGACAGATACATCTTCCTTGCTTTTATGTTGTTTCTGTTGACAGCCTTTGCCAGCATAGGTCTCTCAGAGTCACTGTAATATATTGCAGGTAGGTCGTCACGGGCTTTTGCAAAAGGTTCCAGGCAGCAATGGACATTGTGTTTTCACTTTCCCCTGAGATTTGACTATCATACTGTAGGGTTACTATTGTGAACATGACAAGGGTAAAAGTGTGTGTTTCTCTAAAATCTGGAACTATTGAGATATTTGAAAGAAAAATCCAACCACACCAAATGCATTCAGAATCCTCCAAAGCGCAGTTCAGGTAACTTCGCCTCCAGCACAGCTATCTAGGGTTCTTCTCTGCATTTTTGTAGAATCATAGAATCATAAAAGTTGTAGAAGACCTTTAAGATCATTAAGTCCTACCCTCATCTTAGCACTACCACCATGTTCACCACAAACCATGTCCTCAAGTGCCATAGCCACACATTTTTTGAACACCTCCAGAGGTGGTGTCTCTACCAGTTCTTTGGCCAGTCTATTTCAATGCTTTTCAAACCTTTCCATGAATTTTTTTTTTTTCTTAATTTCTGATCTAAACTTTTCCTGGCTCAGCTTAGGGCCATTTCCTCTGGTGCTGTCTCTTGTTACCTGGGAGAAGAGACTGACCCCCACCTCTCTACAGCCTCCTTTCAGGGAGTTGTAGAGAGTGATAAGGTCTCCCCTGAACTTCCTTTTCTCCAGGCTAAACAACCCCAGCTCCCTCAGCCTCTCTTCCTACGACTCATGCTCCAGACCCTTCACCAGCTCCATTGCCCTCCTCTGGACTCACTCCTCAATGTCTTCCCTGTAGTGAGGGGCCCAAAATTGAACCCAGTCTTCGAGGTATGGCCTTGGCGGTGCTGAATACAGGGGCACAGTCACTTCCCTGGTACTGCTGGCCACACTGTACAAGCCAGGATGCCGTTGGCCTTCTTGGCCACTCAGGCACCTTGGCCACCTGGCCATACAAATTTCAAGTCACATTCCCCAAAGCTTCAGAGAAAGGAGAAAGAACTCATCACAATATAAATGAAATATGTGTTTTTCATTACTCCTGTCACTGGAAAGTGACAACAATAACTGAGGGATTTACAGAGAAGAAAATAATTTCCTTGCCCAGAACAGCCAACTGTCTGGAGTGGGTGTTTGTATATGCTGGAGATTACAGGGCAACAAGGTGAGCTGACACTGAATCACCAAAAGAGGAAGAATTAAATAGCACAGCTCATTGACTCTGCAGTCTTTACTTTGTTACAATTAACTTCGTTTTGTTTCACTGGTTGGTAACAAGCCTTTCTGGAGAATATGCAGGCTGGTGTGGGGAAGACCTGTGGGAGGGCTGTATTTTGGGGGAGGTTTAAGTGTGGAGAGTTACTGGTACCTCATGGCTTTATAGAAGGATGTCTAAAGACAAAGATGACTTAAAAGAGGGCTTAAAACATAGTTTACGGACAGAGCTGGAACAAATTCTGACTTAAGGGCAGTGAAAAAAACTCTAACAAGGGAAGTTAAAAAATTCAAAACTTGTGGAAGCACTAATGTAGATTGTCCTGGAAAGTGTGAATCCCTGTTGTTGAAGGAAAAAGCAGGTTAGACAACATCTGGTGTTGATGAGACAAGTCCGTCTGATGCTTCTTTGAGGAATGATTATTTTTATGATTTTTTAATAAATAACTTCACAGTGATAAAGAGGCCCAGATGTAGAACTGGTTTTGTTCTGGATACATTTCAATCATGTCTTTGTAATGGAAGAAGTCAGTTGAAGTTTTTGTTGTACTTAATGTAAAAATATTTCTTATTCTAGAGCTAACAAGGTTTGATTTTAAGAGCTCATATAAATAAAGAAATAAGATAATTTTAAGCTTTAGAAAGTCACACAGTTCAAGAGGCTGCCCACGCTTAAGCAAAAATTTGTACTGTTTCCAAACTTTTGCTCATATCCACTTTTAAATATGCTGTGATCTACCTTCATGTTACTTTGGAAGACACAAGAGTTAGAAAGTAGGCAGAATATTTTTCTTATTTCTCTCTGGTATTGCTTCATTTTTGGCCTATCTAGAGAATAATATTCACATCATGAGTGTCTAGAACTCCATTTAGTGTTGGGAAAATGGGAAGAATTGGTTCACTGTTCAGATTCATTCTGAACGTCCATTCTGTGTGTTTAATTGTTCATGTTCATGACTGTCCAAAATCTATGTGTGATTTCAATCCACTGCTTCTGAGCAGTGCTCATTGCGAATTTTGAAGCCTGTACAAAGAAAAGAGAGTAGGCTGTCAATTCTTATTATGATTCATGTCATTCTAGCTGATTAATTCAGTGAAACATGGCATAATCACACTAGGCTAGACATATGTCAGCAGAACAACATTTGGGAAAAACACAGGACAGCCCCAGCTCTACCCTATTTCAGTGGGTTTGTTTTTGAAGGGGGCTAGATGAGCTTTCCTGCCTTTATTACTTTCCTGGGCAGCTTTCTCCAAAATAGGAAGAAAATCATCTTCATCGCTCTCTCCAGACTGACAATTTTAGTGAAAAATATTAGTTTCTTGCATGTAGCAAATTTTCTTTTAGCTATCTTTACCTTTTTCTCAAGGCAGGTACAGGGCACTCCTTTTCCTAAAGCCAATTTTGAGCAGAGATAAATCAAAGAGACTTCAGGAGCCTGCCAGATTCTTTTTCGACATTCATCTTTCCTTCCTCTCCACAGCTCAGACAAGGAAGATGTCAAAGGTGACAGCTATTGGTATTTTGCAATTAAATGCTTGTAACATAGGACCATCTCTTTCATTTCCAAGGTAGAAGATGACCATTTTGTTCCAAATTTCAGTATTCAAAGGATAATGATGTTGGAGAAGAATATTGCCGATTTTTTTTCCCTTAGCTTGATATCGTAGTTTAAGTTTAATGTTAAAAGTCCAAAAAGTCCAGTCTGGAACCCAAAGACATTCATTTTTGCCCATAGAGAATGTTGCAGAAACTGCAGGTTATTTGCTTGTTTACTCTGTATTAGGAGCTACAATAATAATAATAACTATAATATATAAGGAGTTTGTTCTCCTTTTCCTATGTCCTCCTCTACTTTGAAATTTAGTTTTAAAATGTGACCATTAAAAAAAATCAAACATAAAAAACCTCCTGTTGTTCATAATACTTAGTGCTTTGCTGCGTACGAACTTTAAAACATTTGACAGTCATTTGCCCTGTGTGCAGCACAAACAGCAGACAAACTGTGATGTGCAGCCATTAACATATTCAGGAAACCTTGGGTGTAACTCATTGCAGTGGTCAACACCGTAATGTCCTCACGGAAATCAGTGACAAGTGGTGTCCCTCAGGGGTCTGTGTGGGGATTAGCACTGTGTAATGTCTTCATCAGTGACCCACACAAAGAAATTGAGTGCACCCTCAACAAGTTTTCAGATGACACAAAGCTGCGTGCTGCACTTGATGGATGTCATCCAGAGGGACCTGGACAAGCTGGAGGAGTGGGCCCATGGGAACCTCATGAGGCCCAACAAGGCCAAGTGTAAAGTTCTGTACCTAGGTCAGGACAACCCCCGGTATCAATACAGTCTGCAGGGTGAAGGAACTGAGAGCAGCCCTGCTGAGAAGGACTCGCGGGTGCTGGTGGATGAGAGGCTGGACATGAGTCATAAATCTGCACTCGCAGCTCAGAAAGCCAGTTTTGTCCTGGGCTGCATCCAAAGATACAGCCAATAGGATGAGGGAGGAGATTCTGCCCCTCTGCTCTGCTCTGGTGAGACTCTACCTAGAGTGCTGCATGCAGCTACAGGGTGCCCAGCACAGAAAAGATTTTGACCTGTTGGAGTGGGTCCAAAGGAGGCCACCAAGTTCATTGGAGCACCTTTCCTATGAGGAAAGGCTGAAAGAGTTTGGGTTGTTCAGTCTGGAGAAGATACAGCCCCAGGGAAACTTTACTGTGGCCTTTCAGTTCTTAAATGGAGTTTATAAGAAGGATGGGGACAAACTTTTTAGTGAGGCCTCTTGCAATAGGACAAAGCAAGAAGCTGATAGAAGCTTCCACCATGCCTGGCAGAGCCAGTCCCTGATGGTTCCAAAGATGGATGTGCTGATGGCCAAGGCAGGGCCAGTTAGGAATGCTGGCAATATAGAACATCCTTATGTATTTAAGAACATTCTTAAATATGTTATCACAGAGGCGTTACCACCATTTCTAACCCCACTACCAAAAGCCAGGCCATGCAAAACCAATACATATGCTAAGAGTACAATTTAGCTTTGTGAAAGAAAAAATTGCAGAGCTTAAACTCTGCTCTATTAGGTTTTAGTAGATTTTAAACCCTGGCAATTGAACATCATAGATGAAAAAAAAAAAAAATCCACAGATTTCAAATACAAATTTTGAAGGTATTAACTAATTTTCAAACCTTATAATATCTGGAAAGCAATTCTTGTACTTCCTGCTGAGATGCTTGGCATTGTGGCAGTGGTTCTCTCTCACCATCAATGCAACCAGGAAAAACAGCAGACTAAGTTTGAGTGTGTGGCAGTAAAAGTAATAAAGGAAAGAAGGGATTGATTTCTGAGGGGATTTTTTAAATAAATTGAGCCGGAAGGATGATGTTCATTTAAACTAAAATGGAATCAGGCTGCTGACACTAAAAATAGAAAAGGTCAAATGGTCAAATTTTTTAAGTTTGAAAGAAAGCTGGCAAGTGAGGGAGATTTTGAAATGCTGCATCCTCTAGATAAGAAGTTATAAACCCCTGTGTCCTTAACTAAAAGATAGAACCAAAGTTGATACAACTGAAAAAGAAAGCAGCAAAAAAGAGCTTCAAGTAGAGTATTCTTTAAGCAGAGGATGTAAAAGCAGACATGCAGGCTAACAAGAAACTTATAAGGATTTCTGAACATATGCTACAAGTCTAACAAGTCTAGCTGAATGAGCTGAAATACCAAATTATAAATTAAGATGTTAAAAAAGCAGGTAGAAGGCAGAAACTGGTGAAAGCCACAAGAGAGAGATATTAAGTGTATAACATCAGGTCATTCCCACCAGTCACCCAGCTCAGAGAGGAACAATGTAACACTGGAGGGAGACACAAGGGAGACAAGGGAGCCAACTGAACAAAAAGCAGTAATAACTGCAGAATTTTCTTATGTCCATGTAGATTGTGTAAGGAAGGTTACAGCGCAGACTGGATTTTTTGTAGCCCTCCTAGACCAACTAATTAGCAATTCATACGAGAAAAGGCAACTCTTGATGTAGTTCTAAGCAGTACAAAGAGGACCAATGAAGAGCCCACAGGAGAGAAGGGAGAACATTTTTGCTTCAAAACCCTTTCTGCAGCAAGACTGAAAGTTTCACAGAATCACAGAACAATCTGGGTTGGGAGGGACCTGAAAGATATGCTACCCTCTTCAATATCGTTTCATTAAATTGAGGGCACTTCAAAAAATAAAATCAAAAACTGTAATCTAAAAGGGTAAAATGTTTGCCTGTGGCATGAGGATTGTTTACTCACATCATACTATAATCTTAATGTGATTGAATAGTATCATTCCAAAGAGATTTTTGAACAGTCACACAAAGAGCCTGACTGACCCTACCCCACAAAATCGTCATATTTAAACAGTAGATGAGAATATTAGAAATTTAAAGAGAGCAGTTGGTCCTGAAAAAGTGAAAGCTGTGTTCAGGTAAGGAAAACCTTAGATTGTATGATATGATAGTATGTAAGATTGAGCAAATCAAGCCACAAGAAACCAGGTCAGATTATTTTGAGGAATTGCTAGTTGGGTGGATAATAACTAGGAATACAAACATTTTCAAATATTTCAGAAGCAGGAAGCCTGTCAGACCCTGCCAAATAGGTGATCACAATTTAAAATAAGCACTTGAGAAACATACAGCCACGGCAAAGTTGCTAAATGAGTTATTGTATTGATATTCATCACAAAGAGCCTTAGGGAGAATCCACACAGCCTTTCTTTAGAAGGGAAGAATTTGAGGCACTGTATCAAATTGACATGTCAGCAGAAGTTTCAAACAAATCTATCCAATAAACAGGAACAAATCACCAGAACCAGATGTTGCTGAACTATGAGATGTGCTATTTAGCTATGTCATCACTTAAATTCAACCAACAACAAACTAAATTAAAGGAACTAAAGCTGGCCAATATGTTTCAATTTTTAAAATGGTTTTAGTGAAATTTGAACAAATGTTCCTTCTGCACCAGAAAAAGGGCATGAAAATATTGAATTAAAATATATCAGAAGCTATCAGAAGAGATTTCAACAAACCTTTTGCAGAAAAATCACACCTCTTCTGGCCATTGAAGATTTTTGCCAGACTATTTTAGAAAAGCTCTGATGGTTTATACAGCTTCACTGAACTTCCAAAAAGTCTTTGACAAAGCTCCTTAACACAAATTATTATAAATGCCGTTGGAGGAAGGTCATTCCATGAATTAAAAAGGTAATTAGCAATTAGGGGACAAAGATATGAGTAGGTAGTTGTCACTACCTGCAGTATCTACAGAGTTGTAATACAAAGAGGAAAAAAGAAGTTTCTTGGGATATTACTTGATAAAGTAACTGTGCACTAAAAAGGGCACTGAAAAGAGAAATCTTGGACTCATTTTGGTTAGTTCTCCGAAGATGTTGGTTCCATGCCTAAGATGTTTTAAAAAAACCAACAACACACCCATAAAAACATGTTGGGAAATAAAGCAAGGATAAAGTGGGAAAACAACATTATGCTACTATGTTATCATTCTGTGCCAAAAAAATGTGAGTATTGTTTGCTGTTCTGGGAAGTCTTCTCTAAATATTTATAACATAACCAGAAGAGTCACAGGGATACAATATTGATAATCACAGTAGAGAAAAACTTCTATACATGGAGGCATTACTCAGGTGGGGACTTTTAGAACTGGTGAAGAACAATTTATGCAAGGTAGAGTAGAAATTCAGAGGATAGTAAAAGGAGAGGATGCATAAGAAACTTTCTCATTTACCCCTGTCTTAAGAATAAAGAATTACCAGATAAAATTCTCAGACAGCAGATTTAAAACAAACAAGAGGAATATAAAGCATGTAATTACATCACACAGCTCATTATCCAAGGATGCTTAAAGAACCAAGAGTCTAAAAGGTTTCAAAAAGCCCCTACAGAAATCTATGACAAAAATACATTATGTGGCTCAGGAATTTCTAACCCACAGATTTCCAAAAGCAATACTCCCAATATTTTCCACAGTCCACCTCTTTGGCTATGCATTTGGTGAGACCATTAATTAACCCAATGTCCTTATGCATTTCTGAGGGATCTCCACACACCAGGATATATACTGAGGTACATAGTCTTCATTGCTTTCTGTCTTTCAGGTGACACTTTATCACTAGAGGCATTCTGTGTAGCTTATAAATCCACAAGTGGGCTTATATATTATCTTGGTGAAAAACAGAAGAAGGTCTCCAAGGTTACTGGCTGCATTTTCAAAAAGGAAATTGATGCTACCATTATAAGTTTATTTTATAAATTCTTTGGAGTACTGGTTGCTTTCTTTTGCTTTTGACTTCTTTCATGTAGGGGGCAAGAAGGCACCAAAATAATTCCTCAAGGTTCAGAGGAGAGATGTCTGTGCTCCTCCTGCTTCCAGATTGCTGTGCAGTTATCAGTGGAGATCTCCAGGCCTTAGAACTGTCTGTCTTCCTGTGCCACGGCCATACTGCTCAGTGACTTCAGAGGCTGCCACACGAGCAGAAATACATAGAGACAAATCTAAAATCAGATGCTCTTGAGTACTAGGTTTTGTAAAACTAACATGAGCTTTTCCTCTTTTAACCAATCTAGTCTGCCTCCATGGGAGTGTATTTTTCTGTTTTCCTTTTGGCCTCCTTTAGATGGCTGATCTCCCCCTAATTAGGCCACTTCATCGGAGGGCCAGCATCTTACAGCTTCTAAGACATTCATGGCTAGAAAGTCATGTGTCTTCTCTGCTTGCTCTGACCTTAAAATGAGAAGAGAAGGATTAAAAACAAGCAAATTTCTCCCCTAAGAGAGAAGGGAGAAAATCCAGCTGCTGGCAGGCACACAGCAGCGGCAGAGCAGGAGCGCACTCCCCCCGCCTTCGCACTGGGCCCCTGAGTGAGCACTCAGGGTGGTCTCCAGGGAGCTGGTACAGACACCACAGCCCAGCCAGCACAAGCTCAGTGATGCTCCCACAGGACTGGCTACAGATGCACAGCACCAGTGTTGTGATGTTACGTGAATAACCATTGTCTTACATTACTTTTATCACTGTGTCAAGACACAGCAGAGAGAAACTGAATAATTTAATTAAAGCTTCCAGCACTGAGAACAGATGAAATCACAAGTTTCATATTGGCACTTCTGCCAACCTGTGTTAGAGAGAAAGTATTTCTAGCTACGTCCACACAAAGAAAAATCAAAATACAGACTCAATAATTTTGATTTAAGTATGTCGGCTTTGATTTTCTTGTTTAAGTTCAGGAAGTGATGTTAAATTTACTAGACAAAGTACCATTCTACTAGACTTTGCCAGTACTATCATCTGGGAATATCCATATTTGACTATGAATCCAACATTTTTTTTTTCTGCCAAATAGGCTTTTGGTACTCTTTTGTTTTAGTCAATTCTTCCAGAAAAGACAGATAGAGGAAAAAAACAAATCTCAAGTAGATGCACCTGCTTCAATGAATGATGACTTTGTTCCATTATTTTATCTCTACACTTATCTTTATTGTAGCAATGAAATAATTCTTGCAGAACAAAGCAAATTCTTGAATTGACTAAATATTTACAGTACAGAAAACCACTGAGAAATTTACCTGCCGATTATCCCAATCACATACTTCAATACTTCTTTAACTACAACAGGCAAAGACAGAATATAGCTTTTACTTCTAATAAGGCATCCAGTGTTTTAAACTGTTTCAAAACTTTATTTCTTCTCCAGCAACAACGTGCTTTTGTGCCAACTCCTAAATAACCATAAATTTCTTTTTATATAAACCTTAATGAATACTTGGCCAAGATGCTGTGACTGTTGGCTTCTACCTTTGAGCATAAATGGAAAAACTGCACACTGAGCAAAATGGAAAAAAAGATCACAGCAAGCCCAATGTTGCATTTTGCATTTAATATGAAGGAAGCCTTGTTTTCGTGGTGTTGCAGTTTTCAGTGTTTTTAATCTTAAAGTGGCTGATCAATATAAGGTAAGTGGCAGGCATTTGGCCTAGTTCCCAGGCTCTGCTTTCCTACCAGAAAAGAAAGGATTGAGTCAGACACACAGACAGACAAGGGGCATCATCGGTGGCTCTCACATTCCAAGCATTTTAGCACAGATTAAGTTGGAATGGTTTTACTGTTTACTGAAATCTCCTAGGTGTTGCATTTTATCCCCCTCTGGCTGTGGTTATCCAGGTTGAGCTTCTCAGGTCAGGACCTCCATAAGAAAAATGGCTTGTAGGGCCTTGAAGGGAAATACAAAGTACAGGTCAAGACTCCTTATTAAAATGCAATTTCAGCAGCTTATTGCAAAATGTTAAGTCCCCAGACAACAGGTAGTTTAGCAGTGAACTTTTTTCCTAAAGCTTGCAGCAAGGCAAGAGCTGTTTTACATGCATTCCAGAGGAAAAAGCGAAGATAATCTTCTTAAGAAGGACAAAACCTCAGCACTTTTTGTGTCTGGAAATAACCAGCAGATAATTAAGTGTTATTTTTAGACTTTCTTTCCCTTTTAGGTGCAATAAAGTACAGATTTCACTGTCTAATAACAAACTCAAATTTGGCTTTATTATGTAATTGTGAAAATTTATTTGGTTGTTTTAAGAGCTTGTGTCTACGAACAATAACTTTTAATAAATGTAAGTTTTATCTTTTAATATAGTCACCTCTTTTGCAGACACTCAGGCCCAGATTTTTTGAGATATTAAGGTGACAAATTAGTTCAGGCTTCCTGGAATTGCATGTGCACAAAGGACACTGTGTGGAGCGTTCTCACTATCCACATTCATAGGAGCTATCAGATGTTTGACTGTTTGCAGTACCGGGGTCAGAAGTATGAATGTGAGGCTGCTTTCTTGTTGATAGCTTTAGAAAAAAAATCTTCAGCTATTCATCTAAATTTTTTCCAATTAGCTATGCCTTTAAAATAAATTGATCCCCAGGTTGAAATGGACAGTATTTGTGCCCAAAAGTGACCTGGTAGTTTTGAAAATTTAAGCAGAATAGGAACATGAAAAATTTAGGGGCTACACTTCTTTTTTACAAGTGAAGACATTTCTCAGATATATACTGCAGCCAATCTACAAACAGTTTCCCTTGAAAATGTCAGTCTTTCCACAACTCGGATTTTAATGACCCCTACTAACACATTTGAAGATATTCTGTTCCTTAAACCACTTATTGAAGACTGATGTTCCACATGTATACATGAGCATGCATATGCATGTCAGTGATTTGACTGGACTGAACTGACCCTGCTGGTGCCTCTGGAGTCCCAGTTGCACAGCAACACTCTGGGAGGTATTGACACATTGCAGCCAGGTGCCAGTGCCTTTCTGGAAAGCATCATTAAATAGTCAAATCTTCCATCATTTATGCCTTTCTTTCCCAAGTTCAGTCCTTAAAAAGCAAGGACTAAATTCAATGGGAAAAGTTGCTTTTTTAATCAAGCAAGTTAAATTGCGAGGGAATATGCTCACAGTCTTTAGGTAGGAGATAAAAAAACCAGTGGTGCAGCAAGAGTTTGTGAAAGCTCAGGAGGGCATGGAGAGCAGGGCAGTGCCAAGGACACTATGGAGCCATATAGAATCCACACACACTGAGAGGCAGGGAAGGAGTTAACTGCAGCCCCAAGGAGGGGCAGGAAGCTGACCAGCTGTGTGCAATTGCAGCTGCTGCTATAAAAAGTCTTTGCCTTAGCAGACAGAGAGTCACACTAGAAGGGAAGGAAATTCTTTTGGTGAACTTAGTTCAGTTTTGAAGGGAAGGAAATGGGTTCTTGATGGTTGGCTACCTGAAGTTTGGAAGATCTTGTGTCTAATGGATAGAGTGAGTTTATCCATTTGGTCAACAGCTCTTGCTTGCTCTTAGTGCTGTCAAACCAATGTCTGTCTTAAGCCTTCTTCTATACTCCCATTTAGCAAAAAAATTGTTGAAAATTGTAAAACACTATATCTCATGCTGATTTTTTTGTCCGTTGCTGTGCAGAAGCCCCATGCTGACCCTTCTGTAAAGAGAGTTGGTTTTATTATGGGACTGTTTTCCTGAGGTCTTTGAAATAGAACTAGGTCTAGGTAGGTTGTGAGGGGGTATAAAATGCTAACTGGGCAAGTTTGTACCAACACTCTCCCAGAACAAGGCTACTGTGATAGAGGGTTCAGCTGTAAAGGGAAGGAAGCATCTTCCGGACAGTCCTTGAGGAAATGACTTAACCCTCAAGGGGAGGAGAGCAGAGGAAAAAGACTGCTTTATATAGCCCAATAAATACTCTCATGTGTACAGAGGTGTTAAAAAAGCAGTTTTGGACTTGATACTGATTTATTCCACATGTTGCTCTCCTCTTCCTCCTCACAGTATTTGTATGAATTCTTCTGTGAGCGATAACCTTACCTGAACTATGTCCCAGTAATACAAATGGATTCTTTTTTTAAACCAAATAAAATATATTAGCATGCTATCACAATCTCTAGGTGAGATTTTTCCATCCTTGTTTTTAAGCCAGATGCATATATGGAGGTCAAGAAAAAGGAATCACCATAGGTAAATAATAAAAATTTTGAACCCTGATGCTGCAGTTCAGTTCAGCGGCTGAAACACTGCAGGTACAGCATATGGCACACAAGCCCCTTAGCCATTCTTGGACAGCAGCTTTCTTCTGCTGGCTCTACAGCCTGGCTGGCTCTTACTTTCCTTTTGGCTAGTCTGTGGAAAACAGAGAGGGTTTTATTAATCAAGGTTGTGCTGCTTGGGAATGGTTTGTACCTTGCCAAACTAATCACAGCAAAGTGTCACAAGATTAGATTTGTCCTGGCTGACTAATTCAGACTCTTGTGAGACAGCAGGGAAAAAGTAGCAGAAAAGGACAAAGAAGATCTAAATAGGAATTAGGGCCGGTTGTGCTGCAGGGTGCAAAAGAAATAGCAAATCCAATTCCCATTTGTATTTGTGATCCTCTGACACCTGTAGAGGAGAATATAATGGAGTTCAGCACAAATTAGATGCTGAAGTTTGCCTCCCAAATTGCTGGGATTTTAAGTGGTTGTGTTAGAGAGAGCTTTCCCAGAGACAGCTAAGGTCTGGGTTCCTTTCCGTTTCCCCACATATGATTGTTCAGCAGGTATTGCACCCCTGGTGTCACATGCAATGGCCAGGGCGGGCCCTGTCCGTATCAAGGCACAGTGCAATGGTAAAACTGACTCCAGCTGATAGTGTGCTGGGCAGTCCTGATTTCATGGACAGCCATGAACCACGTGTGGCATGCTGGACATTACTCAGCAGCTGACTGACAGTTTTGCTTCTTTCCTCTTCTAGCCCAGATCATCAGATCATTCAGGCCCATTAAAAAGAGGTTTTTGAAGAAGGCCTCTCTGTTTGTTTGCTTAGGGTTTGTCTACGAAGAGCTCCGCAATGTCTAAATGACTCTGTGGTGACCTGGGTGTAGCACATGCGTATAACTAAGATGTCGTGGATGATCAGTGAAACTGCTACACATCCCACATGAATACTCTTTATCTACCCCATATATAAAGTATGAATTATTGGATTCTCTTAATTTTATTTAGTTCAATCATTAACCTAATTCTGGACATCAAAAGAGCTCTTCTAGTTAAACCTATTCCTATCCAAATTGCAAGAATATGAGGAAAAATTATTTTGCCTTTAATTCAGATCCTATTTTTATGCAAATGAACATTCAACTGTGGATATCCTTGAGAATCTAATATTCCTAAATTCCTATATTATGGAATATATAATTCCACTTAATAAATGAGGCAGGAAGGGAGACCTAAACTCTCTTTAAATGGTTTATTTATGTTGATGTGGTTTATTATTTATTCATCTACCCAAGCAAGCTATGCTGAGACATCAGGCTGTCTCTTGCAGACTTCATCTGAAGTTATAGGCTTGGTGAATGATATCAACAAAGCAAATGTTAGCTCAGTTTTAATGTTTTGGTTGACAGAATAGCAGCCAAAAGACCTTAATTTAATCCCTAGTTAGGTCATTTTTTATTATTTATTTCTCACAAGAACATAATCATGATTAAAGCAGAGACTCATCATTTGGGTTATACAGTCCAGTCACTCATTTGAAGAAAGCCAAAAAATGGGATTGTTGATTGCTAATAACTGAGCTAATCTCCCAAGATGTTGGCATGACAGGCAGTATCCTTTGGAGTTCAGCCAAAGTTTGCAACTGGAAAATCCTATGAAAGATCCCTTTCTCCTGAGAGGTTCATAGGAGCAATGCTCTATGGATTGCAATCATTAAATGAGAAGGTCACTTATCTCTTTACTAAGCATCTCTATTATTTCAAATTAGTATGTGGCAACCCCCTCAAAGGTAAAATGGAATATAATATACTGTGTTTGAAATCCATTACCCATGCACTTGTTTAATAACCTCTACCAAATGTTTTAACAATTGCATTAACTCTCACAGAGTCTCTGTGATTAGTCACAAATAATTTTATCCATATTTACACCTACCTTTCAGAGCATAGGTTCCTCTTACAGGCAGTTTTCCATTGTTTTAAGGCTGTATAGCCTGACATTTATCATGCTCCAGGTGGTGACTCTCATAGGAATCTGTAAATTGTATTACTAAGATTGCGTTTAGAAATATATGTTGATTTTCTGAATATATAGTGGTTAATTTAAAAAAAAAAATTTAAAGGTGTCCTATTAGAAAAAGTTCTCAATCAATAGCTGGAAATGCTTGAAATGCTCAGATGACTGAAATTAAATCAAATAGGCCAAGATAATTGATAATTAATTTCCCCAACAAAAAGCCATGGGAGGAACTGTGGAATTCAGATGTTAGTTCTCTCTTACTATAGCCATACCACACATTGCATCAACTTTTCCAGACAAAACTCGGAAGCCAAATTTTAATTAAAATTTTAATTTTAAGCTGAGCCAATTTTAGGTTAGCTAGTTCATTTAATGGAGAATTTCCAAGTAAATCGTTAATCTATCAAAAACATGACAACAAATTTCTCTAGAGTATTCATAAAATCTTTGGTAGATTCCACTTTTGTTTGTAGGTCCTGGGTTTTTTTAATTATTTTTGCTTGTTTGTTGGTTGGTTTGGTTTGTTTGTTTGGCGGTTTTTTGTTTTTTTCTTACAGGTGAGTTTTAACATTTTTCAGGCTTCTAGTTTAATGCAAAATCAGAGCAGGGGAGAAAGGGAAAGATAGAGGAAAAAAGGTACTGTAACATCCATTTCATAGGTTATCTAATAAGACAAACACCATTTTTTCAATAATTTTATTTAACAGATCTAATTAAACCTTTATTTAGTTTAATTGCTATAAGCTAGAAAATTCACAAAGGATCAAGTTACTATGGAGTGCCATAAAATGACCTTGCTATTTTTTTTTTACATACCATTTTAATAATATTTCCTTGCTGTTTATGCAGCATGGAATGTTATCTTTATGTTCACAGTTCTTGGAAGAAGCCAGAGAGCTTTTCATTTGTTCCCATATTTATCTAAAATAAATTACAGATAGAGCTGATGGTATATGATCCTTCCTTCCCCTCTTTCCCCCTCTTTCCCCCTCTTTTCCCTCTGTCTTTGTTCTGGGTTATTTTTCCTTCCTTCTCTTTGGCCCTCCTCTAATGATAGCAAAATTCAGAAAACCTTGGCATTTTCAAAATTTTTTGTTAATCACATGGTTTGTAAAAAAATTCAACATAATTTCTTCATACTTTTTCCTGCCTTAACATATTGCAGATTTGTACAATGCACTCAATAGCTTTCTAGTGAACAAACTGCATCATAAATGAAAATTTCAAAATTGTCATGTGCTGTTTTTCCTGTAAGTGACATTTTACTGGTTTTTTGAAAAAGAATCCTCTGTTGTGCAATGTTGGGATTTATCTGGCAGGTTAATCTTGGTCAGACAGTCTTTAAAGGAAATGGAGGGAAAAACCCAGCCAAGAACTGATGGATAATAAAGAGATGAACAAAATCTTCAGTTCATAAATGCAGGTTGAAAGTTTCTGGTTCAGTCTGTTAGCGTAAGGATTCCATTACCCTGCCCATGAATGTGTGGCTTAATCTCGTGCAATGCAAATAATTGATTCTCAGTCTCTTGGTGTATCTATTAAAGAAAATAAATAGATGTTTTGGTGAAAATTGCAGTATGGTTGAACACAAGGTACTACATTCAGCCCAGGCTGAGTGATACTCACTGTGATGCAGGTAGTGAGAGTAAAAAGATATGGCTTGTACTAAGAGATCAAACAAAATCCCTGTGCCCCCTTCAGTTCCTAAAGCCTGTAATTAAAGCATGTTAAAGCCCAGTTTTGCACTAATGAAAACAAAGAGTCAGAGCAAAGGATAGCAGTCTCAGTCAGAACTTCGCTAAATTCATGTTGTTTTGACCCTGTTTTAACTAAATGTCATAGGTTTCATGGTCAAGACATCTAGTTAGCTCTAATTTGAAAGATACAGCATGTCTCCTTTGGCTTTATCCCAACAGTAAAAAAGAGAGCAGAGAAGCCCCCACTGAAATATCTGTCTTTCAGCACCATAGCTGGCAGCCTCATACTTCAGTTTTATCCTAACCTAGCTGAAGACCGAAAGCACGTCAATGGGTATAAATTAGCCAAACTGAGAAGTCAGGTAAAATATATTCCATGAATATCAGAGCAGAAAATTCTAGAATAGTACTATTACAAAGGCACATAGACTAATAATCTTAGTACATTTTACCCTGGAAGATACTCTTGGCAATCCAAAAAAAATCAGTTACAGCTCACTGGAGTGGGTAAGGATGGGAAACCTTAAGAAGTTAAGTTGCGAAAAAGTTGAGATTTAAACAGTATAAGCAATATACTCATCAGAGTACAAGTCATATCCAGAATTTTAAAAACTGCTTCAGTGCTGTTATTGGATGTTAAAAAAATGATCAAAGAAGGGATTTGGAGCAACATGACTACCTTGCCTCCTCACAATTCAATGGAAACTGCGAAGTGCAAGTAAACATTATATAACCTGACAGGATCTGGGAAGGTTATAAATCTGTAGATAAAAAACAACATGGGAGATGTAATTTACGTGGTTTTCAAGAAGTTTTGATAATAAATTAATAAGGAAGTCAAATTATTTTGAATCACTGGGCAAACGGCTTGTTTGGATTAAATTTTTTTAAATGATAAAATCAAAGTAATAATGAACAGGTGCTCTTTGGAGTGATAAAAAATAATAGCTAGATTTCCCAGTTGCTGCTATGGGCATGGTGTTATTAGATACACTTAAAGCTCATGCCTTGAAAGCGGAAGTTTTATTTTGAAAAGGTATTGTATTCATAGTTGAACACCAACTGGAAGAATAGGAGATGTATTTGTTTATTAAAAGTGTAGTGGCTTTCAAAAGGTTCTGATAACACCTGAAAAAGGAAATACAATAATCTTCATTTTCCCAGGTGTTTTCTTCATTAGAACAAGATAAAAATGAATAAGTATTGTAGGGAGCAGCAATTCCTGCTGCACGTTCTCTAGGAATCCTTGTACCATGGCTAAAGGTGTTTGAATACTGGAGAATACAACCATTTTTTGATAAACACATGAGAAATAATATTTTAAAACCATCTTTTTTTCTGCTGATAAACTTTGATTCTTTTCAAAGGAAGATACAGACTTGCAATAAAATGCATTGTTATTTCTTGTCAGCAACTAATGTTAGCAATGGTCATTTGCATATATAGTGGTATTAAATGCAATTCTGTCTTACCTCTTTACAAATTGCAGCTAAACTTACCCATTGTTGAAGATACAGAACAAAAACCAGAAACGATACGCTCGGTTCTGCTAAGGTGTCCTTTGTGTATTAACTTACGTTTCCAGTCCTCTAGTACAGAGTGAAATGATGGATAACATAGAGGATAAACAGTCTCAGGTACACCCAGAGCTTGTAAAGATGGATAGTATTTTAATCCTAAAGAAAAGAAAAAGTTTAAAGGTACCTGACTGAAGAATTGAGAATTCTCAGGAAAACCACAAAAACCCACAGTCCATCTGTTGTCCCCAGCTGTGCAACAGAAGACAAAAAAGAGTGAGAAATGCAAAAGCAGTGCTTTTCCAAGAAAGAAAAGGAAGTATTTCCTTCAGCTGTGTGCAGTCCGACTGAAATTCAGTACTGCAAGAGATAGTTGCAAGACTGCAGTTGGATTTTACAAAAGGATTATTCATTAGTTGTTTGTTCATTAACATTTGTAGCTTTACAAGTCAACCCTGTGATAAGAGTGCACAAACTTGCCACCTCAGGACATAAGCAGTCAAGATTAAAACTCCCTGCACATATAGTTTTTGAAGAGTATAGAATCATTTCAGTTGGAAAAAACCTCTAAGGATCATGAAGTCCAACTGTTACCTAGCGCCACTGTGTTTACCATTAAACCATGTCTGTAAAAGCCACATACACACATTTTCAACACTTCCAGAGATGGTGATTCCACCACATTCCCTGGCAGCCTGTTCCAATGCCTAACTACCCATTCAGTGAAGAAATCTTTCCTGATTTCTAACCTAACCCCCCCAGCATAACTTGGGGCCATTTTCTCTCATCCTGTCAGTTGTTGCCTGGGAGAAGAGACCAACCCTCATCTGGCTACAACCTCCTTTCAGGCAGTTGTAGAGAGTGATAAGGTCTCCCTTAGCCTCCTTTTCTCCAGGCTAAACAACTCCAGCTCCCTCAGCCACTCCTCCTATGACTTGTGCTCCAGACCCTGGAGGTATCTCCATAACAGCAGTGTTCCCTAGGCTGCAACCACAACTTTAAGAGAGAGAGGAAAGCAATAGTCTCAATTTAAACAACAAAGTGCAGTAAAACATAGCCCTGACATGTTTTAGCTGACAGAAACTCTGTTCCTTATTCAAACCACAGCAGCATTTATCTGTAGAAGCACCTTTCACTGGGTATGCCAGTGCCAAATACTTGGATTGGATGAGAGTCAGCAGCAAAATCTCAAGATGTCATTGGCCACCCAAAGGAATGAGAATCCTTTTGCAGGTTCTGCAGTTGTAGGTTAACTAGCCATCAGCATGAAAATACAATAAGAAGTCATTCATCCCAGTGAAAAAAGGTCCAGAATGAATAGTCTCTTGGATACCCATGGAAATGCTGGCAGAAGCACAAGAAGAAGGATCTGTTTAGTGTGTCCTATTTGAGTATTTGTTCTGGATATTGACAGCAGGGCTAAGAGTTTAGACAAATGTACATTCAGCATTAGGAGATCTCAGGGAACTTTGGTACTGAGCCAAAACTGAGCTGTGCCATCTGAACGATGGAAAAGATCAGGATTTTGATATCTTATATTTTGGCCAGTTTTGAACAGATCTACATAGCTCCCACAAAAAGCATTTTCTTGACTCCAGGACTCCACTGCCACCAAATTTCAAAGCCTATTTGAAAACCACAGAGATATGTAAACTTTTCAAACAAAATGAATTATATTTCAATGTTATGTTTTCAACCAAAAAGAGTGGTTGAAAGCATTAGGCATCCCAGAGATAAGGGGAACTCATACTGCCCCTGCGTTGTAGTTCAGCTGTTATAAAACAACATAGAGATCCTTAGACAGTAGACTATCTCTTCATAGGCATTGTATATTTTTTTTCAGAGCTGCTGAAATCCAGAAATAAGCAATCTATTATTGCAGCCTTATTCCATGTTGAGAAAGACATATCCATGTATTTCTGCATACAGCAGTGGAAAACACAGGTTGAAGAGGTGGATGAAAGGATAGATACACTGTTTAAAGCTCAGGGATGAAACTCATTTAAGTCAAGAATACTTTGCTCTCAGATCATTAATAGCAAGCAAATCAGGCAATGCAGAGGGAATCTGCAATGAAAAGGATCCCTTTCAGTCTATATTTCATGGTTCTCTTTAAGGAGGGGTCCCCTCTTTTCTTTTATTTTGAAATCAGTGTCTTTTATAGCCGTCATTGTGCTCCCTGTCCCCCCCACTGAAATGACAGGATGGGTTTCAGTTTATCCCAGTGGGAGCCCAGCAGCCTGGAAGCCAAGTGATGGGATATCTTTGTAACTGCTTGGCAATTCTGATCAAGGCAAAAGTTCTCCAGCACGTTAGAAAGATGGATTCAACAACTACAGCACCAAACCAAACCAACAAACATTGGCCAAATTAATTCCTTGTTATAAGCTATTTATTGTGCATTAGTGTGATAAGCCCAAGAATGAATCTGGTACCTGATGTCTGGCAGTGCTGACTTGAAAGAATTCTGACCTGATTTTCAGAGGTACACACAGCTCCTTCTGACTGTTGTGGGAGAGCACGCTCTCACTACCCAGCACTCCCCAAAAACTAGCTAGTGATTAACTGTAAATTTCCCCACAGTCTAAGAGGCCTTTTAAGATGCTTTCTAAGGCACTTTTTTGAATCCTTTAAGATTTATCAAATCTGTAAAGAACTTCTTCAGAAAATAAAACCAACAAGACATGATTAGTTTCTCTGTTAGTTTAAAAAAGTGACCAGAAAACCAAAATGGTATATACCATTACTGAAGTCTCTAGCTCTATACACATATTAAGCCCTGGGGAGGGGAGGGAGAAGGTACCACACCCAAAACTTCATTTTTCCTCAAGCAGTGACCTCTTTTCTATTTTTTATGACCCGAGGAAAAAAAATACTGGCATGCCCTGAGCCAAATATGCACCTGTGTTCTGCTGCAGCTATCTGCCATTCCCTCTTTGACATGACCAGGCCTACTGAAGCTATTGTGGAAAAGGTAGACCTGTTATTGACAAATGAGTCACAGAGGCTGTAGAAGAATATTGTTTTAAATATTTACTGGATCTAATACATTACAACTAAACATTTATCATCTCTTAACATGCTGAATATTGTACATTTACTAATAACTGAATAATTTTTAAATTCCTTTTGCCACCACACATTACAAATGCTAACCTTTACTTGGAAAATCAATTTAGTTCTATTCTTGAGCAAGAATGGAGTTTGTCCCATTTCCCCAGCATTTCCTCTTTATCTCTTTGTGCACTGAAGTAATTATTCAGTTAACAGAATCAGGTATGATTATGATTATTGCTCATTAGAAAACTAGTAGTCCTGAGCCAGAAGAGGGAGCCTAGAGAGCAAAACATTCTTATCTGTTTGCCACTAGCTTATAGGCTGGGTTGTTGGGTTTTGGGGGTGGGTTTTTTGTTTTGGTTTTTTTCTGCATTGGTTTGGTTGATTTTTTCAAAAATAATTGTTCAACAATAGAGCTTCACATAGGAATGGGGATAATAAGAATTGTCCTCCTCAAGTTTCACAGTTAAACAAAATACCATCAAAGAGCAGAATGCATTGACCTTTGATCATTGGATTTGGAGAGGACATAGAGATACCATAGTGAAAAGCTCAGCCTTTTACTGTGAATCTCAACCACTCCACTTTGGCATGCCCTAAGCCAAATATGCACCGGCATTCTTCTGCAGCTTTCTGCCATTCCCTCTTTGACATGACCAGGTCTTTAGTTGTGCTTATGTTTGTCAACAGTTTCTGAATTCACAGACTTAACATCTTTTAGGCTTTAAGATAGCATAATTCCACCTTCTTTTGTATGTGTTTGCAGGGAATAAGAAGTGTTTCTATTAATAATATTCATTTTCCCCAGTCTCACTTCCAAACTCTTATTATAGTGTGTTTTTTTCTCTCTTTATTGTCCTTTTCCTTATTTTGGCCACTTAGAGAAATGAGGAAGGGTCCTTCCTGGTGCCATGTTTTCTCAGTTGTCACTGTTCTGTTTTATATGGGTTCCAGGGATCACTCCTGTAACAAGCACAGTTCTCCTGCAGTCCCCTGCCACAGAGAGGAGTTCCCTCAGCTCCTCTGGATTCCATTAAAGACAGGCACAAGGCCCTGAAGCTGTAGTTGTGGCTCCAGACTGACAGACTAGGTATTATTTTCTGTGGTGGGAGACAGTGTTCCCTCTTCAGAAACAAGTATCTTTAGACTAGATGTGAAGTTCACTAAAATCAGTTTTCCCTGTATCTTGAGACTGTAAAGTCATCAATATCAATTAAACATGAAGAAGAAGAGGGAAAGAAGCAGCTGATGATTCACAGAAGTGAGATGTACTTTTTTTTGTAAGACCTGTCAGGAAAAAAGAACAAAGTCTTTCTTTTCATCCATTTCTTTCCGTGAACAAATGCTGCAGGTTGCCTGGAGAGATCATGGAGCTGCCACCCTTAGAGATATTCAGAAGCCATCTGGACATGTCCTGGGCAACTGGCTCTAAGTAACCCCATTTGAGTAGGGGGGTTGGAGCAGATGACTTCCAAAGATACCTTCCAGCTTTGACCATTCTGTGATTCTGTGAATAATATGCATAATTTAAATTTAATTGAAACTAACAGGTAGTGATTGCTTTTTTCTCAATTTATGCTAGTTTATGGTTTTTACTGAATTGAAAAATATGTTCAACCTTCTCTTGCTTTTTGTTGCATTTTTGCTTCTCTGATTCTTAGTTTTCTGAGATATCAGATCTCTGAATGCCACAAGAATGATTCTCTAATGATATTCTTGGCCCAACTAAAATCGTGGGACATCTAGAAATCTCTTTTTTTTTTCAATACTGCAGCAGCATTTTAGAGCCAAGGGGGCTGAGGAGTCTGGCCCAACTACATAGCAAAACTCCCCTGGAAAATAACTTCTTTCCCAAGGTGATCACAGGATGTGTTAACAGCTTCAACAGTAATTCAGATGCTCAAAGAAACTGACCTCAAGGTTAAATAAAAGAGTTTTGCATTTCCTAAGCTGTGTGTTTTAAATTACTAAAATACTTTGCAATATCATCAAATTTTGCAAGACTGCCTCTCATCACCAACTGTTACCCTGGCAAGTTTCACTGAAAAAAATCCTGTTTGAAGGACTTCGTTTTATGGAATGGTGACAGTGACAAAAGGCTTGAATTGTGGGCCCTGCAATTTAAAGACTCTATTTAGATAAAGCCTGTTCCAATGAAAAATACCTACAAAAAAGCAAATTATCCTAAACCTAATTCACACAATTATTCAAATTCACACTTTTTACAGAAATGAGTACAAATCAGAAGAGGTTCCCTTCTTATATTAAATGGAGCCAACTTTTGGGTTGTACTCATTCCAACTCTTACTGCAGTCAGTGGATCTGCCTACAATGTAGTCAGTACAGATTTTGCCCATGAGGTGATTGTATTCAGCTACCTTTTATGGCACACTTTGAGGCACAGTATTTTTGCCTATTTTCTAATGTTAATCTCCCACTCCTCGATCAAATGAACAAACACAAAAAGAATGGAGAGTCCTGGCATCCATTTCTAAAGGTAGGTAGTGGAGCTAGGAGCTAAAAGCAAACCTTTGATAAGAAACAAAACATGCTGATTTAAAAGAATGTTTAATATAATAGTATATTTCCTGTAATTCATAATCCCTACTTCCTTGAGTCTAAAGTATTTCTTTATCTCTTACAATTTTCATTCTCTCTTCTGAAAGAAGATACCTTGTATCATTATTTCCCTTTAATTAAAATCAGAAGCAGCCCAGAATCGAGAGATTCCTGAAAGAACAAGAGAACAGAACACTACGGAAGGCTTTGGGCACGAGATCCAGATGCTACTCCAAATAACCTAAGAGTAGACCTTCAAAGAAGTGTTGGTTTTTAGGGTTATAATCATGCATGCATCATTTCTTCAAGCTGTGTATTGCCACTGTTGAAAGTTTTTCAGACTGAAGCCATTAGAAACATTTCGTTTGTACCAAGATAATAATGTCTCCTTAATTATTTGTCTTTTAAATTTTTCAATGGTCTAAATTGCCATAAATCTCCTAATCACCATCTTAGTTCTGCTACCTCTCATATTAGGGACATAGGGCCCATAACCTGATGATGTGGTTCCAAAGCTAAACTGCTTATGCTGATTTCCTGGTTTAAATCCTACAGTTTATTCCCCCCCCAAGATGAACTTGTTGCTTTTAACTACCACCACCCCCTCAAATTTGGAGGGCACAGAGCATTCATGGCGTTTTTTGGTTAGGCACAACTCCCTTAGGGAAAGGCACATTCCCCTACACCAAAGAGGGCATTCATCTCACCTCCCTTCAGTGATCAAAAAGATAGGTGTTACGTTTAGAAAGACATAGATACTTACAGCATGAGTCATCTGGCCTTAAAACAAGATGGTTAAAAGCAGTAGTGTGACTAATTCTCAGGAAGTGCCTAGCCTCTAGTAACTATGGAGGGAAAACAGCTTGTTCATTTGGAGTGGCTGTCTAAACTGTAGACAGATAGAATTTGGGAAGTTGGACCTCTCCATAGGGTCTTTCTACTATGGGTGTCTTTCAGGACAGCGACATAAGCACACAGCTCCTATCAGACAATAATCTGCAACTTGAGGAAATGTTTTGAAGGTGCCTCTGCCTATGAAACTGGTGTTTGTTAGCATCATAGGGACTGAGAAGCTCCTGAGTGTACAACAAGCACATTTGCAGAACCATGGCAACTTCCTCATTAACTTCCATATTTGCTGTGCTAGAACACGTCTTAGAGATTTATTCTTGCTCCTTTATGTATAAAAATGTCTATTTAACTCATAATTATATTTATTTTCTTATATTTTCAAAACAAAAATAGGGAAACTGAGGTTTAGGGAAGACAAGTTCGCTTTTTTCTGTATTTCAGTTATTTTTATGCCTTTCCAATGCATATTTTAATTAATTAGGGCTATCATATATTTCCAAGGCAACAAGAAAGGTCTAGCCTCTGATTCAGTGGACTTCAACAGAGCTGGAACCTTGCTCTCCAGAATTTTTTCTCATATGTTTACCCACGGATTTAGCTTTTGCAGTTACAGGCTTTCAGATACTATTATGCAGATCTCCAGTGATACTGTTTCCAATCAACAGTAATTTGCTCAACTTCTGTGTTCCGAATGTCTGAGCTGGTACAGATATACTGCAGGAGTCCTTATTAGGTTTCTT
This sequence comes from Corvus hawaiiensis, assembly GCF_020740725.1. Classification (NCBI taxonomy): domain Eukaryota; kingdom Metazoa; phylum Chordata; class Aves; order Passeriformes; family Corvidae; genus Corvus; species Corvus hawaiiensis. The sequence goes on from NC_063213.1 coordinate 56,676,726, forward strand.
TTGCCAAGTAAAATGCTTGAATTCAGAGTAACCTTGTTAATTTAGTTTAAAATTATAATGTTACAGATTTATTGCAATGGATAAATTCAGCAACAACTCACATAAACTTAATCTTTTTCAAGAACAATTTGTGTTTTCCTTTCCACTGAAAGACTGAACAACTAAATAAAAATCAATTTCCAATACCCACCTTGTAGTTTAATTTTAAGTTAGTACATTGGTTATTACCCAACAGCAGAAAGGCAGTTGTGTGCTTAATCTGATGTGTGCACCACTGACAGCTTACTTTGCTGAGTCAAATTTCTTGCTGTGTAGCTGATAAGCAATAACCACAGTTACTGGTTTCGTTCCTGTGTTTTTTCTGTGATGAAAAATTAAGGGTTGATAAAACATTGCTGAACAGTGAGTCTGTTGCAGCACTCTTAAATTCCCATCTTTTAAATTTGTTCTTTTGGATGATAAGCACCAAAAATTTTATTGATGGATAATAAGTGAAATTAGCCAGTAATCATTACCCTCAGATCTCTTTCTTTTGGTGCATGAGTAAGTTCCCAACCTATTATGGAGAAGTAAAACATGACTTTGGAAGCAGGAGCCTTAAGTTAGACATCTAAATAATAGATCTGTTTTTAAAAATCTTTAGAGTCCTTGAAAGCCTCTGAGTTCCCAGCAGCTCCCCTGGAAGCTCATGCAAGATGCTGGATGGACTTTTGAAAACCAGGTATCCCATTTGCATCCTTTTCTACCTCAAAGGTCAGCCAAACCAAAGCAGTTTTTTTAGAGGAGCTGTCACATCCCATACAAAAAAGCTGTCACTTCTAATGCATCCTGGTGCCTGTAGATTTCCAGTCAGGTCTGTGCCTTCTTCCCTTAACATGGTGGTTTCTACTTGGGGAAAAAAAAATTAAACATCGTAACTATAAATGCAAACAGCCCCATTAATTAATTGTAGGTTCAATCCTAAAAGGTACCGAGCCTCTTTTGGTGGTATGAAAGCCTTGACCTTTCTTTGCCTTCAGCTACCTTTTATGGCACACTTTGAGGCACAGTTCAGCTCCTCCTTGCAGTCTGAGACTCCCCTGAGCAAAGTTTTATGGCTAGCTGAATCCAAATCCTTCAAGAATGATTCCTTTTACTCTAGTGCATCATTTCTGGGCCCTTTATAAAGTGAAAGAGCCTCTGATATGCACAAGCACCCTTTCCTTTCCTCTACATCACACAGCAGCTTTACTTGTCATTCTACTGTAGCTTCTGATACGTACGGACAACTCGTGTTTGGGGGATGACAGTGTACTCCGTGCCCAGGAAAGCATGTACATCAGCTAGAGGAATGTTAAAACAGCAGCAAGGGATCACCATGACTGCAACAGAGGAGGGAAAGGCTGTATCAATAATACTTTTATTCAACAAACGTGGTATACAACAAAGTGGCAAATTGGTGGAATGGGTGTGTGTGCCAAGGGGAGGAATGGTTCAGCACCGTTGTCTGTGGCCTCGCTGCCTGCTTTGCCTTTGCCAGAAGATAGAGGTGCAATGGCAGTGCTGGTGCCCATGCTTGGCAGGCTGGTCCCAAGACCCACAGGCCTCCAGTGCCTCTGTTTCTCCCTTCCCTTCCCTCCTGCAGTGGCAGCTGGATCCAGTTAACTCCACAGAGACCCATCCTAGCTTGTCCCTTAGCCCTGCCACTCTCTTTTCTGTCGCAGGAACAACCCACTTATAGACCAAGATGGCAAAATTTGGCTTTTCCTCCATTGTCTCTGCCTTGCACTAGTCTTTTTGGCTCCATTTTCCTATCCTTAAATTTCACGTAACGTCTTCACTGAGTTCAGCAGTTCTGCAGGACTTCACAAGGTCTTTACAGAGTATATTGAGATTAGGTATAAATGATCATTACCTGGCCCTCAAAATTCACTGCATCTCTACCTAAAACTTCAAATCTATGAGGTTTAAGCTGTTTCCAAGTTCTTCAGGGGTCAGGGTCAATTTTTTAATTAACAACACTAAAGGAAAACATTGATCTTCGAACTGCTTTCTCAACTGTAACATGGCAAAGAGGGCGGGGAGTGCATCCTTTGGTGATGCAAAGCATGGTAAGAAAATCATCTGCCATGTGATCCCAACCTTTTACACCATTTTTAAGACAGCAAACAAAACAACTCATCATTTTCTAAGGAGACTGAAGCTGATAGAAGGAACCTTGACTGAAGAAGTATTTTCTGTTGTGCCACATGACTTTTTTTTTCCCTTTAGGCATGGTTTCAAGAGAAAACCCAGTCCTGTGCAGCGTGTTTGTATTTCAGCTACTGTGTACTTATGCAATGCAATAAAAGTGGTGAAAAGTGCAATAAGATTCTTATCTTGCAACAGAATCCTTTGAATAATTAGTCTCTGATAAACAGTGGTTTAAAGTACTGGGAAAGTACTCTCTACAATAAATACAAGAACACCTTTAGCTTTTAACTGCAACTATCTGGTTTTCTCTGAATGGCAGGTGTTATGGCAAAGCTGTTACTCATAACGGTTAAGAGCTTTCAAGGACTGGGGAAACAATATGTAAACGCATACTTGGAAAGAAACCAGTCTAACTTCTGACTTCATATAGACTTATGAGAAGCCTATTGTTCTTCGAAGATTTTTTAAATTACTGTCCTAATAGCTTTTGTGCTACATTACTCCTGGACATTTCTGGAAACAGCTGTGCCTCCAAATGCAGAAACCTGAATTACTGAATTTGGTGTGCTTCAGTTTAGGCAATAGGAGAGTGGGAGTTTTTGGAACTGTGATTGTAAATCTGTGATTTGGACACCCAAATTCCTTGCAAGTTTTATTTTGAGGCATTAGTCTTTCCGGGAATGGAGCCATATATAAGAATAAACTGAAACATTCAGTCATAGAATTAGTATGGAGAGGTTCACTACTGAACTGTGCCAAAGAATAGGGCTGGTTGATGTTTTCAGCTGTGACATGAAAACAGATCAGTGAAGTAGAGAGACTAAAAAATGAGTTCAGTAAAAGCTGCTGTAAAGTAAAAGCTTCAGTAAAATGCTTCAGTAAAAGCCAGTAACAGGCTGGATGAAGCAGGCTGTGTACACCTATCTACTTTATTTGCTTCTGCTCTTGCTTCTGGTTTGTTTTTTCTCCAAGTACTTAGAAAATATGTACAGTCAATTATGACATGGTAAAGCTTTTAAAAAATAAAGAAGTACTACATTAACTATGTTAGTTGGGTGTTAGAAATCTCAGAAGCACATCTAAGCTGATCTGTAGTGAGGAGCTCCAGTAAGTTACTGGGTTCTGGTGGAAAGTTTCCAAAGTCCTGTCCAGCCCAGAAATCTGAGTGTACCTTCTGCAGAAGAGTGAGGCATAGAGAATAGGGAAAGGAAGAGGGATAAGGAGCTGTACACACCCTTGTCTCGCCCTGACATGGGAGTACTGCAGCTCTCCCAGGTCTCTCAGCATAGAAGGAGTCCAAGTATTCAGTACAACTTTGTTCATAACTTTGTCATTTATTAATTCTGATTTCAATATATATACATTATCACAAAATATGCAATTACGCAGCTTAATCATCAGGTAATTATTTTGCCTTTTAATGCTATCTCTTTTGAATACCTGGTGAGGTTTTGTCAGCTATGTTAGATCTTGTTCAAAGAAAAATATTTGAGCTGTGTGTATACATGTATGTGCACCTATATACACCCACGCTTGAAAGGTGATGCAATTTCCCATTAAAGTTCAGAATATTCTTAGCTAGGGAGAGGTAAATAATGGTTTTACTTACCTGTCATAAATAATGACAGTGACTAATGACAGTGCTCTCTTGTGAAGGACCTTCAAAGTCTTCACACTGTGAGACAGGGATAGGGGGATCATGTTAGCAATGGCTGGATTGGTGCACACACAGTTTCTTATTTGCTCAGCTTTATGTGCTAAAAGCAGAGGCAAGGCCAGGAACTTCAACTTTCGGGGTTTAACCCCTAGTTCTAAGTATCAGGCAATTTCCTTTATCTTGAAAGTGTTAACAGTAGAGTAGGGAACTTAGAGTACTGTGCTGATACTATTCTCCTAAGCATACATTATCAACCACTGTCAGGGACTGCACTGCAGAGATCTGTTCTGACCCAATAAAACTGCTGCATTTGTTTGTTTGTTTGGACTTTTTGGCTTGTTTTTTTGTTTGTTTTGTTTTGTTTTAATTAGCAGTTGCCATTATTGGGTACCTGAAATCCCATGTTTACCTGCTTGGTTGAGAAATTAGAAATGCAACATCCTGACATCAATGTTGGCTTTTAATAACCACAACACATTGTTTGCATCAGGCATGAAAATGAAAAATTAATTTTCTAAAGCAGCTTGATGAAGGCCAGATTACACACTCAGAACTGACCATTCTATAATAGTGGTCATACAAGTAGGGAATATGGGCAGCCATCCATTGTACATAATCTACTGCATAATTATATTTGATAGAAGCTTTCTGGTATGTGTGGATAACGAGCTCATGTATCTATGAATCTGGAATGTTCCTAAAATGAGTCAGTGCATGCTCAACATTAGTTTCCCAAGTTTTTTCATACCGTAGTATTGTATTACATTTACTAAATAGATTAAACTCTATTGCAGCCTTAAGGGATACAGGATTTCAGTGGACAAGCAAGAGGATTTATGGAAGGAACACTGATTTATTTTAATAGAAGTTATGTGTGTAAATCTATGTGTAATGAGATCACATCATACTCTAGAGAATACCAGTAGAAGTGTTTTTATCCTGAAAACACAGCTGCCCATATTTGCAAAGTTTAATTTTCTTTTAAAAGAATAGACAGCAACATTTTATAGCCACTACAGTTATCTACATGACTTCAGCATTGCGTTTTGTGCCTGCTCTAGAAATATTAAGGTCTAACCAGATTTGCAGTATAATGAAATCAATAACAGTTTTAAATTGGATTCATCTCCACTGTATTTCTAAGTCTCTGTCATGGACAATATTAAAGAATTGTTTACCAGAAGCTATCAGTCCCTACCCTATGGCACCATGGTGATATGAATAATCCTCAACAGCCTCCATTCTCCTCAAAAAGAGAATTATTCTTTCAACATTGCACAGGTTGAAGAGATGGAATTCACAGAGATAAGAATAATATAGTAATTTTTTTAGGCAGTGTAATATATGTAATGTAGAAAAAGATATCTTTAATAGAATTTGTAATGTACAGTGCATGGCTATTTTAGATGAGGTCATAGGTAATTATATTGGCATCACTTACCAATATTCACAGCATTGTGTTTGTCTTTTATGACAGTTTACACAAAAGTGTCATCACTGGATGCCCAATACGGGCAACTTATACTGGCTGGTATAATTTGTTGTCATTACTACTAATTTTGATTGTTCTTGAAGTTTTGCCTTCTTTCTTATCCCAGTTTTTAATCCACGGACTTGTGTAAGGCAGACCATGCTTTCCCCTTTGCAAATCATTGCTATGTATTTACCACATAACTGGAAAAAACAGAGCTGGGTGGATTGATGTGACACCGTAGACAGAATGAACAGTATTAAACACTTTCTATTGCCAGAGAGCAGTTAGTTCCAGAGTCCCAGTGGTTTTCCAGAATATATAAAATTAAAAAACTTATTCTGTCATAGCTGTTGTTGATGATTATATACTGATTGCATTTGTACTCAGGAATGGTACATTATCAGAAACACATACAGCTAGATGGGAGATGATCTCAGAATGACTTAGTCCACCTCAGTTCTCTGGAGCAGAATTAGATCACTCCCAAAAGATGTTTGACTCCTGTGGTTGCCCAACCCCACGCTAGAATACTTGTACTTAACTATATACTTGCCTTTAGAAGGTGTTTCTCAATGCCTACATAGGTCTGTGCTGTAAATTAAGCCAATTGTTTCTGATACAGATCAATAACCAGCACAGATCTGATAGTCAGGTTGGATGGGGCCTTGAACAACCTGGTCTAGTAGGAGGTGTCCCTGCCCATGGCAAGGCAGTTTGGGACTAGATGATCTTTAAGGTTCATTCCACCCACTAAACGTTCTGTGATTCTGTGAGTTTGTGGTACACCAGCATAAATCAATCAATGATACAACGTACCTCAGTTATCTCTACCAAAGAAAACACTGCTCCCTGTTGCAGCTGCTGAACAGCTGCCATTCTTTATCCCCTTCATCACCTGACTGATAGGACACGATGCTGCTTTAGGGCTTCAGACATCAGTGTCTTACCAGCTCCCAGCAGTTTTACACTATTCATTTCTTCTGCAGTTAAATGCTATATCATTTCAACTTAATTTTTTATTACATTTATATTTACTGGCTGACGCCAGAGATCTCTGCTCTGCTTCTTTTCTACACTGAATGGAAAACAGAGATTTAAGAGTAAGCATTCTATGAATGGCATGAAGAAAGATACATCTATGCAACGAGTATATACACACAGATGTCCATACACTTACCTGAGCAGATGTAAAAGTCACTAAAACAAACAGAGCAGAAGAGGGAAGAACCTCATGCATGCCAAATATTGCTATAAAGAAGTGTAGAATATAACACCAATGAGCAATGACTGCAAATTAGGGAAAACACTTGGAAGTAAATACAACATGGGTCCCTTCTTCACCATATCCCTCAACTGTTGGCTATTGCCAGCTTCAGGGTGGCTGATATTTCTGCTCCAATGAGCCCCCTTTCAAAAGAATCTAAATCTTGGGGCCAAGACAGATACCCTTCAGCTCAGCACTCTGGGCTGAAAGGAAGAGTGCCAGCAAGAGACCACAGATGGGAGATGGCATCAGCTCCTTGGGAGTTCCACCTCGTGCTTCATGCCGTGGGGTCCCAGGATGAGCTGGCAGTGCCTGTCTTAGCAGACTCTGCTGGCTTGTTTCCCCACTGTCACTCCTGTTAGGGATTTGGATTACCTAGCAGCTTCCACAGTGGCACAGCCTGGCTGCCAGCCCTGTGGCATAAAACATGCCACCAGGACCCCACTGCCTCGGACACCGTCTGCAGTGTACATGCCAAATCTACCCCTGTATAAGAGCATAGGATCAGGGCTGAAGGAGTCTCCATCTTCTTGCTGTACTCTTTCACTACTGTCCTGTGGTGGGATTTTCAGTGAATCTGTTCCCTTCCCTATCCTTCCATTTCCCTGGCTCTGAGTGCAAGCTATTTGGTGCAGACTGCCTTTCAGTGTGAAGCTGCACAGCATGGAGCCCAAAGGGGACCCAGTTCTGAGCTAAACCTTTAGGAAACGAGGCAAGCTGTTTTCTTCACGGTAGGTATACATTTTGCCCTTGATCATCCACTGCACAATAATCCCCAAAAGCCAACTTTCTGAAGCCAGCCAATGACATTCACTGGCTCTTGCCTTAAGAGCTGGATGGCAAAATATGGCTGATGGATTCTCTAAGGTGCATTCCTAGGAGAATACAGACATTATTGGAACAAACAGGCTTGTGTTAGTTGTAGGCGTGCTCTTCACATGGCAAGTTTCTTGGCCACTTCTGCCACTGGTAATTACTAAAGCATATACAAACAAATACGGGGAAATATGTGTATGCTTAAACCCTGACATTATGTTATGGTTCTTTGTACTAAGAAACAATAGCCCCACAGTACAGTTTATTACTGTAAAAACAGAAAGATACCATTTGTAAAACATAAAATGATCTGCTATAAACAAAGGCTCTGATTGAAAGAAAAATAAACTAAATATTCATACTGTAATTGGCTTAGATGCCTTAATCAGTGCCAATTATGCTGTGGCTGCTATGTTTTACATGGATTAAATAGTACTTTCTCTCAAATTAGTTAAAATACTGTGTGAATGTTAATGACTTATATTTCTGTAAATTTATTAGTAAATATGCTAGAATTTTTGTGTGTTCATCTTAGAAGTTACATATGAAAAATATTTTCATATTGCACATTGGAATTAATTCTTAGTGTTCAGTTATATCATCTTTCTCATTATGCCTATGCTTCACTACAAGTAGCTTTAAAATATGTAGTGTATATTTATAATCCATTTTCACACAGCTATAAGAAGGCTAATGATAGGTGAGAATAATTATTTCCCAAATTTGGTTTTAGATGTGATATCTGAAATATCTTTTCAGGAACAATTTTCTATGCAGTATAATTACTACTTTTTTATTTAGAGAACCTATTTTGGCTTGCTAAAGGGAACTTCTAAAAAGTCATAATTTATGTTAACATTTTAAAACAAATTCTATATATTCAAATTCACAATAATAGACTGATGTGTCTCTACTACAACAATTGTTGGTCTGCCATCCGTTCTGGTGTTTTCTTGAGGATAAGTGTCTAGAAAAATTGATTAAAATAATTTTAGCTGAGACAGAAGATGAAAGTTAATAAACAAAACCCAACAATAACACCCTCAATAAAAGCAAACTGTTTTCCAAAACCTTTATGAAAATCTGTTCTTTGTAAAGGAAGCTTCATGTCGTTCTGCAGAACACTTAAAAGATCAAACTGTGAATCCCCAGCAGAACCTCAGCTGTTCCAGAAATACAGATAAAATGCACAAAGCAAAACAATACATTGTGTCTCATCCCTTCTGAAAGTCTCAATTTATTCATCACAATTCTTGGTACTGCCCACCACTACCAGCTTCTTTTAATCAACTGCTTTATACTCATTCCGGTAATTGCTTGTTATCCATTTCCACACCACTGGCTTATTCATTATTTCCAGCAAAACAGTACAGACCTCATTTTACGAAAGTGATTTGTGTACAGTACATAACATAATTTATTTTTAATTTTAATGGAGTTTGATTGAAGTTTAATTCAAATAATACATTAGAATTTTCCTTTTTAAATGCATTTCAGTATAAGTGGATTCTCTTTTTCTTGATTTCTTTGAAATTACAGTGATTTAAAAATAAATTAGAATTAAAAATAATGAAATTGAAAAGTATTGAAAAACATAATTTCACAAAGAAAAAATTGATGTAAAATCAGAAAACAGTGATGCAGAAAGAAATTTCTTCCTCTTTCAATACACATTCCCAAATTTTTGTATTTCTAGAGCAAAAAATACTTTAGAATTACATAAGTGTAGAAATAGCTACAAATGGTAGTCAGAATTCATTTCTTAACAATATTTAATAAGCTTCTTAAAAGATTAATTTCTAAAAATAGCTGTAAATTTCTAAAAATTAAAATATAGTCAATTTTAAAATAAATAAGGGATTTCTTAATTTCTGTATGGGGAAACTTCCATTGTTGATAAAAAGTAAGTGTATACTTACCTTTTCTAAATCAGAAATGTTAAAAAGTAGCATGTTGTATTCATGAACACAAAGGATTAAACCTTTTAAAGGTTGTTATGCAAAGAAAATATCTATTATTCACAGTGGGTTTTTTATGATTTATTACTATTCTAAAATGTATATTGTTTGAAACGTCTCCTTGATTTTGAACTTTAAAACAAATGTAGTAGAATTTATACTTTCAAAGAACTCTGACAATCCAAGTAAGTAATTTCAGCCTCTACAACAAATTGTTTTTAATATAATCTGGTTTAGCTGGTGTTTATATTTAATCATGTTTGGAAATTTCTTCCTGAATCACTTAACTTGTAAAAATTGAGAAAATTGGTTTAGGTAATTTTAGAGATTTGTATAGCTTCTTTGTACTTGGGGAGACAGGATAGTTTGACTACTTCAGATGGGGAGAAAAAAAAATAGTCCCACCATTTTTTTTAAAAAATTGGTTTAGGTAATTTTAGAGATTTGTATAGCTTCTTTGTACTTGGGGAGACAGGATAGTTTGACTACTTCAGATGGGGAGAAAAAAAAATAGTCCCATCATTTTTTTTAAAAGTCCCTCAAAAAAACTCTGAGGAGCATATAAAGCCACATTAACTATGTGGCACTTTTTTGTTATAAATTTATTCCGTTTGACAGCATGAGCATATAATCTCCCATGGCAATCTCTCCTGACATCACCACACAGAAAGGCGGCTAGAACACTTTTAAAGGACAGAACAATTACATATGTTCCCCCAAAATATTGAGAGGATTTGGGGTGAAAAGATGATCTTGCATTGAACACCGTTTAGTAGGAGAGTGATAAACCAGCACATTTGAGCACAGAGATAAATGTCAGGGTACTGAAGAAATCTCTTTTCTACATTCATCTTGAATGTGAGGCTGCATATTTATCTGGCCAAAGGACCCTGTGCCCCTCAGCCCCTCCTTGGGAACAGCACAGTTAACAGAGCCCGTCGAGAATTTAAAGATCCAGAGATCTTCAGGGGGAGACAGCAACCAAGGCTTCACTTCTCCCTCCCTAAAGTGACGTCCATTGCATGTAAAGTGAGACAACTAATGCCTGTGGAACCTGAGAAGGGTTTTGTACCATGCTTGTTACAGATGCCTAAATATTAGGAAAGGAAAGGAAAGGAAAGGAAAGGAAAGGAAAGGAAAGGAAAGGAAAGGAAAGGAAAGGAAAGGAAAGGAAAGGAAAGGAAAGGAAAGGAAAGGAAAGGAAAGGAAAGGAAAGGAAAGGAAAGGAAAGGAAAGGAAAGGAAAGGAAAGGAAAGGAAAGGAAAGGAAAGGAAAGGAAAGGAAAGGCATGAATATTACTAAACAAAAAAACAAAGGGAGATCGTGTACATACGGACCTTGTACTGTGATGTGATTTTTCACACTGTTTATAAAGAAATATTTGATCTGTGTATTTGAATCTGTGACACTTTCACATTTAAATATTATGGGGTTTGCTGTTAACTTCAGCATATTTTTCTTATAAATCAAGGACTTCAGAAGTTGATGAGGAATTTCTGTGATTTAAACTAAAATATATTGTGAGCATAAATCAAGTTCTTGGAAAGTATGCACAGTCTCCTGCAAAAACTCACATGCTGCTGGCCTTTTCCTTGAAAGTGAGTGGTACCAGCTCCCTCTTTTCTCTGGGAGAAATCAGGGGTCTCCCTTCTGCCCTCAGCAAGTTTCCCCTCACTGGCCTTCCAGGTGCTGCTTCTAAACCTCTTAGAAATAGGAAGGGCATGTGGAATTGCTGGGGTCAGTTTTGAAGTCACTTTAACCTGTAGGATTTCTTATATGCTGGTTAGCATTGTGAGCCCAGATAGAGTAATTATATGCTTCTTTCTGACATGAATTATTTTCGTTTGTACAGTATTGTATCTTTTTTTGTTTGTTTAGTTATTCTAAATCAGTTAGATTCTAGGCATACACGTTTTGTAGCTATAAAACCACTTAGTTGAATTACACTTCTCTCTGGGTAAGGGGATTTGGGTCCACCCCTTCCCAGTTAAATCAGTGTATGAGGTGGTTCAGGAGCTGGATCATAATCATCCTTGAGGTCCAGAAGATCATGTGCTGGAGGGTACCAGCTGGGAGAACTGGGAACTAGGCCATGTGCTTTTGCCCCATGGAGACAGAGGTGATTGATATTTGTTTTGTGATTTTTATTTTTTTTCCAGTGGCAAATCTCAGTATTTGCAGGAATTGGCTCCGAACAGAATATTCTCTGCATCGGAAAATGGACTGCCTGTGCACCCTACTCCTCTGCACACCCTGTTCTCCTTGCCCCCCTGCCCTGTGCATCTCCAGCTGCAATTCTGTCGGGGCAAAGACTTTGCTGTGATTGGGGGTTCTTCAGCAACCAAGTTTATTGATGCTTCCCAAAAGCATTCATGGGCGCTTACTTCCTGCCGGAGCTCTGTGCTGACTGTGAAAGGAAAGTAACCAAAAAAAACCAAACCAAACCAAACCAAAACAAACCAGAAAAAGAAAAAGAAAAGACAAAAGAATTCGCGTTTTTCTGGAGGGAAAAAAAAAAGTTATTTCCCATGATGGAGGCGGGAGGGGGGGAGGCGGGAGGGGGGGGGGGGGGCGTGGGGGGTGAGAACCGAAACCCCAAAAGGGTTATTTCCCAGCGCCTCGCACGCTGAGCTCTAGGAATGAGTCAGGGCTCTCAGTGCTGCCGCAGCCGGCTGAGCCCGCGCCCGTGCAGCGCCGAGTGCGGCGGAGCCGGGCCGGGGCCGGGGCCGGGCCGGGCCCTGCCGGGACCCCCCGGGGCGCTCGCCCCGGGCCATGCCTGGCCGCGGCGCTCGCGGCGACCCTTGCGGTATGCGGCTGCCTTTGGCAGGGGCACATGAAGGATTTCATTGAGTGTGAAGACAGAGAGCAGAGACAGAAAGCAGAAGGAGGCGGCTGCAGCCTTTGTAGTCGGGGAGGAATGCGGAAATGTTGAAGCACTATGTCAAACTTTTTTGAAACGGGGTCAAGTCACATTCAGCCAGCGTGGGAAAGCAAGGGAAAAAAAAAGTTGAGGAGAGGGGGGGAAAAAAAAAAAAAAAGGCAGCAAGCTGCTGCTGCTCCCAGGCAGAACAGAGGCCGAGGGAGCGAGCGAGGAGCGGCAGCGCAGCGCCGGGGCAGCGGCGGAGCGGCGGCGGCGCCGAGGGCCGGTGCCGGAGCCCCGCACCGCAGGCTGCGGCCGGCGGGGCTGCGGTCGTGGCGCTGCAGCTCCCCGGGGGCCGCCGGCCGCGATTTTTATTTCGCGTTTTCCTTTTCCCCGGGCAAGGTGGGGGCGGGAGGAGCGGGCTGGGGGACGAGTACGAGCTCCTTCTGCGCCAAGGTGCAGCCCGGCGGCAGCGGCGGCAGGAGGATGCGAGCCGAGGGCGGCCGAGCCACGGACCAGCTACCTGTGTGGCCCGGGCGGCCGCTGCCGGGACCTGCCGGAGACATCGCCATGTGAAGGGGCAGACCCCGGGCCGGTTCTCCACCCCGCCTCGCTCAATGGGAGGTTCGTGTTAGAGAGGACTCACCCCCTCCCTCCCCCCCCCCCCCCCCCCTCCACCCCCCGGGGCTGAGGATTATTTGGGGAACTGGTGGCGGTGCAGGCGGCCGTGGCGTACACCAGGTAACGCGGGGCGCCCATGTGCTCCGCGCACCCGGCCCCGCGGCGTGGCCCACACGCCGCCCCCTCCCCGCCCGGCCCGGGAGCCCACACCGCGCACCCCTCCTCCCCGCGGGCGGCACCGCGGACGCGTCCCTTCGGCGGCCGAGCTAGGGCAGCGCGCCCCGCGGTGCCGCCACAACCCCCTCGGGGTCGGTGCAGGGGCGCGGAGGGGCCCGCGGGGGAAGGGGTGCCCTCAGGGGGAGCCGCCGGGGGGGTCCCCTCGGCGTCCTGCCGAGCAGCGGAGCCGGCCCCCCCACCCCGCCCCGTCCGCTGAGAGGAAGCGCGGGGACGCGGCTCCCCGCGTGTCCCCCGCCGCCACCCCCCGCCGCCTGAGGGGCACCCGCGGAGGGGAGCTCGGCGGCGCGGCGGGGGCAGCGGCGGCCGGGGGCAGCCCCGGTGCCCCGCCGTGCCCGGGGAGGGCGAGCACGGGTAAGTTTCCACGCGGCCGCGCCGGGGCAGAGGCCCGCCGGCCCCGCCGCCACGCACGCGCGGCGCCGCTGCCCGCCGCTCGGGGGCGCCCTGCCCGCGGCGCGGGGCGGGAGGGGGCGCGGGGGCCGCGCCGGGGGCTCGGGGCGGGCAGGGGACCCCAGCACCGCCGGGCTCGGGCAGGGGACCCCCCCCGCACCGCCGGGCTCGGGCAGGGGACCCCCCCTGCACCGCCGGGCTCGGGCAGGGGATCCCCGCACAGCGGCTCGGGGCGGGCAGGGGTCCCCCCGCGGCGGCCCGCGCCTGGTGTCGCCCGGTGATGCTGCCCACCGCTGGCTGGGGCGGTGCGGTGCGGTGGCAGCTGTGCTGGGAACTGAAGCCGGCCAGGCAGGGAGCCGTCTCTGGGTGCAGCCGGGGAGGAGGGATGAGCAGTGGGCACAGGCTTCCTTCAGATTGCTGTTTTCATCTGCAGCTAAGGTGTAAGATAAGTGTAAGTGTGCGGAATAGCCCTGGCGCTTCGTGCGTGAATTCCACTTCAGGGATCCCCGACTGAGCTATGTGGGGCTCTTTCATCCTGGGACGGTAAAAATGCGGTGTAGGAGAGGGCTAGAGTCCTGGAGGTCACAGTATCGCTGTATTAAAAAGGGTCAGGGGGAAGGGAGGAATTGATGTGGAGCTTTGTGAGCAGAGAGGATTTGCCCAGTCCTGCAGAAAGTGGATGAAACTGGATGCAGAAGGAAGTGCTTCTGCTTTTCAGCCTCATGCACTCAGCAGCAGAGCATGCTGTTCCTGAAGACATCTTTTACCATGGTGCTTTGCAGGGAGCTGCCAGTGACACACATTGCAATATCCACAGCCAAAACCCTTGCTTGTTAATAAATTTTCTGAAGTGCATATTTCTGAATCTATTTCAGCACACAATGCTTCATAACATATTATTGTCATCTAAATATGTATGTATTTCACCCCTCCACAGGTGCTTTGTTTCTTGCGATGTGCTCATAATGTGTTCATGAAGGGCTTAGCACAGGAGAGAGCAGACCAAGGCAGCAACCTCCAAATGCTATTATTTACAAGCAAGTGACAGTAATACAGCATAAAATATATCCAAGACTCCACCATGTTCAATGACTCAAAACTTTTGAGTCCCAAAATCCTGACATAAGTTCTTGGATGTACACTTTGTCTCACACATGAGTAGTTAGCTCTGCCATCTCATGGGGTCATCATCTTTAGCTCGTTCCTCAGTAAAACCCCTCAGCATGCTGTTGCTCTGTAGCCGTGTGCCTGGCCTTTTGCACAGACTGTGATAACTTTGTAGTGTATCAGCCACTCGGGGACATTGATACATATGTCACCCTTGTGGTTCACATCTTCCTTTCCACCACGATTTTGCTTTGCATGTAGCTATCTACTGTATTAGCTTAATTTTAGCAGGTTTTGAACAACGCAAAGTAATGAAGTAAACTAAAGTAAACTTACTTTTCTTGCTTGGTTTGTCCTCCAGATTTGTTTGGCTTTACACAGGCAATGCTCCCAAAGACTGTATGATAATTCCTGGTGGCCGAAAGAGGAGGCACATTGTGGCCAGTATAGAAAAGGAACAAGAACAGGAGGGCAGGAGCTTCCTACTGCCTCTCTGCCAGAGGTACCAAGTTGAGTGGCCTGTCTGCACCCAAGCAAAGTACTGGTTTTCAGAAAGTAAGTGAGACTGAGAGCCATCTCGAGGCACTTGGAGAGGAGGAAGAGGACTGGTGCCAGCATGGATAAGGACAGCACAAACCTGGCTGACCAGCAGTATGAATGTGTGGCTGAGATTGGGGAAGGAGCCTACGGGAAGGTGTTCAAAGCCCGAGACTTGAAGAATGGAGGACGCTTTGTTGCACTGAAGCGGGTACGGGTGCAGACCAGCGAGGAGGGGATGCCGCTGTCCACCATCCGAGAGGTGGCGGTTTTGAGGCACCTGGAGACATTCGAACACCCCAACGTGGTCAGGTGAGGAAGTGGGGCCAGGGTCCTGATCAGTGGGGTCCTGGGTTTAGTATGTGAATTGGGTGAGCAAGGGTTTGGGGGCATAAATGGAATGGACACTAGTTTGGGTTTGTGGCTGAAGTGAGCACTAAACTGTGTACATGAAGTGTGGTTTGAGGTTTCAACAGGCCATGGAGCTGCCTGCCAGACCTCACCTCATCCCTGTGCATTGCCTCCCACACACACAAACACCCATCTCCAGAGGCATAGGTGTGTGATTTAAGTGTTGGAATGGATGGGCAAGGAGCCATATAATATTGTTTCCTCCGGCATGAGAGAAAATGAAGAAAACCCCAACCTCTGCCTGGTTTTGTCTGAACTATTAGTACTGCCAGCTGCAGCTGATTTTTAGCAGCTCTGTTCATTATAGAAATGGCAGGAATGAGAGCAGTAGTGGAATGTGCATTCTAGCTTTTTAGATGTTCTTATAGAGAGCTATAGATCATCATGTTAAAGAGAAGTAACAGCTTAAGACTTCAAGCTTTTCAGGCAGCCTTATGGTTGAGTACTGTTTGGTACTAATTTTCACCATGAGCTGCTGATTGTGCTATCAAAAGGGCAAAAGTACAGGTGTCAGACCTTGCTCACAAAATGGTGGCAGTGGCCCCAGGATGTCCTTTCTGTTGTGTCAATAGCATAAATCTCTGATAAATGGCCTGTGCTCTCAATGATAAGATTAGCCCTACTGTAACCTCTTACATTTTTCTGTAGCTAGAAACCTTCAGCAGCCTGTGAGTGTCTTTTATTAAAATTACGGACTTTTCACTTTGCAGATACCCATATTGAAACTGGTCAGCATCTTGCTGGTGGTGCTGTATTAGCAGGAGTATTTCCCATTCTTTGCGTTACTTATGCACATATTATACAGCGAAAGGAAAACATTTTGTATTTCACTTAACACCAAGACTCTCTCAGTCCTAGAGAAATAGATACTCTGAACTTACAGGTGAATTTCAAAATGCCTTGCACATGTAATCATCCTTTTTTTGGAAGGTCTGAGATGAGGGGGTGAGATTATTAAGTGCAGGAGCAAAGATGAGACAGAGAATAATACTTAAATTACAAAAGTCAATAGCTAGAGATGAATTAATTTTTGTTCATTTCAAGGCAGCGTAATGTAACAGTCTCCTTTATGTCAAAGCTGAATAGGCAAAGTGTATGTATTCTGAAATGCTGATCATGGAGTGCAGGTCATTGGTCTCACTTCAGTGAGCAGTGGGACATATACAGGCTGCAGCTCACACTTCCATTGCTCATCAAGCAAATCCACAATTGGCTGGCACCTGGTAATGCCAGAGGCTTACTCAGTATCCTTCAACAGTGTGGATGTCTTTGCTTGGAGATCGTATGTTTGATCACAATCAAGTGGCTTGGTTTAGAGGAGCACATACAAAGTTCTTCTTTGGCAATAGAGGGATAATTGGAAGTTGTCAAAATCTTTGAAATTCAGCCCATTAATTTATGAAAGAAAATGAGGATTTAGTTGTCCAAGTTTTGGCATTTATGTATTTGAAAGCTAAAACTTGTTTGGGAATAATTGAACATAATACTTAAGAATTTTTCTACCATTGACATCTTTCCCTATGATGTAAATGATCTTTTTAAGAGCTTTCTAATCTTGAATGCAGCTAAATCATGAAAGTAGAGTTCTTGTTTTCCAAAGAGCTATTTGATGAACTGACTATGCAACTGCAGGCTTCTTTTGCATGATTTAAGTGCAGTTGAATCTCAAGAGAGCATTGTATAAATACACTGACGCTTCAAATATTTTTACAAGCTTGAATGAAAACTAATTCTCAGCAAAGCAGTGAGTATTTCAACCAGCAATATGAGAATGTAATTTCAATATAAAAATCTTTGTGTGTTCCGGGTCTTCTTAGTGGTGTTGTGAAGCCTGTACCTTTTGCCATAAGCAGCCTTTCAGACACAAGGGGCTGTTTGGTAGGGTGCCTGGGGCATTGGTTGCACACCTTCTTCCACAAAAAGGCAGAAGATAAGCAATTTCAAACATCTCTTCTAAAATGTGAGGAATGCTGTTCAAATACTCATGTCTTTTGTCCATATTTTTAATCTGTAGAGCAGATAAGGAGCCCTCTGGAGTAACCAGAATCATGTGCTTCAAATTGAAAAATTATTTGAAAACATTTAAATGGCCCAGTTCTGTTAGAAAATATGGTAGAAGAGTTTGCAATTTATTGAAATAAAACATCTATTTTTGTATTATGTAAATATACTCAGAAAAGGAAGTACTATAAAAGAAGTGCTGCAGTCTTAAGCAGCTGATCTAACTGTACTTTATTGAACATATTATGCTCAAAAAATTTTAATTGTTTGGGCCTGCATTCTGGAAACTGCTGTCATGGCCAGGCTAATAACTAAAACAATGCCAGATGCATTGTCTACATACTGGATTAAAATGTACATTGTTTTCACAGCACTGGGATAACAGCACAAATATTTAAAACCAAATATTTTTGATTTTGAGGGGACATCTAGTTCTTTTCTGAATATTACAAGCAACTAGCATGAGAGAACTACGTTGGAATTGCAAATTCGATGTTGTGTCTGTTACCTTTAAGTAGTGGCATGTGTGATCCATGAGCTGCTCAATGCAAGCCAGCAGCCATTCTGTGAGTCAGAATTTAGACACACTTTGTACAGATGAGCTGCACAGGCTCTGTGCTCCGCTGTGGTACTCTGGCATCAGCTGACAGCAGAGATCACAGGCCACATGAACTTAGGCTGTGTCATTTTCAATTCAAATGGTAGCTCTGGGCTTCTCCAGGGAGTACAGTAAGGAGCTCAGCAGCTCAGGGCTTCTCTGTTGCCATGAAGTGGTGCTAAATGTGAAGAACAGTTTGGTAAGGAAAGACCCAGTATTTTCTAGGCACAGGTAGAGCTCCATGGCTTTGCTGGTCATAGAACCAGGATTCAGGACCAGCATTGCTACTCCAGCCCAGGTTTGTCTTAACAGTTGTAGATTCAATTCCTCTGAGACATATTTAGAGCCAAAACTGGTTTCCAGTGCTTGGCACTAGGGTTGGAAGAGAATTTTATCCATAAGGGAGAGATGTCTAAATAGCACAGAATAATTTTAAACATAGTATTTATCATATTTTTCCATGCTACAGCTTGCTAATTATGAGAGCTTTGTTTTGTGTTCCTTTGTTCCAAGTCCATAATTTCCATATTTGTACAATGAAGAGATGCATTTTTCACAGCAGAGTTGCTTTTACAAAGATGGATAGTGAAGTTAGATAAGGCTTCACTACAGAATAAGGCAACACAGGGTGCAAGAAAAGAATCAAAGGGAAATATAATCTTCATCAGAACAGTGATAGTAATGAAAATCTCTGTACTGTAATGGAATTAAGGTCTGGAGGACTGATCTAAAATTTTGTAAGATTGTTAAGAATGATGTATAGAAAGGCATGGGGAAAAGGCAGTTAAGATAATTGTTATGTGCTTAAAATTCTTTCCTGTTCACATTTGCCCTTTGTATAGAGCTCCTCTCTGCCAGGACACCTTACTCTATTCTATTTATTTTTACAAAATAAAGTTAAAAATAGGATCTTCAAGAGTAAAGCTTACTGTAAATCCCTCTAAAATTAGGTATGTCATAGGCTTGGAAAAGTCCCTTGTACCTGGTAGGATGATCAAGGTGCTCCTCTAGCTCATCTTTCAGATAATAAGATGTCATGCTTTAGTAAAACTTTAATATATACAGTAGGTAAATCTGGCAAAAGTTGGTCCAGCGCTTATATAGCTTAGTGCTGTTCTAGTTGGGAAAAATGAAATATATGTAGATAAAGAACAGACTTTGCCAGGAATAAATGACAGATTCAGGAAATTCCTGTGTGTAAAACCCTGCTGCAAGATAGCTGTAAAAATTCTTCTTGTGATTATAATGCTAAATTCAGCTGTATTTTGCATTCGTTTTATCTCTCTCCTGCTGGTAATCAGATGAATAATTTTCCCCATATCTTAATCATCATCAAACTGTGAATTTGCACTCTGGGAAGGTGATATGCAAGACAGACTACTGTAATTCTTGCCATGCTTGTTTTCTATCGTATTTATATTTAACAGTTTTAGTAGCATTAAACCTTAAGCAAATTGAACAAACATGCAAAGCTGTGTATTTTTGCTTCCTATCTCATAAATTTTGTTTTATGAATACAACTTCTTTAGTATTTTCATGGTTTAGTAACTATTCAATTTTAAAATATCCAAAATTACATTGAATATGACCTATTAAAGTATAATCTAGTCTGGGTTGTTATTTCAAAGGTAAGTGTTAGAGATCTTGCCATTCAAAGTGATCATAACCATGTAAGAATTAAAAATCTTAATTCTCTCTTTCCTGTTACTTTGCAGAATATGTGCCCCAGCTAATTGACTTAGGTTCAACAGAATGATCCACCTAGCTGGAAGTCTAACTCTATTCCTCATTCTTTTTTGTATACGAATCGGTGGGGGGACAGCACAGTAATTATGATTATTTGCACAGTTACGCCATGTCCAAGTTTCTGTGTTACTTTATACCATTGAACTATAAATGGCTCTGTAAACTGCTCTCTGCAGTACAGCAGTCATCTCTTGCTGCCTTTTCCCTGCTTTTGCAGTCCAGTGGTCCATGCTGTTATCTCTTGGTTTGCACTTGAGTGGTTGATGGAGCCCATCAACTGATGGCCTTGCCAAGACCACCTGAGTGTGGGGGAGAGAGGCTGGCACACACGTCACTCCCCCATCCCTGCATATGCTGACATAAAGACCAGAACTTGCTTGACCTTGCTCAGAGCTCCCAGAAGTGTATAAATGGCTTGGGGCTTAAAATTTCCTTATACTTAGAAGGTCTTTTTATAAGTGTCTTTATAAGTTCCCTGTCTAGCCTGATAGGGCATTCAGAACATATCAGTAGCATATCATCAATACCTAGCTAACCTTTTGCAAAACAGTTTGGACGTGTATTTGTTTTGCTTTTTTCTGCTTGTTAAACTAAAATGATGAGGAACTAAAAAGAGGGAAAAAATTTCGAAAGGCAGTAGCTGATTTTATTTCTCTTTCTGGTTTTGGGTGATGCTGATGTTGGCTTCTGGCTTTATTACTGTACTGTTAATAAGTTGAAAGGATGATCTTCTCAAAATCATTGAGATGTTCCATCCCGTCAAGTGAAACATTTCTATTTTAGGGGGTGTTTGTCTCTAGTGAATTCTGCTTCCTTCCTTCTTTTTTCTGCCAAGCTAATGTTAAAACTTCTAGTCTGTGAGGTCATTCTTCCACATCACCGGTGTGCTGTATTGTGCGATACAATTTATTTTTGTGTAGCATCACTCATTGTGGCATCTGGCAAGCCCCTAGAGACAAAGAAATGGTGATCTTTGCATTGCTAGTTAGAGAGATTGTCTTGCACACAGAAAGAGTAAAATAAGATACCGGGATGGAGTGAGCAGAAGAAACTGAACTTGAAACTTGCCAAGTATTTGTGTGGCAGATGAATCTCAGCTGAGGTAGAAATGGTGGATGAGTAATGGGAAGGAAAAACTGAATGAGCTTCAGAGTCAGTTTTAGTCTCACACAAACAGGATGGTCTTCAAGGCAGATGTGAAGACAGGAAGTGCCTTGGCAGGAGAAAGGCATTTCCAGGCTGGAGAGCAGTTTTGGTCAGAGGGGAAGGGAGATTGTCCCTGCACTGTCTGGCCACTGCAAGGGACACTGCAAAGGTCTTGGGGAGGAAGGGACAGCCTACCTGGAAAGATGGCTTCTGTGATGGCTGGAGGGCAAAGGGGAATGATGTGGCTGCCACTGAACAGGGTACATAGGACTTGGAGAAATTAGTTGACAGAGGACATTGGGCAGAGAGTGGACATGAATGTTGACCTGTCATCATCTGCTTGCAACCTTACAGTACACAGAATGAGCATGTACAGGGAAAACAAGGATATTCTTGCCAATCATATGAATTGTTTGTTAGTTATGGATGTGATGATTTTGTTTTAATACATGATCTGGCAGAAACAGGACAAGATAAGAGCATCTCAGGAAGGAAGGGTTGAGTATGGAACGGACTTCTGAGCCTTCAAAAATTCAGTTTCTGGAGTGAGTACAAGAGCATTTTTAAAAAGTATTTTATCTCATTCTAAATCTAAGTTTTTTACAAAAAACATGTTTCCAGTTTTTGTATTGAGTAAATGTTAGTCATTTTAGATTATGTCCAGTGTGCCCTTCCTTCTTTAAATCTGTGGATGGTTATGTCTGTGCTGTTCTTGGAGATATTTAGTCTTGCTGGGTCCTGCCCGGAATGGAAAACCAAGTTGTTTCACCACAACCACTGCTGATGGTAGGCTGTGACTTCCAGGCAAGGGAATGGAGTGGGGTACGGGATTCAAAACTGAGCCTTGAAAAGGTTTAGATGCCAGGAGAGCGGATAGTGCACACTTACAGACAGGCCAGGGTGGGTTGATTGGGACTTTGCAGTTTACTTCATGATACTCACTTCCAGCTGAAGTGTGGAACAGAGCAGGGAGAGGAAAAGTGCTTGTTTTCCCAGGGTTTAAAAGAGAGCAGGCTGGACCTGGAGTTCGTGACTTAGCAAAGCACTAAGTCACTCAGGTGTGCTTGGTGGGATTTAAGCCATTGTTTGAAGCTTAGCACAGGTCTAAGTGCATTATCAAATAGAAATAGCTATGATACTAAGAATGCACTGAATTTTAAAACATCTTTCTGGGTAGAGATCGGGGAGAATATACATTACAGCATGAATCACAGGTGCTGATTCTTATTCATAGTTTAAAGCCTTATTTCTAGAGAATATTTCTATTAAAAGTTAAAATGAATCATCCAGAATTAGTAATACAACTATCCTGACAGAACAGTAACATGAATTTGACATCAAGAGTGATTATTTGTCATTGTAATAATTCTTAGGTGGTAGAATTTAGTTCTGAAGTTCTAAAATTATTTTACGAAGTTTTGTAACAGTAAATACAATAGAAGTTGCAGTTCATTCCAAAACTTTGCTGTATACAGAGGATTTAGTTTTCTTGGCATGAAGTCTAGTTGTTTTCCAGTATTGCTGAACAAGTTGATTCTTAATGATCTAACAAATTATCAAAAGATAAGTGTGCCCACATACATAAATAACTAAGCTGTGGGGTTTTTTTAAAAGAGAGGAGATTTCTCCACTTATACCTGTTCTTCATATCTTCTTATATTCTGAAAAATACTTCTAATTATGCATGCATGATTATTTAACCGGTATGCCTTTAAACTCTAGAGCATTTGTATTTAATAAATAAACCACTTCAGAATTTTCCAAGGGGTGGTTTTCTCCAACATGTGCTTTGACATTTTCCATTTGGGAAGCTTTTGATGAGATGATCATCAAAGAGTGGAAGTGTGACTGTTAATTTCCAAACTCTTTTCAAAATACCTCATTGCATCCAAATTATTGTTTTGATTTTTCTATTTATTTACCCTTCATCTTTAAAAAATTGTCCCATCTGTAGAAAAAAAAGGAAGTAGTCTGCTAAATAATCGCTTTAAAATCAGGCTTTAAATTTCTAACAACACAGTTGTGTTTTCTTTAGGCAGTATAAAAATGTTTTATATGAGTAGTAAGAAACTCTTTCATATGGTGCTTTAGATATTTTTTAGGGTTTTAGAAGAAGATGGGTTTCTGTTCTCTGAAGTATCTTGCATAATTTTAGGACAAGGTGAACATTTCACATACCTAAATACAGGGCAAATTTGCTTGTATTGGTAGAGTTGTGCTAGGGTGGGTTTCCCATTACATTCCTAGCAAACAGTTACAAACTTAGCAAAAAGTTCTGTACTGTTTTAAAAGGGTTCATACCAGTACTGACTGCTTATTACTCTGGATTATCATTAACAGGTGACTGATCTTCTCTTAATAAAAGAAAATAAAAAACTAACTCAGACATGAATTCATCTTTACAGGAATTTCCCATATTTAATGATTGAAAACTCAGTTCTAGTGTAGATGAATCATACAGAGTTTAAGTGAAACCTGTTGAGTCTGGACTTTTGAAACATTAGTCAGTGCAGAATGTTACATATTTTGATAGAAACAGAGAAATGAAGTGAGAAATAGAATGGAAAAAGCCTGGGTGATTTGTTTCTCTCTTTTATGTGAAACTTTGGCTAGTCTTTTATTATCTATTTGAAGTGTGGTCAGTGTGATAAATTGCTGTTTAACAGTGCCAGAGAGCTCCCTTCTCCCTGAAATCAATTAATTATAAACTGGAAATTTCAGTACTTTGTTCACTGTTTCTTAAGTTAGCATATTTCTAGGAGCTTTCTGTGATCGTAATTCCTAGCTGCACTGGTGCTTTTGTTTCTCTTCGTCTGTGGAGCCAGGGCTCTACTGTAAGGATAGAATTCTATCACTTTTTTTTCCACATTTGATGTGGTATTTTGCATACAGCTGCAGAGTAGACAGTTACCTTTGAAAAGAACATTTGGCTGGTTTAATTTGATTAGAGCAAACCACCTCAATCATTACTGAACTAGGACCGTTTTCAGTTTAACTTGGCTGTAGGAGCTGGGAATGTACTGACTGTGCTTAGACGTTTGGGGGAGGACTCATTTGGGTACACAGCTACCGCCGAAGTGAAACAACCTTAGAGGACCTTGCGTACTCTGCTCTTTTCCAATAAAAAGGGAGGGCTGTGAAGCCATTGAATGTCACATTTAACTTTCCCTCATTGTGACAAGGAATTGCATTCCTTTTCTACAAAAAAAATTGGAAATGTTTAACGCATAGAAATACAGAATCGTACATTTTTTAAAACCACCATGATACTAAAAACATATATAGGATATGAAAATCTTATATTTCCAACAGATTTAAAACATACCTAGCAACAGTATTTTGAATAAAGTTATAATAAAATCCAACATATAAATAGAAATATGGCAGGATTCTCATAGATACATTATATCCAACTTAAAATTGCATCCTTTTTAGTAAGTCTCAGTAAGATTCCCACTTTCTTGCATGAAGTTTCGATTTTCTACCTCTTTCCTCATCTTACAAATACATTGGGATGTTTTTTTACATTGCATATTAAAGATCAAATTAGATACTTAAGATTCACAGTACTATGTATTCTGTATGACTTTTGCTTTTCAGTTTCCCTCACTGATGATCACATAATTTTCCCAGAAAAACTCTGTCTGTCTAGAATATAAATATGTCTCATCATAAATGACAGACCTTCAATGAATTCTAGTCAGCTGGTGTTCACTAGAAAATACAGTTCTGATCTTCAGGTGCCCTGACTTTGAGGTAGTGCATCATCATTTATACAGTATTTTAACCAGGGGATTACAGCTGAAGGAAGAGTTTCTGCTTCTTCTTGCATTATGTTCTGAAAAGCAAATATGCATAGTTAACTGTTCATCTGTGTCAGCAGCCTAGCACTTGCTGCTAACGGCAGAATTGCATACATATCTTCCAGCTAATCCAAGAATCCAGTTGGAAATTTAGGGCTTAAGTTTCCGCTGGTGAATTGAAAGAGCTACACTGATTCAAAAAGCTTTGGTTGTTCAAATCATAAGGTCCTGATGTTAAGATGAACAAAAATGCATTAGCACAGGCAGACTGTGCAGAGGTGTCCCATCAAGCATGCATGTTTGAGACTTCACCATTTAGAGTTCAGATGCTGCAACTATTATAAAACTAGTTTATATAAAAATAGTATATTTATATTTTATTTTATACTCTATATATAGGGTATAAAATAATATAGGGCTTTTTATACCCTATATATATATATAGGGTATAAAAATAGTTTATTCATTGATTTAGCATTTCTGTTGACCTGTCTCACTCCTAACTAGACTCCCTTTTAGCATCACAAATAATTCCTCTCTAACTCAGTATATATCTTCTGAAATACTCGATGTCTGCTTCTGTGTTGTCACCTAGGCATTTTGTACAATGCTGTGTTGTCTCTGGAACTCCAGGTTGTGTCACAGATACAGTCATTTCGGTGCGGAGTACATCTCCTTTCTTCAAGTGCAAATGCTTCTAGTGCAAATGCTTCCAGAGCTGCAGTTAGAGACTTTCTGATTGCTGTACAGTATTGAAGTTTATGTCTAATGTTACTAACACAGCACTGGAACCGTTATTACTGGTTGCCAGGTTCCTTTGGGACAGTGAATGTCAATGACCTGTATTACTTTTCTCTGCTAGGAAGTAGATTATAAAGCAAATCTCGTTTTGCCGACTTTATCTGTCAGCATACTTTGTGAACTTTATGACATAGAGATTAAGCAACATCTGCACTTTAATTAGTGTGTTGTTTATCCTTAGATAACCTTCTAGATTGTTAATGGAGATAGGCCTACCCACTGATCTTTGTGGTTTCCTCGCAGACATCTCTAATCAGTTTGTTGCCTCACTGTTTATCTCTGCTTTTTATAAAATGCTGAGCAACAAGTTTTGATCAAAGCAGTAATACCCATATCCAGACAGGTTGGAATCAATGACTATAGTCTGAAAATTAGAATGATATGTTTCATTAAACTTAAGGAAGGGCCCAGACAAGTTAATACTTCTGCAGAACTGAGCGTCTGTATCTCTTCATTGCATAGAATCCCATTCATCATACTGCCTTTATGTTTGTAGCATCATTTAAAACAAAAAAGTGTTACCTGGAGTTTCTTAATTCTCTGTTGCTTATTATTCATGTTGTCTCTATTCTTAAGAACTCAAGAAGGTTTTATTACTTTCAAATTCTATTTGGTCAGATTAGAACATCTTTTAGAGATGTCAGTTATTTCAGAAGCAAATATTTATGCAGAAGTGAAAAAATACAAACAAATGAGACTGGAACTGAGGATCATGGCAGTACAAGAACAAGAATAGTTAGAATTTGCACAGAAGAGTCAGGTAATCCATTTGTCTAGAAATTAAAGGTACTTGTGGATACAGATAAATGGCAGACAGGTGAATGACACTGATGAGGCAGTTTTCTTAGAAGACATTTAAAGTATATTGGAATATCCCAGATCAATAGGATATTGTGATGTCTGTAATAAAATACAGTTCAAAGACTGCTTGGTTTCCAGTAACCCAAAGTTGAGAGTGAACAAGACTATTTTGCAGAAGCAAAGCTTAAGTCATGAAAAGCAAATAATCTTTTGCTGTCCTTTACATCAGCGAAGGGATATTGAGCCTACAATTCTGGAAGAAGCTGTAAAGTCAACTAAGTTCACTAAAATAGTGATAAAGGACAATTTAACCACTGTTCATAGTAGACAAAGTTTAAAGACAAGAAGACAAGGTTTGAAGACAAAACTTAGAGATACAATCAATGAAGTAGCTTTTCCTGGAGTACAAAAAAGTGAGATCACTCTCTGCATAGACTGAAATAACTTGCAATAGCTGGTTTAAGAAATTCTTATAGTCAAGGCACACAGTCTTTTAGTCTGACATTTTTGGGAAAGGGATGGTTCCCAAACTTGACGTAGTAACAATAGGCTTTAGAAAAGAGAGATTAAGAAACAAGAAGTAATCAAAAATTCAGCAGTCAAGAGGAATGATATGAAAAGGCTTAGATTTAAAATTGTGGGTACTTAAATAGAGACTTGTAGCAACATGGTTTTTGTCATTTGGGTCATACACCACTCCCTGACATCATGCTCTCTCCAGTCACTGAAATCCTGGCTGCTGTTTTTATCTATATCCTCTTCCTGGGCACTAGATACAGCAGGACAGTTTAAGAGTATTGGTTTCTTAAACTCTCTGAAGGAGTGGGAGATGTCAAAGGGTTACAACAGACTTTCTTTTTATGGCTGTGCTCTGGTATATCATGATGGATTCACAAAAGGTACACATAGCCATGCATAACAAAGTACAACAGGGATGTGAGATAATTGTGAGTAGACACTTAACTTTAATCATCTGAATATTAAAAGTGTACTCCATCCTAATCATTTAGGGTCTCCCCATAGTGAGTGCAGAGTGAGCATGTGCTTTATGAGAATAGTTCATCCTACTCACACTCAGTGCCCACCCTGGAGTACAATGAATTGCTCTCTGGAAATGCTCATTTTGACTGTAGAGGGAGCCCAGGTGGACAAGTTTGAGAAGTGGCTCATGGAAGTCTGGTGAGGTTTAACAAGACCAAGTGCTGGTGCTGCACTTGGGTCAGGGCAACCCCTAATACCAACACAGGTTGGAGGGTGAAGGGATTGAGAGCAGCCTGGCAGAGGAGGACTTGAAGGTGCTGGTGGATGAGAGGCTGGGCATGACCTGGCCATGGCACTCATAGCCCAGAAAGCCAAACGTGTCCTGGGCTGCATCCAAAGCAGTGTGGATAGCAGGGCAAGGGAGGGAATTCTGTCCCTCTGCCCTACTCTGGTGAGACCTCACCTGGAACACTGAATCCAGCTCTGGAGTGCCCAGCACAGGAAGGACATGGACCTGTCAGAGAAGGGGCAGACCAGGGCCACTAAGATGGTTAGAGAGATGTATCACCTCTCCTGTGAGAGAAGCTGAGAGATTTGTGTTTGTTCAGCCTGGAAAAGCTTTGGGATGACCTACTTGTGGCCTTCTAGTACCTTGAAGGGAGCCTACAAGAAACACGGAGAGGGACTTTTTACAAGGGCTTAGGGTGACAGAACAAGGGGGAATGGCTGAAAGAGGGTAGGTTTAAATTAGGTATTAGGAAAGAATTCCTTACTGTGAGGGTGGGTGAGTCACTGGAACAGAAAGGTTGCCCAGAAAAGTTGTGGGTGCCCCATCCATGGAAGTGTTCAAGGCCATGGAGCTGAGCAACCTGGTCTAGTGAAGGGTGCATGGCAGGGGGATTGGAAGTAGCTGACCTTTAAGATCCCTTCCATCCCAGACCATTCTGTGATTCTAATGCAGAGTGGCCACCCAACTGTAACTTGCTCGGTCTCAAGGAGATTAATGCCAGTCAGTAAAGTTTGAAGATGGAAAGTGGAAGTGCTAGTAGAGAGTTCGTACAGTAAATAAGGGATGTCACAAAATCAAATAGGAAATTATTTTGGGTGTGGGAGAAGAAAAAGTTAGTATTGAAATCAAAGAGTACTTGGACTATGAGAATTTAGATGGAAGATGAAATGAGTGTTATGGGGGAAATTTTTTTTAACCAAAGTCTCTCGTATGTGGATTGTTGGTAAGAGCTTGTACAAGGCACTTGTTTTTATCACTTGGCAAAAATTATGCACTTTCTGTAATAGGAGAGTTTGGGTTTCTGTGAAATTTACTGACTTCAGACAGTCTGCTTCTAGTTTGTGTTTGGTATTGAAGTGCTAAAGGGAACTGGTTGCAGCTGGGATGGATTGGCATTGCCTGCTTACCCTGCACCCAGTTTTACGCTCCAGCAGAAGCCATTTTGGTCAAAAATTGTTAATGTTTTACAAGAGGAAAAGTAGCTGATGATGTGTGTTGGAGATGGCCGCTCATGTGGTCTACAAGTAGTTTAAGACACCTTTCAAGTCTTTCTCAGTTGTAGTTTCTCTTTTTGTCATTACTCCTCACGCTGCCATACTGATCTCATACAGGATTTGCCACTAAGTGGGTTTATTATGTCATTATTGAAAAAATTCTGATGCTGCACATAGTTTCATTACCTCAATTTCATTTTGAGCTAATTGCATGATTGTACAATTGCAAATAGTTGGAAAACTCTGCTGTCTAACTTACATTCCAGTCTGAATTATCCAAGACCTGAGTTTTTGGAAAGCAGGGGTGCTATACCTTTATTTCTTGGAATAATTTTGGGGGAATTTTTATTTTTCCATAATCTCAAAACATGTCAGCCCACACTGTTCAGTAATAGCTTTCAAAATGAAAATCAGTCAATCAATATTGCTAAAAGATTCTGCTCCGTGATTTTTTATGTTGTTTGTTTTATAACTTGACATAACAGTCTTGAAAACAGTTTTGCTTATTGTGGACCTACTAAGACAGTACAGTAGTAGTAAAGTAAATAAGATGCTCTATTAAGCTGTTTGGATATGCGTATTACATATGTATGTGGGTATATGTGGGAAAGGAAAATGATGAAAATGTCAAGATTTGACATTTAAATTGAGAATTATTATTTTGTAACATGGATTAGGATTGTTAGACATAGAGGACTGCAGTTAGTTTATTGCCTGTGCTTTAAAAATGTGTGAACTGTTTTCTTTTTTTAGGTTTAAAAAAAATGGAAAGGCGATGAGGGCAAGTCAGGAAAAAAGCCATCCCAAGAGCTAATGGTTTTTAAAAAGTTGCATGACATTGAAAATTGGAACATGGAACTGAAATGCCATCTCACTCTTAAGTATAATAAAATAGTACATTTTATTAAATGTGTTCTGGAAAGAGTAAATAAAAATTATAAATCCTAATGTCAGTGGCAAAGAGCCCAGGCATCTTTTGGCATCTATTGCCTTAACCTCACCAGGGCAGCAGGCAATGGAACAGGGAGTGTCAATGTTTAAAACCAGGAGAAGTAATTTTTTTAATAGATGGCTTTTTTCTCCACTTGTTTGCAGTACAAATACATATTTTTACAGGCTTTAGAGAATATTTAGATGATGGGATTGTGTACCTCCTTTTAATACTGACTTTTTAAAGTTTTCAAATCTTGCAAAATTCAAGATCACTTTAATCTTTCTTCTTTCAATCATGAAATTGCCATCCCTTATCAGCATTAGTCACTCAGTTCAAGAACTCAGTCATCCCAGAGCACATCCTTTGTACAAAAATATTGCAATATCACTTGTCAGCTTTTTAAATGGGGGCTTTTTTTGAAAACCCTGTTGAGTTCTTGAAGTAATTCAACTACAGTTTTCTGAACGGACATGGATAATCATGGCTTTTCTAATATATTGATCACGGTTATTTTCGGAAGCCTGAAAAAGTGTTCTTGTGCTTTGGAAGATCTAAATCCATGTCACTTCTCTGCCTTCTGGGGTGAAATTGTGTGAACTGTACTGTGTTTAGATGAGTAGTTGTCTACCATGAGTGCTTGCATATGGAAGCATCCATGGAAATGAAGACTACTGTATCTTCCTGGATTTAGCAAAAAATAAAGCTCTACTGTGTATGTTTTTTCCAATGGACTTGAGACAGCTGTTTGTCAGTCAAATATTTTCATAATCGAGACACAGATTTTTATATTACAACATATAGATGCCAGTTGCGATGTTTGAGAACCGAGATATGCCTGCATGAAAAGTAGGTGAGGGAAATCACTGGATAGTTTTCTTTCTTCACAGAAAGTCACTTCAATTCTGCGATAGCTCATGAAGCAGCTGAATGGACCTTTATAAAACATGTGAACTAAGTCACTTGTAAGTGGAGACAGCTGGGGTCTATTTAATATCCTGTGTAAAATGGTAGAGGTCAGCTTCCTGGAATAACTTAGGAGTTTTATTTCACGAGTATCCTACTGCTTCAGGGACCTGGGGTGATGGTAAGGCTCTCAAACTAAAGTTCACCATAAGGAAAAGTTTCAGGGCTGGAGGTTTCCTAGCTCTGCATTTGCTGTGGAAGAGTGGGAAGCATCTTGTGGCCTGCGGTATCTACACATCCTCAATGTAAATGTCTGTTGTGTGAGTGCTTATTAATGCAGGCAACTAATCTCAGTTTTTTCTTCCACTCCACTCCTATGTTGTGATTTAGGCTTTGGGATACTAATTGAAAAGCACTGAGAAGTCATTGAGAATCATCGAGACTTTGGACAACAAGTGATTCCCAAATGTACTGATTACCTTAAATACCAAGATTATTTTGTAATTTGTGACATTTGTTCCTAAATCCTAAATCTTGACAGTTTTATGATGTCTTTTTTTCTCCATGCAATTAATAGAGCCATATCTTTACTATCTAAGATTGTACACTTTCTTAAGGTGTTCCCTGTATTTATTCAATTTTATTAGTCCTTGAATTTGGAATCTTATTTTATCTCCTGTCTCCTTCTATTCCATTGTGTGTTGGACATGTCAGTGAAAAAAAATTATCTTTGTAGGCCAGTATCACTGGTAACTGTTCACTCATAAAGAAGTTCAGAAGTTACATGGTAGAGCAATTGATATAATTGGTAGTTCAGTGACATCTTAATTAAATACCTGTGCTGCAGTGAGCCTGAAGATTCATTTAAAAAATTGTACATTTCTAGTGATGTCCAGCATGATTACATACTTTTCGTATTTGTGACAATTTGTCTTTTCCTTGACTGCTTTTTAAAATTGAAGATAAACAGAAGCACTAAAGCAGAAGTAAAAGGAGTAATTGTTTCTGTTAGATGGGAAAAAGGTGAAAAATAGGGGGAAAAAAGCAGTGTGTCGCTGGAGTAGGCAAGCTGACCACAGAAAAGGCTTTTGTAGACTGTGGTGGTTCTGTGGGCCCTGTATTGAGTGTGCCATTGCCTGTTTAGTCAACTCTACGAAGGCTCAAGACCATCAGCTGTGGTATTTTTGTGCTCTTTCTCCCAACAGAGATTAATAGGGCGGTTGTAGAGTTTAAGGATGGAATAGAGAAAGTAATGGGGAGCAACTCCTTCAGCCCTCATTGTCTCTTGACTCATTCTTGAAATGAAAATAATTGCATTAATGGAACAGTTCCTACGTGGCTTAGAAAGGGTTAGAACAATTTCAGTCTCACCCAGTATTTCACTGAAGTGAGAAAGGTAGATCCTGGCGTAGGGAATAGTGTAAGAGCGGGACACACATGAAGCGATAATTCCTGGCTAATTAAGGCTCTCACTGACGTCTCTGTGATCATAAGGAATCCGTGTCCTCTGCCTTGTAAGTCTGTGCATCATCTGCAAGCAGATGGGAGCCAGCCCTGCCTCACTCCCAGGCAGATGACTCCTGACTTGCTGATGCCATGAGCTGGCTGGTGGCCATATAGCCATGTTAGCTCCGGGAGCCTCAGCCATGGGGCTCCACTGTGCCCAGGCCTCCTTCAGCTCAGCCTGGGCCCATGCGGTCTGCCTGGGCATCACAGAGCACACCCTGCTCTGCTGGCACCACCTGGGTAGATGGACCTTGTTTTCATTTGCCTACATGTAAAAATGTTTTAGTGCTCCAGGAACCAGACCTTGTTTTGCGAGATTTATTAGAGTTTGCTCATTTCTTTCAGAAATGTGAATGATGATGTATGCAAAACAATCAAAATGCAGTTTTGCCGTGTGTTTACATCTGGCATAAACTGTAATTTACAAAATGCTGAATTTCTATCAAAACTATCCATACATTAAAATGTAAACCCTCATCTCATGCTGCTGAAAGACACCCCAAAAGAAACAGTTGCCTTTGCCCTGTAGTAATAAAACAGTCGAATAAAATTTATTGCCAGCTCAAAATGCTGCTAACACCTCATTTTCGTTGCCAAACTCTGCAAATAATCTTTATTTTGTTTTCTTTTACATATGTGTGCAAGAGTTTAAAGGAAATACTTAAAGAGCTGTATAGCCTGTAGAATACTTCACTCCATGTGCATTAATCTTTAAATGGTTGGCTCACTGTGCCATGTAAACTGGCTGGAAAAGGAGGAAATGTGTATCAGGCATCTACCTTAAGAACTGGAGGATGAAAACACCTGAGAATCTTACAAAAATAGATATTTTTGGTTTAGTTTGCATGTGCCGTGAATTAATTTAAAAAAAAAAAGCTTGATAGAGGAAATGACAAGACAGGCAAGGAGCTTGCATGGCCACATGTGAATGGCCATGAATGGGGAAAAGAGCACTATGATGTTCACCTCTTAAAACACTTGCAAGATGTAGTTCTGATGAAACATGTAAGGAATTTGCATGCTAATGGAAAAAAGGATCCCTTTTTATGTATTGAGTGTTTAAGAGCAATTGCCCCCAGCTAAATTTATTAAGCCAGAAGAATCTTGTAAATTTCTATTGAAGATTTATTAGTCCCATTTGTTTCTGTTCTTCAGAACACGAATATTGAACTCTATCCTGCAAGTTTGTCACAGGTGAAATTCCCTTTCAAATTAAAGGAAATTCTGGATCTGAGCCAAAGTCAGTTAAATACATATACTGACTTCATGAGCCCTAGGTAAAGGCTCTTGTATGCTGAGCTGTTTAGGATTGATCCTGGTCTTTGAGGGTTGAGTGAATAGGGCAGAAATGTTTTTAGTATATTTTTTTTCTTTTGACCTCCCTCTCATTTT
Source organism: Corvus hawaiiensis (assembly GCF_020740725.1). Classification (NCBI taxonomy): domain Eukaryota; kingdom Metazoa; phylum Chordata; class Aves; order Passeriformes; family Corvidae; genus Corvus; species Corvus hawaiiensis. Next base: position 56,710,342 of record NC_063213.1, read on the forward strand.
AACTTCTACATGGAAGAAATATTTTAAAATAGCTGCAGAAATGAACTGAACAGAACCTGTAATCCCACCAAATAAAATTGCTCAGTTACAGTCTTTCTGGGAAAGAGTCATCTCTTCTAAATTCAGTTAAATTTAAGTATCTTGTCTAAGTTAGTCATCTAGACATCTTCCATAGCAAGCAGGGAGAGACAGTACCTTCCCCAGAGTGATTCAATCAGCTTACTTCTTTCCCCTGAATAAATGAAGACCTACATGATCCATTTAAACTAACCACCAATCTCTGAGTAGCTCCATTACAGGAGGAATTCCATGAGAGCTGCGAGGAGAACTACTTGCTTCACAAGCTGTGCAGGGCTGTGATATAGATGGATGGTGTTTGACCTGTCTGTTGATGGGTAGCCAAAGACTGCTATGTTCAATGAAGTTGATAGTTTTCTTGCAAGCCTTAAATCTGCCTTCTGCTGAATTTAAGTACTTTGTAGTCCCATGGTTTTGATACTTTGGTTTTAGAGTAAATATCCCCTCATGCTTTTCTTTTTCTCTTAAAGTTATCTATTACTCTGCCACTCACTTTTTCTTTAACAATGCAACTTACAAAGAAGAGAGCAATGTTTACGTTCATAGATCTGGCTGCCTCACAAAACCTGGCCAGATCTTGTTTGGTTTTTTTACCTATGTGAGCAATTGCCTTTGTCTTTCGATTTTTGGAAATCAGCTGAGTGCTGTTTACTTTGGGGCAGATGGGATGTCATTCGTAGCATGTGGAGTAGTGGTGACAGGACACAGTACAGTGCCACTGGAAGGTTGCTTGAGTTCACTGTGCTCCTTTCCAGGTTTTGCTGAAGTGAATGGAGGAATTTCCTTTGTCTGAAGTTCATGGTTCCACTGGCATCATGGCATGCAGGAGTATTATTGGGAATACATCTGGCATCAAAGCCTGATCAAAGTCACTTCCCTTACCACGTGTATACAAAAAGCACTGTGAACTGCATTTCTATTTTTATGTCTTATAATCTCATGCGGGACAAATTTGTGGAAATCAACGCACAAAGTGTAAGACACTGCTTGGATTTTCACTTTACTTATTTCTGAATATGGCAACTGCATTCACCACCTAACCATTTGAGTTGAAAGTGGGCAGATACATCTGATCCATTTTCAGGAAATTTTGAGTGAATTCATTTTGTGTGAACTTCCAGTTCTAGTGAATCCATAAACAGATTTTTTCAACAGATCTAGACATTTTTTAGAAGGTGTTTTCATGCAGTTTAAATATCTGATGTTAAATTGCTGTTTCCATTTTTAAGATAACAGGAACTATTTATATCTATTGCTGTTTTCTAGTCCCCCAGGTTAAGACTGGGAAGGCAACAGTTCACAGTTTTGTTCATTTCAGAATTTAAGGACAGACAAATGCTGTGATGAATGCCTTAGAATACATCATGACCATAGTTTTCAGAGATGGAAGCCCATATTCAGGAATTGAGTACTAAGGGTAACTAAAAAGTTAGGAAGGAGAGATTGTGGTACAGATAAGGATGCTTAAGTGCAAAAGGGGATCATGCATGTTGGGCCCCATGTTGTAGCGTTCTCACTGCATGGCTAAAAACCAGATAGGGGTTGAAATGACAGACAGGGGTTTGCATTCCTCTATCCAGGTGATGACTGGCTGAGTATAAGAAAGAGGAAAGATACCAGACAGATAAGGCGGATGAAGCTTTAGGTGATGTAAACACTTAAAAATCACTCAGGTGCTTTACATGCTCCAAGTTAAGTGCAGCATAAGTTCTCAGGTAATTCAGGGCTGGTGGCTCATGCAAGGTCAAGATCTATGACGGGTTTACTCTGCACACTAGTACTCTGACTTCAGAACTGCTTTCTTCTACTGACAGGTCTAAAAAAATTTCATGCAGTACTACTCAAAGCTTGTGTTGTCAAGTCAACTGACCATGCTGTCTTAGCAATAAACAGACTGGTAGGAGTTTGCACCCTATTTCCCAGTGGTGTTGGTTTCATTCTCTTAACCAAGGATTTCCTTTTTATAGTGTCATTTAGAGAGACAAGAACTTTTTATGTAAGAAATGGTACATAATAATAAACCCCAATGTAAACAAATGGGCATGATAGTGAACCATGCAATGTTTTACTGTGGTTTACTCCTTTGTCTGCTAATTGCTTTCTGTTTAATACATGGATATACAACATGTTACATTAAAAGGTCTGTAGATTCCCTTAGTAATAGCATTCCCTGAATACATTAGAACAACACAAGTCAAAGAATTAAAAATAATGAATTTTATTTTCTTATTAACATCTCTTTTTACTAACATATACACTGCTTATTCACTTTGTGCATGTTTAGTATTGTCAACTTTAGCCAATTTAGCCTTTTGTTTTTCTTTAGGCTTTTTTTTCTTCTGATTTGTGCTCTTTTGCTTTAGCAATGGAATTCATGGTATTGTTAAACTGTGGAAGTTTTCCCCTTCTAAAAGTCATCTCTTGATCCTTCTTTGAGAAAGACAAACTGTTTGGTCCCAAATCTACCTATGAAACATAGAAATGTATTTTCTTACTAGGCTTTAATGTGTCAGTGTCTCACAAATCATTACAATACTTAGTGCCAGTAACAGAACCACAGCAAAATATTTTGCATTTATTGCTCTCTCTCCCTTCCTCTACACCATCAGCATCACAGCTTTGGACTCCTTTCAAGTGCTGCCAGTACTGGTCTGTCCTGGGAAGTGGTAGCAACATCGTCAGCACTCAGGTGTATTTGCAACCTTTAGCAAGGCCCCTTACTTTGCTTTTTCATTGTCTGACAACTGTTTCAGAAGGACTCTGTCAGGCTGCTTCTGTTCAGGTTACTTGTATTCCCGAGGTCTTAGCCTATGCTGGGTGGTTAATTAGCACCCAAACAGCACATGAGTTTTCAGTGCAGCCACCATCGTCCAGAATAATTGTGGCTGTAGAGTAACCTGGAGGTCTTTCAGAAACAGCAGCCCCTGGATTGATGATAAGCATCAAAACAGAGGACCTCTTCTGTCACCTTCTGCAGTAGCTGCTTCTTTATTCTTCGGTTCCCCCATGAATCTATAAAAAGCAAGAGTTTGTACTCTAATCTGCATTGGAATTACTGATAACCTTAAAAAAGCTGAATTAAACACCTCAGGAACTGCTGTGATACTGCAAAGGTTTAAAAAACTATATGAGATTGTACAGAGTATCAAACAGCACGTTGGATTTTTTGCAGTGAATACTTTTTATGTGGAGTGAAGGGTTATTATTTCCTTTGTTATTTTTGATGTGTTGGCATCACAATTAAATCTCATGTGTAGATAGATTACATTATTAAGCCACTGAAGAATGAATGATAACTTACACTATTGTAAAATCTTCTGAAGATGAGTTGTTTTTATTTAAAACTAGAAGAGAGATGATCAGCTTAGATTTAGGTCCCGTAGGTCTGGCACAAGCATGAATTCCAAATGTAAACTGAAATGGGGAGTCTGTAACAAGCAGTTTGTCTGTGAGCTACAGTAAAGACTGGATTTTGTTGCATCTCATCTTGCATCGTGTACAGCTGTGAGTCCAGAATAACTTCTGGGCTCCTTTCATTTGAATTAAACAAAATCAATATTCAGGCATAAGTTTTAGTTACATGTTGAGGAAATTAGGGAATCTAAAAAGGAATGCAGGTGTTCCCTGAGGAAGGTATTACGAAGAAAATCTAAAAAACTTAACAACAGATGCAAACACAGTGCCAATGAATGGGAGCATCTCTAATTTGTTCTCTGAACTGGAAGCTTACAGAAGCTTACTGGAAGTTCACAGCACTGTATAGCGGCAGTGTACATGACTTTGAAAGGCAGTGTAGATTTGCTTGTTGAAGGATCACATGAGAGCACTATGAATAGGTCAGACAGCTATTGCTGATCCTAAACAATCTGTCAACGACTGTCTTCATAACAGGCCATGTTATTTTTCTGATTCAGGAGTAACTTGGCCTGTCCCTCGCCTGTCCTCGGACAGACTCCTTGGTACAGCTGCACACAGGCGTGTGTTTAGGCACCACCCAGCTGGTATTTTCCCTCAGTAATGTCAAGGGCTCAGTATGTGGCCAGTTTGGATAAAATCAACTGCAGTGCAATTATTCATGGACTGGTGAGGAGTTAAGCATTTTAAACACTGGTGAACTATAGGATAAGTCCTGAAGTGAAGTTCTGCAAGGCAGGATATAGTTTGAATTACGGAGTCTTACTAGATCCTTTTCTGGTCCTTGTCTGTTAAAGATAATCTCCCTTTGCAAAGAAGGTGAAAGAGAAATGGCAATGTGAGAGCTAAAGTAGACAGCATGCTGCTTTAAACAAAGAAAGGTGCAGAGAATATCTTGTCAGGCCTATTTTTCCTTGAAGTAAAACTCTTTTAACAACTTAATCTTTTAGTGGCTTGAGTGGCACACTGAGCAAACTTACTTGGCCTTTTCATCTTTTGGGCACAAATCTTGGTTTCTGTTGAAAATGAAAACTAGTTTTGGTGGTTTCATTGGAGCAGACATTTGTCTGCATCACAAAACCATTCAGTCTGGCACCAGAGCTCGTCATTGCTTGAGTGGGGCCCAGCGCAGGAGAGCAGGGGTGTCGCAGGTCAGGGCTGCAGTCGGGACTGAGCGTTGAACGCTTGCCCAGTCAGCCCACTCTATAGGACTTTAGCCAGTGCTATTTACTTCGCTTTCAAGAGCATCTGTTTCTCTCTGTCACTTTGTCTGTCTGTCTTCCTCACGCACACTTAAAGAACAAAAACCTCTTTTATACAGCTCAGCATTTTAAATAATTTTTCCAAGTCAGAAAGGGAGAGAGACTGGAAAAAATTACAGCACAAAGCTCAGCTTGCAGATGAACGATTGCCTTGTCATCCTAATGTCCCCCTTCCTTCCTTAAACCTCACTGGTGAGTGGGCTATAAGCAGCAGTATTGGCTGGGCTCTGCTGGAGTAGGTCTCCAGAACAGGACTTTCTGCTGCCTTGCTTTCATTATACAGTTGCTTCTCTGCGGTAGCTAATTCTGCTCTGCACACAGGAGATAATGACTGAGTGACTTCAGAGTTGAAAACATCTATCTACATAACATCTCCCTGTCCAAGATAAATTGGTTGATTTTATCTGATGTTAAGTTCTCCCTTTACTGCTGTTTGCCTGAAAGAGATTTCAGATTTCTCCTGGAGACAAAAGGTGAACCTGCTACTCTTTCCTGGAAGGGTGGCAAAGCAGGAGAAATGTTCACTAACTCCAAGAACCCAATAGAAAGTAGAGAATAAGGATTTAAGACTTAAAGTTGCCATGAACACTGTAGACATACTCAAGCCTATTTTATTTAATCGAGTTTGGCTCTGGGCACCTGACTATTGCTGGATGGAGCTGACTGGTGCTGGAGGCAGTGCTGTGCCCTCACACTGTATGTTTCCTGTGCTGAGGTGGTTCTATTGGCAACAGTCAAAGTCTGTCTTATGTTGCAGCCTGCTGTGGAGGCATATCTTAAGCACTGATACTCATTGGGGAGGCTGCAGCTGGAGTGACAAGCATGTTGGGAAGCTCTTAAAGACCCCATTTGCTTCTGAAAATGGAACTTAGGTCTTGCATTACTGTGTGGCTTTACAAATGTTATACCAGGAAAAATGCAATTTGAATATGAGATACTTAGAATTTAGTGGCCTGTTCATCTGCATGTGTGCTTTTTTTCCATCTGAAAGTGTTCTACTAAAGCTCCTTTGAGCAAGAAAACTCTACATCTGAAATACCAGCTTTCAGAGGCAGAAGTAGGTGATTGCTGATTAAAATGAGACAAAGCAGTATGTCCTGAACAAAGGGAAAGACCTCTGTCATGTGTTTCAGAGTGGGAAGCTCTATTTCCTGTTTTGCTCTGTGGGACTTGGTTCTCCTTATGCACATGTTCCACTCCAGTTGCCCAGCTGTTGTCTTCTTCATCTGAAAGATGACCACTTTGTTACAATCCATTGGGTATTTGTGATTCCAAGTAGAGACTGATTTCTGTCAGCAGTCTTTTTTTGCATCAAAAGTAAGAAAGGAAAAGGTAGCTAATATTAGAAGTAAGGGTAAAACTGGTTTCTTTCAAAGAGTACGTAATTTATAAAGTTGGGATGAACAAAGGGCTTGCTGCTGAGTGACTTCCTGAGAACACAAGAGTCTGAGGCTGCTGCTGAAATTTGGACTAAGAGGACGACCGACTGTCGTTCTTCAATACTTCTAGGTATGAGAGGCAGAAATTTTCTGTGCCCTTAAAACTTACGAACTTCCAAGATTAACCTGAGCCAAAGGCAGTAAACGCAAAAGTTGTTCTGGTCCTCCTCCCCATATTTGTCAATAAACCTCAGTCATGGCCTGTGATAATCTTGGTATCCCAATCTTGTGGTGTTAACATAAACACTGTCAGTACACAAGTTCTGTGCTGGTTTTCTGTCATGCAGATAAATACCTTTCAGAGTTAGGCTGAGGCCACCAAACTCTTTTCATCTGTATTTTTGCTCAGATTTGTAAAATCTTAAAACTGGAGCATATTATTTTGCCACTGTTTACCTAACCACAGTCTTCTAAAGCATTTCTTCTACACATAAATCAAAGGCTCTCAATTCTCTTCCTCCGTTACACATAAGCTAGGAAGTAACTCTTTCTAGGAAGACACTGTTCTAAAGAAAATTAAAGTAAATCTATGTTACTAGAAATCTTTAGGGGCCAAGGACTGTTTTTTTTCACTCCTGTGAGTGACCGTACAAGGATACATACGTGTTCATGTTGGATTAGTCCTACTGCAGCAAAAATAACAGTAAGTGTCAGCAGCAAATATTTAATTTTGGTCTTCCTTTTGGCTATGATCCAGTTAATTTTCCGTAAGTACCTACTCATATCAAACAGTCTACTCATTGTTTGACGATGGCCAAGAGAAATTATGTCCTACAGTTTTTTCCGGTCTTACAGTCAGGTCTGTCTTTTGGTATGACGGACCTGATCTCCGTCACTGTTACCTCAGTTTGCTCAGGAAAAAAATGTGTATGCCACTTGAGAACGGGAAGCTTCATAGCAATTCTCAGAGCATCTCAAAAGCAAGCGTAGTAATATTTAGGGACTTTCTGGGATCAGTTACCACCTACCAGTCAGTAGATGCAATAGTTTTCAAAGTAATAACTGTCTTTCTTATAAAAGCATTAGGTATTCGTATTGGAAAATGAAGGTGAACTGAGGTTGCATTTGTCAGATTTGATGCTGTAAGAAGCTATGGAGACTTCAAGGTGCATCATCTGGTTTTCTGCATGCAAAAAATGCCAAAAGTATTTTTGTAGGAAGGCAGGTATTCTTTTAGATTATAGAAAGATCCACTAGGCACTGAACACATAAAACAGAGACACAGATTTGTAGCTGATGAGCGTCTACTTCAGAACAATTAACTTCAAAAAATGTCTGCATTAAAACACAGGTTCTCTGTTAGTGTCTCTTCAACAGTGTTCCAGTTCAGATCGACACGTTGGGCGGTGTATGACTCCCAGCCAAACATCTTATTAGATACTTGCAGGATTTCCCATAGCGGATCTTATTTAATTAAATAATTCAAACATTTCTTTTGGAAGTACAATGGAAGGGCAGGGCTTGTGTTTACAAAGTATTCAGTATGGAAATCCTGTATTAATTGAGGTACGTTTACTTCACTTAGGACAGTGTCCACATAGTAACTCTTTAAATAAAAGGCCTTTTGCTGTTGCCTATTCCAGAGAGGCAATCACATGCAATGTCAACCTGTCACATACAGAAAATCATGAGGAAATGGCTTCAGAGATGTGCAATGTAGGCAGCAGAGATGTTCCTAATTAAAGAAGACAGCTTTATGGGTGATATTCTCAAAGTGAATGTAAAAGAGTATAATTTATAAAAAGTAGTTTTATCCCTATGGAAACTACTAAATAAAGAGGCTGTGTCTGTCTCAGTCTATTTCAGGAATGATTAGCAGGAGCGATGCCAGATGTTGTCATTCTGTAATGTCATGGATTCATATAACCTATATTTAAATTGTTATCTTTTTAAGGTAGCAGGTCTATTTTGTGTGAGTAAACACAAAGTGCTTCTACCCAGCTCAGTGCAGAATCTGGAGCTTTTATGATTAACAGTAAAGCATTTAGAGTTTCACACAAAGAGTATATATAAAGGAAAGATAATGGTGTTACTCAGTGATAATATTACTACTCAGTAAAAGGTAACCAGAATTGTGCTTCTCTGAGTTCCTTATTTTGCTGTGCCAGAAAATGACAGAATCAAAATAACCCACATACAGGAGAATTAACAGAGAATCAACATTTTCCTCCATGATGAGTTGGAAGTTATATGTTGCTTCTGTGTTTAATACAATGAAATCTTTTTTCCTTTTTTCCTTGAATTATAACTCTGCTATAGTTGAAAAAATATTTTTGCCAGTGTGTTAAATACCTGGCTAAAGGGGTGTTCTAGAACATTTTTAGGTAAATGTAGGTCAACACAAAGGAATCATACAGTTGGAAATATTTTCCAGTGTTTATGTTCAGATGTTCAGACCTGTCTGGCTCCTCTCTATTTGCATGTGTTGGGGTTATAGGCAGTCCGGCTACATTCCATGTTGATTTATATAAATATATTGCAGATTATTAACCTCCAGCCAAATACCAGCAAATTTCACTTTTCAGGAAAGTATGTGACTTTTCACAAAGCTTATGTACTGTGTACAGGACGTGTACACCCCATTGAGGGAGTCTCAAAGAACAGTATCCATCATGATGAGAAATATGCCAACATATTTTCTCTTACAGTCACTATGTTACCATAATAATTAATGTTTGTTTGTTCGTATTATGATTACAGATTAAGTACAGATTAGTCTTCTAGTAGAGGTAGGGTGACAGTCTCTCCATGTTCTGGAACTCTGGTTCCCAATTTATTACTTGCTGAAAAGCTTCCTTAACCTAAAATGAATGTGCATGCATACATTTTCAAAAGATGGTGGATAATAAGCAATTTTTCAGTTTCTGACCAAAGATTATTTAGGAAATGCTGTCAAAGTGGGAGCACAGCCCTACCATGGTAATGTCAAGTTAAAAATACTGCTCTCTTGAGCCCGAATTACATTCTTCCCAGGTGGTTATGCCTATTTTAGTGTTTCCTTGTCTTGTGAAATATATTGAGATTTAAGGTAAGAAGCAAAATCGCGGTACAAGATCTCAAGTACACGTTGCCAGATTGTCTGTTTTGTCAGATGTCCTCTGGGAAAAGCAGGGACCCCCAAGGCTTTGTGTGTGATCAGTTGTGTTCAGATCCTGCATATAAAGCCTTTAGTCCTTCAACAAACAACAAAAATATTACTTGATAACATTACCAGAAATCCTGCACTTCTTAATTCTAATAAAGTAATTCTAAGGAACAGGGTGAAAGATAAAAGTAATGTGACAGCATCACTGGTACGATGTTGGAAAAAATAAGCCGTAGTATCAACTCTAGTTTGGTCTGTTACCAATGAGAGACTCTTCAGTTTAATTGTCTAGACCTTTTTCTCAGTAAGTCCATTCATTTTTTAAATCTGCTGTCACCTAGTAGAAGTAGTGATTCATTTTACTGCCTTGCCTCAGAGAGAAATGCAATCTGATCTTAGAATATAAAATTAAATGAATAAGCACATGAGTTTAAAGTGTGTGAGCAGGGAAGAAATGTCCTTCCGGCTGTTTAGATGGTTTCCTCTTAGGATTTTGTAGAAGTGGGACTTGAGGAAGGATAGTGAAAGTCACTGGTATGAATATAGGTGTGAAGCATAGAATGATGGGCAGATGTTTTTGAAAAAGATAAAACAGTGGTTAAAGCTGGCATGGTAGATGGAGAAGATGAGAGAAATCCTAATTAAAAAGAGAAAACAATGGAAAATAGAGTAATCAGATAGGAATGTGGTGTTATGAAGAGCTTTGTAAATTATTTTGATATTGTGCAACAAGGTGAAATGATAAAGAAGCTTCAGTAAAAGAATGACCAAAAGTGGTGAAAGAAGTAATGACATCTTGTGCACAAAGCTTTTTTCCAAACTGTATACTGACTCTGAATGTATTCCTTGCATTGAGGAATTTGCAAGAGGGATCAGCAAAAAAATTCTGTTCATGCTGAAGGAGATTTAATTATAAAGCTGTATAATGGTATACGTGGGAATTACGTGGAAAGAAACTGAAGGTGCATGCAAACACTCTGTATTTTTTCTCAAAAATATTTCCTGCTTTTTTTTTTTTAATGACTGTAGGTACTGGAGCCTAGAATGTGGATAAATATCAAGGAATTTTCTGTATTAACTCTAGTTGCTGTGTCAAAAAAATACATTCTTTTTGTGTAATTATTCTACATTCAACAGCTGATGAGTTCTTAATAATTAATCCTATTTCAGAATTCACAAGTGGAAGACTGAGATGGTAATTTTGGTATATCAACTGTTATCTGATGAATCAAGAGCTCAAAGATTGGTCTACCTTTGGAAGGCTCTTTTCCATTCTATATACTGGAAGAAATTTAAATAGACATGCTTGAGATGAAAGGTATGTCTGTACTGGTTGCTGTATACTTACCTCTTCTCTTCTTTTCCTCCTCTCAGATTGTTTGATGTGTGCACCGTGTCACGAACAGACAGAGAGACCAAGTTAACGTTAGTGTTTGAACATGTGGATCAAGACTTGACTACTTACTTGGATAAAGTTCCAGAGCCTGGAGTGCCTACTGAAACTATAAAGGTATTTAAGGAGAAAGATTTTAGAAGATAATATTTTGGAGATAAATAAGAGAGACAGACTGCATTTTGATTCCATAGTATTTTGTTACATCAAAATTGAGTAGTGCCCAGCTTGGGACATGAACTGCAGCACAAAGTAACAGATATAATTTCTTTCTGGAAATGCTGCACATGTGGTTTTATTCCTCTTCCAGAGTTCTAAATTGACTGAATCTCTACTGTTACACCAAATGTAGCATTCAAGCACAGGAAGGACATGAACCAGTTGGAGCAAGTCCAGAGCAGGGTCACTAAGTTGTTTAGAGGGATGGAGCACTTATCTTATGAGGAAAGGCTTAGAGAATTGAGATTGTTCAGCCTGGAAAAGAGAAGGCTTAGAGGTGACCTAATTGCAGCCTTCCAGTACCTGAAGGGAGCCTGCAAGAAAATGGAGAGAGACTATTTGCAGGAGCATGTAGTGACAGGAAAAGGGGGAGTGGTTTAAAACTGAAAGAGTATGTTTAGATTAGATATTAGGAAAGAATTCTTTACTGTGAGGGTGGTGAGACACTGGAACAGGTTGCCCAGAGAAGTCATGGCTGCCCCACCCCTGGAAATGTTCAAGGACAGGTCGGATGGAGCTCTGAGCCACCTGGTCTAGTGAAAGGTGTCCCTGTGCATGGCAGCAGGATTTTTAAGGTCTCTTCCAATAATGCCGTTCTATGATTCCGTGATTCTGTGAAATGGTTAAGAATGACCTTTGCTTCCAGCTGCAGGCAGATGATTCTGTTATTGTTTAGGTGGAGACTACTTGAACCTTCCCTTAAAGGTGAAGTGCTGGATATTGTTAGAATGAATAAAATAAATCCTGTGCTCCTTATCCCTTTTCCTTTGCCTTTCATTTCCCCAAGAGACTGCTTTTGTTTTATGTCCTTCTTGCCAGCAGAGTTTCTGTACAGTCTTAAGAGCAAGAAATGTTCATTGTGTACCTGTGGTGTGCTCTGCAGAGGATGGGCTGAAGGGTGGGGGTAGTCATGACCAGTTGTTTTAGAAGCTGGGAAGGCTCTCAGTAACTGGGAGGACAATCATGAAGTTTTATTGTCATGTTATCTCATATTCTGCATCTTTAAGGGAGGACCTCTACCTAGGATAGGATGTGCTTGCATTATTGTTAATAAAATGCATATACCAACTCCTCTGCTTTTCTGGGAATTTCACAGCAAAGTGCCATGTTGAGGATTATAGGTTGAAGTGTTTGACAGAAACGTTTATACCTGGGAAGAGAAGCAGAGGGATTGGTGTTGTTACATTTTGACTGTGTCTGTTTAACATTTCTTTTGATTTTTCTATTTCCATGAGGAGAAATCATTTATGCTTTCAGAGATGCATCATCTTTCACTTGTATAAGTACTTTCTGGAAGTATGTTGTATCATCTTTGTCTGGCAAAAGTCTCCAGGGAGGAAAAGAAAACGTGAAAACTACTGGAAATTTAATTGTTTTAATAGTTTTTTAAACAACTTAAAACTTAGGAGGTGTTTGATCTTTCAGTATAAAATTAGAACTAAAGCAGATAAAAATCTATTCACTGTTGTCAAAGTCACATATGTATAATATCAGACAGTTCCAGCAACCATGTTTTTAACCAACCTTAGTGGATAAAATAAAATTTTTGGAAAATGGATACAGCTTTGATGCAGTCAGAAGAAGACTGGACTGTACCTGTTACATTGTAGAACTATTTTATGGTAATGCTATTAAGGTTCTGTTTTCCTCCTAGGACTTTGAAGCTACTTACGTGAACTGTATTTCAGCTTAACTAACCTTGGGAAAATAAGATGCAAGGTGACTGGCATATTATCTAACTAAATATATTGAAATTGATGGGAGCTGAAAGAGCAAGCCTCTGAAATCTCAGTTTGAAGTATCTTTTGATGTATGTTTCATTTAAAGGAAATACAAGACATGAGCACTGTACTAAAGTATTTGTGATTTCCAAAAATCCTGTTCTAAATTTGCACTATTAGACTGTCATATACATGTTTGAATATACATTTCATGGAGATTATATACTGATGAAGAAAATAGTTGTGCTGCTTACTTTCAAAAAGCCCTATTCTGCATACATGGTTTACTAGTTAACCCAGTTGCTATATCTGACAGTTTGGCACAATAAAATAGAAAAGCCACACAGAAACAAAGAGAAGCAATTTTGGTCTTTTATGTACAGTGCAAGTTCCACTGCAACTAGTGAAATTAGTAACTGTAAAATTCAGCTTGTGGTACATAATCTCTTTTTAAATGGGTGAGGAAAAATGTAAAATTGCTGTTTACTTGGTCATCACTGTTGATTTCAACATTTTCACAGTAGCTGATGTGTTTTTTCTTGAATCCTGTTTGGCACAGGAAAAGAGAGAGATTCGGTTAACCTAAGTTGCACCCTGTTGCTTCATGTTTGTGTCAAAACGCCCAGTTTTTGGAGGTACTTTTGCTGATAGTCAGGGCTGATCACATGAGGAAGGGTCTCAAGGCTTATTTTTAGTATATTTCAATACCTTTCTAATGATACAAGCTTTATGGATATTCCTGGTAGAAATTGAGAAAAAACATACTTCTCCTGGCTGCAGGGAAATACTACAATTTTGTAGCAGCTGAGCATTTAACCCAGAGCACATACATCGTTAAATGACTAATCTGACTTTTTATAGTTTGGCTTTTGAGGTTAATATGGATTTGTACTTCATTTATTTTCCAGAATTGCAGACAATTTGTGTAGAGTATTTCCCCTCACTGCCAGCACAGTACAAAACAACTGCCAGTATTGTAAGACCATCTGTTAAAGTTCTGCATGTGTCAGCAACACAGAAGTGCCAAATGAGCCAAGTAAGCGCTGGATAGCTTGAAGGATCTAATATACCTCTTTGGCACTATGGTGTAAAATCAACAGTTGTTAGTGGAACTTCAATGACATAAAATTACTATGAGAGAAGTATCAGCCCCAAAAGATCCTTTCTGTGTGAATTGACTACCATCATTACATAACATTTAGGAAAGGGAGGCTCAGCTTTTGCTGGTTTGGGGCATGCTGGGGTTTTTGGTTACCAGTTGTCAAGAAATATAAGTGACACCAGTACCATTTTAAGAACTTCTATATGTTTTGCAGGCAATCATCAGACTGTAGCAGTTCAGAGAAATTAACCATATTGATCATTTAAACACAACTAGAGCTTTTGTCTTAATGTTGCTCACCAATGCCTTTCTAATGCGTAATGTGCTGCAGTAGGAGTCACCCCAGAGGGTGTTTTAGAAAGATGTAGACAGGTGTCCATGACATGGTAGAAGAGAGGTAGTTTCCCTATGTGATGTTGCCTGGTAGTGGGAATACTCACCCAGGATGTAGAACAGACGTGCTGTCTTCCCCTTTCTGTCACCAAGAGTGTGAATGCTCTCATCCATTTCTGTGGCTCTGGCTTCTGGATTCTAGGTTATTCTGGACAGAGGAATTTTATATCTTTTCCTGCTGAAGCCCTTCCACTATTATTTAATGGAGTCTACTTTGAGCTAGAGATGGTGAACACTACTCCAAGTACTTGTAGACATAGTGTTCACTTTTGAAAGAGAGCTATATTCAGCCTTTAATCTACTTAATAAGCCTTTGTAGCTGCTGGACTGTAGTCACGCTCACACTTGCTGGCTTCCTCTGTCAGACCTGATTAATATATGTTCCATATGGCATGAATCAGAATCAGCGATGACAACATCTTCCTTCTTTCCTCTCTCCCCATCGTCTCCTCCCTTCTTTTCTTCATGGGATACTCTTTAACTTCAGTGCAGTTTATGTGGAAATGGAAGGTATGAGTTCAGTTTCCTTTGGACACAGCTGTTAGTCATGCAGAGGTCTTTGGTAACATTAATGGTCTTAGCAGTTGAGTCTCCAAGAGACTTGGCTCATTAGGAACTTTTGTTAGTTGACATAAGGGCAGTGGAAGTGGGAATGACACGTCTGCCACAGAAAGATGAGGGTTTTTTTAAATAGGTAACAGACCACTAAAGCATTTTGATGTTCTAGCCTTTGTGTCTGGAGCGTGTTTAACCTGCGTGGTCACATTTTGTTCTGATGCTTGTGAGACTGGCATGGGGTTTTTTTGCTCCCAAGTAATTTTGATATGGATATGGTTGTTATAACACTAAGTACATTTTTAATGTGTAAATCTTGCATATGCAACCAAGATATGTTTATTGATTTAAGATAATGCAGTGTATTTAATAATATTTAGCTTTAAATTGATCTCTGTGTGTGATGGCTTAGTATATAAAGCTGTACATTAAGTTGTTATGAAATGGTTTTTTGGAGTTCCTTCTGGTCATCTTGTTCTGCTGGACCAAAGAGTCTGTAACAGTGAGAGGGAACAACAAACTGTTACTGAGGTTCTTTAATTTTAGTAATGAACAAAGTTAACTTTGCGAGGTAATGTCATTATAAGTAGACTTGTGGCTTCTTGCAGTAGTTTTCTTACAGAAATTTAAAATTTAGGCTACATGTGCTAAGTGTGCTGTGCCTGTTTCAGTCTGGCAGTCAGAACAGGAGGGAACAGAACAAAGGTCTCCAGTATAGCAGGTGCATATGTTATCTGTCATAATATGTTGCAAAATCCAGGAATGTCCTTCTACCCAGGTCTGTGATACTGAATCTTCATGGTATTCCCTCCAGCCTGGAACAGGGCAGTGGAATCACAGAGTGAGCAGGGTTCAGTGTATATGCTTTTCTCTGTTGAGTCCTGATTCCTCACCCAAGTGAATGCTTCTGTGAATGGGTATTTTTTGGATATTTACTTCTTTGCACAGAAAGCTTATATACCCATCTGATTCAGGTATGCAGATTTTGGTATTTAGATGCCTGAAATTTAGAAAGTGCAGCAGTGAACCTAATTCCCTTTTGTGGGCTTATCAGATAGTAGCCCATAAATTGAATTTTTAAATATTAGTCCCAGTCATAGAATACATGTTATTGTTGCATCCCTGTGCATGTCCTTAACTTACATTACCTGCTATCAAACCAGGCAGACTGGTCACATCTTTGCAAGACTCTTAGAAAAATTAATGTGAAGATGCTGTTTCTCAGAAAGCAGACCAGTGTTCACTGTTGTGAGGTGACTCATCAGCCATATGCCATGGTTGTACCTACTCAGTTGATCACGTATGAGATGTGAAGCAGATGTCACACAATCATGCAGTTCTGAAAATAAATCAAGATGTTCCAGGAAAACAGTTTCACCAGTACTGAGAGTCTTGAGAGTGTGGCTGTATTTAACAACATCAAAGTTAAAAGTTAAAAAAAAGAACCTGCTCGAATTAATAAGACAGATACTAACAGAAGAGCTGTTATTATCGTTTTCCTGTCAGTACTTTTATGGTAAAGAAAGAAACAAAACTTAGTGAGGAATTTGGAGTGTACAAATAATGGATCAGATCCCCAACTAATACTAAAAAGTGTAAATCCATTCAGTGAAATAGTGCCTATTTACAGCTGCTAAGGATTTAGTTTTTGTGGATTATTTTGCAACAAATATTTTTCTGAATCTGTGTTATAAATTAGAGTTGCCACTCAAAATAAGTGAAAAACAAAAGGACTGAATTGATATATCAATGTGGGATAAATCTTTTTTTTTTTCTTTTTCTGTTATCCTGCTGTTAGGGGTTGGACTTCTGCATTAAAGGGTAGCAGAAGAGAGAGCAAGTGTCCTGTACAAGCTCTGAAAGAACTAAACATTAAAAAATGGATGTTATCCGGAGTGGTGGTTCCCTCTGTTGTAGGTGGAGTAATTTCTCCCCATACCATGCTGCGTGGAGAGACACAACCACATCTCCTCTGGCTGGTAGCACGTAGCAATGTACAAGCTGACCAAGGGGTTAGGAGGAGTTACTATGTGAATAAAGGGACTGACTGCAGCTCAAAGGATGTAAAGGATGTTATGCAATATAGTCTGATATCCACATACCCACACAGTTACTGCTTTAGCTTGGACCTTTTTACTGTTAGTGTACAGCCACTGATTTTAATTATGGTGGCGTAAAATTCTCGAAATTTCTACCGTTTCCAAATTCAAATGCAAACCTTTTCAATCTGATGATAATGTATAGTTGTTTTTTGCAATGCTGTAGCCTGGGATTCCTCAGACCTCCATTGCTTGCAAACTGAGAGCTCATAAAAATGTGAGGCACTCCAATAATTTTAAATCACTCTGTCCTGACTAGAGTGATTTAAAATCAGTGGAGCGCTTCACATTTTTTCAGTTGTTCCAGTTTGGAAAGCAGTCGAGCAACACTGTAGCATAATGCATGAAAGCAACCTGCCTGAAATAATAATTTTAGTCTTTCAAAACAATGATACTGAATTAGAAATGTCACTGTGAAATGATGTCTGTCAAAGGCTCTGTAAATAGACATGTCAACCTACTTTTCTTTTGTAGTCCAAACTCTGAAGGCAGCAGTGCAGTCCAGTAGGGCCCTAAGGGACACATCCTTTTTGAAGTCAGAAGGAAGCTATTGTTTTCAATAGATGGAGGGCCAGAAATCATCTTTATTCAGAAAGTCAAAGGGAATTAAGAAACTGAAGGGATTTTGAATTGTGGGCAGGGAAGGAGATTGAGCCTTTGGTAGAACGGATTTATGATCAAGTCATTGCAAAATTGCAGTATTACAAACACTAGAACTGAAGTGTTGCTATCAGCTCGTTTCATTTCTGTTAGTTCAGCAGAGCTGGGCATGGATGTGATGCATAAAAAACCTTATGGATCCTACTGCTCTGCATTCCCTTGAGATTCTCAGATTGTTAATGACCCTGATTTTTTGCTACTGGAACATCGGTGTGGTACCAATTGCTATGTGAATGCTTTGATGACGCTGAAAGAAAGGGAGCACGTGGTAGGAATAATGCTCAAGCAAGTATAGAAGTGGGGCTAAGCTGCCAGGCAGCGTGTCAGAGACAGTGCCGTACTGTTCTGCATCCAACCAGTGGCAGTTCCTCCAAGTGGGAAGTATTTTTGAGATGCTTTCCTTTGTCTCATGGTGGTGGTGCACAGTTGCGACTTGCTCTGCAAGCACATCCTGCCTCAGTGATCAGCAGAAGTGTCACTCATGTTTCCAGAGTCTTTCTCTTCATCAAACACAAGATGCCACATTTAAAGCAATTAAGAGAAAGCTGGTGCAACTTACGGTGCACATAAAGCAGTCGCAGAACAACAGACTGAAATCTTCGGATTTACCCATGTTCTAAATTTGCTTAAAAGCCATATGCTACTTTAGAAAAATAATTTGAAGGTTGGTCTGCAGCAGATGTGAGATAAAGAGGAGATGTTCAAAGAGCCATTCTTGACTTTTTGCGGGGACAGATAAGAATCACTTTTTTAATAGTAGTTTCTGCACTGGAAGGAAATCAGTCCCCTATGCAGTACACCCACAAAGTTGTACTTCATACCAAAAGAAGCACACAGAGATGGGAAAAGTAGACAATAGCACAGATTGTGACAAGGTAGATACTTGGGAAATCTGAGCAACATACTTGTTCTTATTGAACTCCAGATTCTAAGGGTCAAACTCAGCTGATCTGGGACAAGAAGCATTGTGGCAGAACACATTTATCATCTCTGTCAACCCAAGTTACTGCTGCTTGGATTCTCTAAACTAGAATGTTTACAAAGTGTCTATATTTACTCACAGCACTTATAGAGCCATAGTGTAAAATAATTCAAAAGCTGGCCACAGACAACTCATAGCTAATAAAAGATAATACAGTAATCAAATAAGTAATTTTCCTTAAAATTTCCAAATTAAATTTTCCTTAAAACTGTTTTCTCTATTCCACCCCAAGAGAAATTTAATAATTTTGGACTAGCTGTGTACACTGTTTTTATGCCAGTGAATAGGCAGGTTATTGTATCCCACAGTAAAAACTCATTTGAAGCGTGTTACTTTAGTAGCATACTGATTTAATCAAGATATGTTTTGTTTGTTTCTTTTCCTCCATAGCAGATGTATTTAGCTTACGCCAGAAAGCAAAATTCCATACAAATGGGCAGAGATGGAATTTTTTTGTATTACATGTTTTCATATGTAGAACGTAAAGTCAGCTTTAAGAATTTTTCTATTATTTATGAATACATAGGCACATAAACACACATACATGTATAAATGTATATTGTAAAAGTCCTCTAACACATTTGCAGAAAAAAAAATACGGCTATTTGAGTGAGAGAAAGGGAAACTATTATCATCACTCTTCTGTCTCCAGAGTTCATTTTCTCAAAATAGGTGTGGCCCAGAAAAGGCCAGAACTGGCAATGCAGATGCTTAGAGTAAAAAGTACACAGATACATAGGGGGTAGCACCAGCTCTCCTGCTGTGCCTAGAGTGGTCTGGTGTATATTGCCTTTACGTGTCTACACATGAAGGCACATTGTACATACATGTACACACACATACACATGTGGGCATGTGGGTGTGTATGTATGAATATATATGTGTGTGTGTGTATATATACAGACATGTATGTGCTGATTCCCTGAGTCCATCCTATAGCTCATCACCCAAGACAGCTGAGCTGTTGCATTCATAGGGAAGGAATAAAACGAGACCCAGCTGAAGCTGTGCCTCTCCCTCCTACTCAGTGTGTCAGATGAGACACGCATGGAGAGCCCCTGTCCCACCCGCCCCTGTGGATACCAGAGCACACACGGTTCCTCCCTGCTTCCTGTCCTCAGGCCATCAGGCAGGAAACTGCAGAGAAGCACCAGCCAGGGGCATCAGCCAGCTACACTCAGCTGCTAGAGCAACTGAAGCCAAAACCTCTTGATACTCAGAGCTGCTTTCAGTGATTTCAACTCCATGTTCTCTGCCTGTTCTATTCCTATTTTCCCTTTCCTCTTTCCATCTTTCTCTTTCACCTTTTTTCCCCTCACTTTCACTTTGTATTTACACAGTAAAGTATTCTTCTGTTCTTTCCCTTCCTCTAGAACTTTTCTCTCCATCACTGTTCTTTCCATTTCACCTATGCTGTCCTTACTCTACTCCCATAAAAGTGTAGCATCATGGAACTGTCACACTGTTTCTCCACCTGGGGTCTGTCTTGCCCATTTTTTTGGTGAGCTTTTAATGGAAGAGGCTCTGTGAAAAGCCTTGACTTTGGTGCCCACCATAATAGGTCCTCCTTTTTGACTGGCCTTTACACAATACCTTGTTACACATGAGTCATCATAATCAGATCCTACAACAGCAGTATTGGTGTGAAGCAGTGCTCTTCCATTGCATTGCTGTTTCCCCACCACAGCGACTTCACGCATTTACACAACTGCTTCTTTTATGTATCAGTGCTCTGTAATCAGCGTATGGTTCATGTTACAGGTTTCTCAGGTTTCAAACTGAAATAAAATGAGCTTACTTCCATTTTGAGAATATCCTTTTGAGAAGTCCAAACACAGACACACATTATTAGTAAATTCGCAAACAGCTGCCAGAAGACAGAAAATTTAGAATGGAAACACGAGTGAAATGACAGAAAATTTAGAATGGAAACACGAGTGAAATAACAGAAATACTCTTTGTTGTTTGTTCTTGGTGCAACAGCAAGGGAAAATGTTTAGAAATTTAAATGATTGATTTATTTGTAGTTTTAATAAATCAGACATGGTTTTGGAGCACTTGCCAATGTTGCTACTCCAGAGCACAACTATGGGTCAAATCCTTCTGTGGTGCAACTGTGGGATTCTTAGGGTTCCTCTAGGAGTGAGTGTGGGACAATGCTGTTAGCAGCAGCAGGCAAGCAGTCTTTCATTTGTTTTACTGCAAAGATGGAATCGTTTGCCATTAAGAAAGAGCAAATTACAAAGGTTCAAGCTCCTGGATCAAATCTGTCCTTCGTTTTTGGATTGGAAACCCTATCCAAAGACTCATAAACATCACTATTGTAGATTCTTTTTGCTTCTCTGTTACCATTACAGCTATACAGTACACCACTTACATCTGTACATATAAAACATTTAAACTCATGCTGGAATATATAGTTGCACCTTCTGGTTCAACTTCAATTCCAAAGGAAAAACCCCAAAGGGAGCAGAGGCTCTGCTTCAGCAAAACTTTTAAGCTTCTGCTTAATTTTATGTCAGCAGATTGCTCCAGTATTAAAAATGAGGTTGAAAGACTGAATTAGAGGAGCTAACAGAGGAGAATCAGTTGTTACCCTGTGATACTAACCTGATGAATTCTAACTTTAGAACAAAGAAGAATTGAAACAATTGTTTCCTTAGTCTCAGATTAGTCATAAAACATGTGTTTTGCTTGTGTTTAAATGCTTTGTCAGAGAGAAGAAGTAGTCCTCCCTCAAAACTTATGTGTAAGCAGTGTCTGTGCATTTGCAGCCAGACTCCTGACTATTCACAAAAACTTGTCGTAGCTGGTCAGCATGGTAAATTGACTCAGTAATGGCAAAGGGCTCCAGTGATCACAGGGTTTGGTGGACTATTTTGTTTATATCTGTTTTTCATTAATATCATAGCTGTTGTGGCCACAGAATATCCTATTTGCTTTCTTTGAAAATAATGACCCTTGAGAATACCCATTTCCAAGAAGAAGCTGTATTTTGCCATTGTGACCAACTCAATAAATGCCACTTGCATTCTGTCTTTATTAATGCTGAACAGTGTCTTATACCTTAAAGGGCCCTTTGAAATTAGTGGCTTAATTGCGAATGGAGTTACTGCTCAACAGTTTTCACTGTTGCTAAATATGTTACTTTACAAACAACGCCATAAAAATTCTAATTATTCTAAGATGTCCCACTTTTTTTTGTCTATGCAATAGGAAGCATTGCACTGTAACTTTAAAATACCAAAAATAAGCAAGAAGACACATTAACCATCTCTTAGGAGTGTTTAATTTCCAAGCCAATAAACTCAGCTGCTGGATATTTGTCCTTTGTTTTAGAATGTGATAGTTCTGTTGCATAACTACAGTTAGGGACTTTCGGAACACTCCAAAATGTTACAAGATTCTGTGGATGGAAATGCAGGGTTGTTTTTAATTTAGTTTTACAACAGGGAAGGAGCATTGGAATGGCAGCATGTTACCTTTTTTTAACATTTAGTTTATGATTCATTCTAAAATATTCTTTCATTTGCAGTTAACATCAGATATTCCTGTTCTGACAAGCAGAGTAAATATTTTAGCAAGGACTTTTTAGAGAGAAATTTTGACAGTAACATACTCCTCCCTTAGTGTTACAAAGGAAATACTTGCTATCCAAACCCAGAGTTGGCATTTTAATGCAAATGGTTACAAAAGAATACACAGAATATTACAAATGTAAAATGCAGTTAATGAAAGAGTATACAGTTGTCTTTCATGTATGTAAGTAAAAATGCCTAAATTGAATTCTGAAAATGTCAACAGTGATCTCTGAGCCATATGCTTGTTATTACAGTAGTATGTTCTGTATAGCTGTCATTCAGTGAGAAACAACACAGATCAAAAGGGAAAATACATATAAAAACATTAAGTTAGAGGAGAGACCATGTTACAAAGCATTTTGTATTATGTTTTTGCCTTGATTAGAAGATACCGCTTTTTCTTGCTTTTTGTTTGCTCATGTAATTCGTGCTGATGTCTAAAGTGCTTATTGAAGACACAGGAACAGGAGAATAGAGGCCAAGCTGCTTGGGCTATAGTGAACCAAAACTGCAAGAGAGATGCATGCTTTGCAGAGAGTTTAATATGAAAACGAACCACAGTTTCTTTGCTTGGTTTCTGGAGCAGAAAGTCACAAAACAAGCAGAAAACTTCTGGTTCTTGATGGAATGGTTAGTTTAGCTTCCTTACATCATCTACTCTTGAGTATTTCAGACTAACCTCTTTTTCAATTAAACAAATTTAGACCTAGCTTGACTTAGCCTATCTCTGTGAAGCTGGGGCCTTGGAAAATATTACCGAAGTAGCTTTAGCCTTAGGTTTGCATTTTGTTCTTTTGCGCAAATGTGGTAGAGGTAACCTTGATTTGCTAATTAGTGAAGTCACGCTTTATTGTGACAGAAAACTAAGAACAGTCCTTCAGTGAAAATAACAAAGACCCTACCCCATGGTGATTGATGAGAACGTTGTACAAGTGAAATGAGCTGGAAAGTCATCATCTTGTCTTTTCCTTTGCCACAGGAAAAGCATAACAGAGAGATTTCTTTTCTTCTGGTCCTGATAAGGAGTCTAACGAAGCATAAGGAGGGGTTACAGAGCATGGAAATGTGTCACACCCAGCTGCTCACTAGCTTGCAAAGCTGCAGTAAATAATACAGTTGCTATTTAATAAACAAAAGAAAACAGAAGTCCTTTGATAGTGATCCCTAGCCTCTCTCATTTGCCCTTCTGATGATACAGTTTGTTTCTACTTAATTGACTGTAGTTTTGGAATAACATATAGAGTTTGATACTGTATTGTATGATTTGTAATTATTTTGTTGTTATTGATAGGGAAAACAAAAGACTTAGGTTTCTGGGACCTGATTCAGCAAAGTATAGACATATGTGGTCCAGGTTGTCTGGGTCATAGCTACTTTTTTTCTCATAGGTTCTCCATGAATGATTACAGTAAAGATACACAAGAATACATGTAGTTTTCTTTTCCAAATTGCATAATCAATAGCATACTTTTCTGCTTGTCACAGGTTACACTTTGGAGAAGCAATATTGCATTTGCCATAAGCTGCATTTCTCACGATTGGCTCTTTTTGCACACTAACTTCTAACATACCTGTGTCTTAAAAATGTCTTAAAGTTTGTTTTGTTTAATATTTGGGGAGGTGAAGGGACGAAATACCCTCTGCCTGTGAAATGTTGGAGGCCATCCTCTCCCCTCCCAAGAAGATTGTCAGTTCTCATGTTGCACCTTTCTTCTCACCCCCAAAGTAGAGCTGGTTTTTGTCTATTATGTTAAGATTAGGAAATAAGTAGGCTCATCACTCTTTGTGTCACTGTAAGTTGAAGATACCTACTTTTCTTTAGAATCAGCCAAGTGTTCAAAAGAAAACAAGGCAAGGTTTACACTAATGTGTGCTAATGTAAATCAGTGTTATTTCACTCAGAACTGGAGGGGCTGTGGCACATGTCACTTTGGGGAGGCTCAGCAGATGTGTGGGACCATGTCCCACCACTGCAGCCACAGCAAACATCACAGTCACATCACTGCCTGCTGCAGTTTGTTGTATCTGAAATGCAGAATGGGCTGCTGAGGAATCTAGTAGCTGGCATCTTCCAGTGACCTACTTTGCTTGGTTATCACCTGGGCTGTGGGAGGCAGCAACCCAAAGAGATGGAGTAGGACCACAGGCCCTGAGAGTGAGTGTAGAGTGGAATAGGGTGCAGTGCAGGCATGACAAGAAGGGTCAGAACTGGGAATGGGGAAGGAAGGGGCAACAGGGCTCATGAAGGGAGGAAAGAGACATGTAAAGGGAAAGGTAAGAGATAAGAGAAAGGAGAAAGTGATAGACCATTTAAGTGGAATGGAACGGGTAGCCATTCCCATAGTCTGGTGCTACCAGCAAACCTCTCATTCTCTCAGTGCCAACAAAAGACTTTGTATATATATGCTCAATTCCTCTTGCAAAATGTCTTCTCTTCACCTTGTCTGTAGGATGAGGTGCTTGTCTGTTCCCTTTTTAAAGCTGTTGGTTCAGGAGCCCTTGGTTTTTTAATTCAAGTTAACAGAATTGCAAATTAATTGCTGCTGTAAACATGGAGAATAACTCAATCTGCTGAGTGCTTCCGAGAAACAATTGTGCTTCCAAGAAAACAGTATCTTGTTTCCTACTTTTAATTTAGGTGTAGTAAGGCATCAATAAGATGCTCATTCTGATATTTTCAGAGCTTAAACAATGCTTTAACAGCATTGCAAAACTATATGTAAAGTTCTTAGATGGGATATCCTGGGCAAGCTGATTCCAGTAGGCCACTGTCCCCTCTCAGTTTTTTCTTGAAGCCCATTTCTGCCCATGAATGATACAAAATAAATCTTTCCTCTTCTGTATATCTTTGATTTTCTTGAAGGTTGTTAAGCCCTTATAACTGAAAGCAGATTCTTGTTCTTTGGAGTATTTAACAAACATTAACTAGTTAATCTTTGCAAGACTTGTGAATTAGTTAACCATTATCCCTGAATTTATAGTATGGAGAGAGAGGCAACAAACTTAAATGTACTCCTGTGACTAGAGCTGGGGTAGTAATAGACCCCAATGTTGAGCCATTGTACAGCACTGACTCGCATCACAGTTCTTCTGCTATGCCAAGTACGCTACAAGCAAAAAAAAAAAAAAAAAAAATCGAAGTGACTTTTAAAAGCTTTATTTATTACGTATTCCCTGGGGAGATTAGGAGGGGATTGTCTTCTTACTTTCCTCTGTGTTCACATCTTTAATAAAAACTGTTAACTATTTATTAGAAGAGTGTCTAACTTCAGAGGATACTAGTATTTTGATGCCTGGTGTCATGCTGACATTTTTGTCTCAGTGAAGGTTGGTTACATCTCTCTGAAGGTGCTGTTGGTTCCAGTGAGTGTGGGAGGAAAATGGAAATACTGAAAAGCAGTGGGACCAGCTCAGGTCTTTGAAAATTGATGGGTAGAGTCCCGGTAACTTCCCTGGACTTCATTGTGCCTAATATGAGGCCATTTTCTTCCTCAGCATGCAAGTGCCATTTATGACTATGCTGAATTCCTCAAAGTTTCTGTGATGGAAGCACTCAAAATTAGGTCCAAACTCTTCAGTAACCCCAATTTCTAATCTGAGAAAGTGACTCTGCTGTCCAGCCACCTCCTTTTCCAGTGTCTTGAGCTCTCATGTATCTGTATAAGCCACAAATATATTTCCTTATATATCAGGAGTTTGATCAGGCCTGTGTTATAATAAGTTTAAACAAGTTTTTCATTAAACAAAAATTGCTGGAATGAGTTTATAACTGTGAAGGAGCCCTAGGAATTAGGTGCCCAAGTCTTACTGATTTTAAATGGTGGTTGTGTTCCCGATCTCTAGGATCCTATTGACTGTTTTTTTCTCAGTTTTAAAAAAGCATAACTTGTTTTCTTGTTGCCGTCAGGTGTTTCATCAAGAGTCTGTGCACTTTCAGTTGCTACTATTTAAAAAAGCAACTGAGGAGAGAAATTCAAGGAACAATCTTGAGCCTTTTCTGTCTAGCCAAGGATTTGACAGTTTTCAAAAAAGTCTGGGCTGAAAGGTGCAAATCTGCCTTGGATGTATGAGATCTGATCAGCCAAATCCCTTGGGATGCTTCTAAAGGTTCATCCTTTGTTGTTACGTATCAGCATATAAACAAATCAGTATAAACACTGCAGACAGATCCAATGAGAACTTCTGTAGAAATCTCAGTAATCTTGCCAAGGTGTTGATAGACCATTAGGAAGAGTAGTCTGTCATAAGTCTATATATTTACATAATTTGAATGTTGCTCCAGACCAGAATCCATGTGGTCTGAGCTGTTTGCACATGATTTTGAGCACATCAAGATGTTCATCTTTGTTCTGAGGTTAGCCCTTCTTGAGCTTGCTTAGGTGGCAGTGTCAACCAGTCATCTTCCAGGGCCTTCTGCATTATCTCTAATGTTGAAGCTGAAGTTAACAGTCCCTAAGATAAACTTCCAGATTTACTCTTCTAAGATACTTTACCACCTAAGTCCGAAGCTGTTTGTAAAGCATTTTTCTTTATGTATGTGCACAGCGTTGTTTCAGCTTTCTAATCACTGACCAGCTGGCTTGTTAGTGAATAGAGCTGTGGGCCCCTTGCCACATTTCATGTGAGGTCTTGGCTGGGTGGCCAAGCAGGCAGCCTGCAGCCAGTGTCAAAGCAATTCAAGAGGTATTGGCACAGCAGTGTCCCCATTAATTTCTGCTTGTCACATGCTGTCATGCAAGTTACACCAGAGAGGAAATGACCGTTAAAAAAAAAAGTATGCTTGTGGCACTTGGTCCCCTCCAGACGTTATCCCTGAGGTTAAACAAGTGGATACAATTAGCTGCTGTCCACAGACAGCTGCAGGGAAGGAGAAGCCGAGATCTGGGCGCCACAGCAGCGTGTCTTTCCTGTCACCGAGGAGTGTCGCCTGTCAACATACGCCATATTTTAACCCTTCATGGAGTTCGAGGAAATTTGAAAGAGCTGTTATGACCAGTGTCATCAGGAAGATGCTGGTAAAGAGCTGTATGTAGTACTGCTGGAGCAGCATTCTTCCTGGAGAAGAGGGTTGGTTTGTTGATACCATTCCTCGTAAGGACTGGTGTGAGAGGCACAGGAGGACAATCAACTCATCAGTGATTGATAATTTACTGTAGTTTGTAGATTCTGGCAGGGAGTGAGACAGTGATTTCTGTGAACTCCTCCCCAAAGCATACCAAAGTGGTTTAAGGGAGTCATATCCAGCTTTGTGGATTTTCTGGGTGGACTGATTTCTGTGATTACATCAGGAGAGCTTCCACAAGGATTGCAAGGGATGATGTCCCAAAATACAGATGGGTAGTAATGCAGAAACAAAGACTCGGAAGAAGAAGTGGCAGTGATGTCCCACAATGAGAGAAGGAAATAACATACTATTAGGAGCAATCAAAAATCTTTTTTAAAAAACTGAAAGCATTAAGCTCTACTGAGAGGTGATAGAGGTAGGGGAGTCTACACAGTGTTCCAGAACAGATTGAGTTAGTCAAGCTAAAGTCTGGATTTTACTTCAGAAGAAAGAGGCTTGCAGCATCAGCTGAAGGAAAAATGTGACTTGTCCTGTCAAGAAACATAATTAAAGAAGCTGTGATTATATGAAAAGTGTGCTCCAGAATTCAAACTGCAGTTTTGCACCAGCTATCCAATATGACCTGCTGTGATGCTTAGATACCAAATTTAGACTGGTGTCAGTCCCTAGACATGTGCTAGAAGGGTCTTCACAGCCAATGCATACAAATCACAGGTGCTATTTCAAGTCATTTGTATGGAACTTTACAAACTGGGTGAGGCAGTAAAGTGTTTGGGGGAATTTCATGGTACATTTTAGTCCTCATCTCTTTTTCAGATGGTATGAGGAATAAAAGAACAGAGCAGTAACAGCTTGTCAAACCAGGAAGCTCTGTGAGAAACTGCTGTTTCAAGTACAGTTATAAAAAGCTTGTAATAAAAGAAAGGAAGTTTCCCAGAAGGTATTTGGGGATGTACAAAATTGTGATATCATCATCCAGAGATACAAGAAAGAAGTATGGGTGTTTTGCTTATCTAGGCTCAGATCCATAGATTATTTTAAGAGCTGTGCCTTGTGTACAGGGCACAAAGAGTAGAAGGGTTTGAGCACTGAAAGAGACTGTTAATCACAAAGTTACATTTACCTGCTGTAAAATTTTTCCATGCGGGACAAATCTTGCTAACAGTGCCACATTTGCCAATTACTGTCAGAATGTTAAAATAAACTTTCCCTCTGTTCATTCTCATGTGTTTTATCTGACAAATACCAGCAGCCAGATGAGAAATACTGTGTGTTTCATTTGCATGTCTGGTAATTCCACTTTGATAGGAATTTTTGGTACACTGAATGATGGAACATAAGTAGAACAGTAATTATATAGGTTTCCTTTCAGTCATGCATATTCTTCTCATCAAATGTGAAAAATAGCAGATGAAAAAGTAAAACTTGAATGATCTAGACTGCAAACTGACTTGACAGGTGTTGAGCTATAAAATTAGAAATTGATGTGGAAAGACTTAGATATACTTGAATAAAATGCATCCACGTGTGTGCCCAAGCATGTGTATGTACATTATGTCCCCCAGAGATGTTAAGTAGACATGTTACGTATACTGAATTTGGTCTTTGATTCACAGCTACTGAGATCAGCGTGGGAATCTGTCAGCGTTAAGATGCTGGTAAAACAGGTGTACTTAGATTGCAACTCTTACCAATCCCTAAAATGTTAATTCAGATCCCTATTTTAAGGAGGGTAGACAGAAAGTTACTCAGAGCAGTTTTTTGGACACAGTCAGTGTTGTCCTTGTTGTTGACTAAGATCTATTGTCTTAGTCTAGTCCTTCTTATGTTGTCTTTGCTGCTGGTGAACTCTGGTGTTTGAGGAATGTTTGGAGCACTCGAGAGTATGTTTGGTCAGGTTCTCCTGTGGCAGTACAAATTCAGCAGTTCCTTTCTAACTCAGAAGAAAAAGTTGGCCAGTTTAAGCAAAGGGACTAGAATGTGTTAAACCTGCTGTAGTGGCTATGAGTTTAATTCTGTCTACCTACAGGTGCACAGCATAGGAAAACAGTGCCTCAGTATACTGAAAGCTATGATACACATACATAAAATTCAGTCATAAGTTTACAGCAGTGCAATAGCATTGATGAGCCTCAAAGTTTTTCAAAGACTACCATGGACCTTTGTAATTCAGTTAAAATTTTGCATTTTTCCTGAATCTTGTGCACAGTTGCAGTACTTTTGATTGGGACTGACATACAATGTTCATAACACAGAGGCAGGTCTGTGCATAATAGTGACATTTGCCATTTTTACTAGACTGGCTCTGAACTAATTGACCAATTATTGTATTTCAAAATAATTTATTTAGGACTTTCTAATCTTGATTACCTTGCTACTTCCAATAGCAACCAAAACAGTCTTCGAAACAGTGTTCTATAGACTCCACCCCTTGAGATATTGTATCTTTTAAATTGCTACACAAGTAATTATAGCCATTAAAAAAATACAAAACACAAAAAACCAGAAAACGCACAAAACCAAGCAACACAACTATTTATTTCACTGTTTATTGCAGTGGACTACTATAGATAGCATTGTCTTCTATGGGATTATTCAAAACATTAAAATGCATGTACACATACATGCATACTTTCATGAGTGTGCATGTCTGCGGGGTTCTTCATCCTAACAATTGGATAATCCAAAATCTCTTATATGAGCTGTGCTTTCTTTCGTACAAAAGTAATTTAAAATAGATTAGAGACTGTTCATCAGAATATATTTTAACAAATCTTTTAATCTACTCTAAGTATATTAAAGTACATTTTACATGATTAAAATAGTTTTACAATTCAAAGATAATTACACAAGTATTTTGCTTCATACTTAAAAATATATGTAACAATTATTTTTCAACAAATTATTTACCTTTAGGGTATCAGCATACAAAACACCAGCAATTATTAGACCAACTCCTTGCATGTGCTTATCAGATATTAATAATACACTAAATGAATTGCTGTATCTTTCTCTGCCCAGTATTTTACTCTATGAACAGAAAATGAACATGTTATCTTGTATAGTAAGGTTGATTAATATGGCTAAGTGAATGGATCATTTGAATTTATTGTTCTCTTATCAAAACAGTAAACATAATTTAAATTGAACATGCTGTGAAGTTCACATTCTTGTGGTACTTCCTAGTTAATTGACAGGAATATCACAGCAGCCTTCCCTTCTGAGGAATGAGCCTTACCCTGTGAATACTTTTATAGAAAGCAATAGGATTAGTCTGAGACAAATTGTTACCAATGTAAAGAAAATTAAGAGCTCTGTATCCTGTATATATTTGGTTGGATCATGGATGAGTCCTGAGAAGCTGTGGTGTGGCTGGAGAAGGCAAAGGCAGCCTCCTCATCCCCTTTCTGAATGCCCTGCAGGGAGACTGATCAGAATAGCTTTCTTCTGAGAAAAGGAACAGGGCACAAGGGCAGGGATCTGTCTGCCTCTTACTGTGTCCCAGCCACTGCATCCAGCCAGCTGCATGGAGAAGAGTATCCTGCAGCTCCATAGACTGTAGCAAATTGCATCTGCCCCCACCATCACAATCATGGAATTCTAGATAGGCTGGTGTGATGGGTTCCCAGCCCAGGGTGAGGACAAAAATTGAAAAAGAAAATCACTGCATTTAACAGGGAATCACTACATTACTGCTAGTGCCTTCAGGATTCAGTGTAACAACATTAATCATGTCTTTCGCTATTCATGTATCTGTACTGTGTAATTCCTCAGGAATGCCATTGTTTTTTTGGCATTAATTAATGTTGACTGTTTGTTACAAAGTATAACCATAGAAGGGCTGTAATTATTCTGCTTCAAAAATAGGCCCCAGAGAATGGGACTGCTCTTTAAACTTTCATTCCGGCATGTGTAAAATCACCCTTTAAACTGAAAGCCATTCAGTGGTTGGGGATTCTATATAACTGAGTAGGATATGAAAGAAGCCTCATCCTGCTCCCCTTCTGCTCTGAGAAGGTCCCGTTTCAGTTAGAGGTAGTGAGCCTTTTCATGAAACTACCTTGACTGATTCATCACCCATTGCTGTCTAAAACTCATCCCCTTTGTTTACACTTGTGGTTGCCTTTTACGCAAACACTCCTACAGGAAATGTTCAGGATGAGTATTCCAACACCTGTCATGTAAAATAGGGACATTCCATTCTGCTCAGCAAAAAGAAAAATGAGTTACAGATAGACACAAACTGTGCAAGGATGTAAGTTGTGAAGGTGCATGAGATACTCCACAGAAGAGTAGGAGGAACGTTAGGAGATGCCAAAAGATTATTGTGCTTTACAAAACGTTAGCATAGAAATAGAGCAAGAAGAGGAAAATAGGCAGTTAAAAAAAAAGAAAAGCCATGTAAAGCCTGTGTGTTAGTACAAATTTAGTGTCTGTTGTAGTTTCCAAGGCTCTGTACTGTGTTGCTTTTATTTGGTGTTACAACTGAGTATATTTGTGGGCTTCCACTGAATTACTCTTTTTGGTATTAGGAACTCCTATCACTGTAACGAAGGGCAATCTGCTTAAATGTTTTTCTTCCTTCACATCGTAGGCAGTGGGGGAAAAGCGTGAGCTTCACATGACGAGCAGCCAGTCATAAGTGTATGTTACCTCAGGGTGCCAGTGTTCTCTGAAGAAATATTACTCTGGTGTTTCTCTTCAGGTTGCATCTTGCTGTGATCCCCTTTACCAAGACAAAACCCAGCATCTTTACTTTACCATGGTGGTGGGTTAGCCTAGTCCAGCAGTCAGACTCCCATCCAGGCGCTCACTGACTTCCTGCACCTCAGCTACAGAAGGTAGAGAGCAACAAGGAGCAAAAAGCTCATGGGCTGAGATAAGAGAGGAACATTGCTTTCCAAGTACCATCATGGGCAAAGCAGGCTTATCCTGGGGAAAATCGACTTAGTCTCATGCCAGTCAAGGTTGATACTTGCTAAATCAGGTGGTGGGCAAAAAAAGGGCGGATGTTCAAATAACACCTTCCCCTGCCTTTTTCCAGGCTACACATCACTTCTGACTCTCCCCAGCCCTAGCAGCACAGGAGCAGCTCCCCTCTTCTGCTCCTTCCTCCTCACACTGTGCCTACTCTACCCTAGATCATCTCCAGAAGCTGCAGTTCCCTCAGGAATACTTGCCTGCTCCATAAGCTGCAGTGTGGATATCTGCTCCACCATGGAGTACTTTCTCCTCTTACTTCTCTTACTTCTCTCTCTCCTTGGTGTCCCCTGTGCAGTTTCTCACTCCTTTTGTTCTCTTCTCCTCTTTCCCTGCAGCCTTTTCTGCCCTTAAATATATCTTCATGGAGGCACCACCGTCCTGTCTGACTGGCCCAGCCATGCACTGCGGTGGGTCCGTCGGAGCTGGCTGGAGCCGAGGGTGTCTGGCAGGGCACAGCCCCTGGTCTCCCCCGACTGAGGCCCCTGCAGTTCTGGCTGCTGGTGCCTAGGCACTGACACCAAAACCAGCTCCATAGCTTCTTTTGTCTTTGAGTAGGTACTTGAATGTTTTGGTTGACAGCCATGCCATCGTCTTTTGGATTAGGCAGGCAGAATCCTCCAGAGAATCTGGCAGGTCTTAAACAAGCAGTAAGTTGCTGCAGATAATTGACAGGTATTTTTGTGGAAGTCAAGATGGTGGGTGACTCTTAAAAGGATCGGAGTGGTATTTGAAAGCCAGTGGCTTGGAAGGGATTTATGGATCCTGGAAGAGGGTTAAGAGGGGTCAGTGAAGCATAGAGGGGATAGGACAAGGTGGAGACGAAAGTGTGTAGGAAATCAAGGCTTTCTGTTCCTGCTGCCTGAGTCGGGAAATGTGAGCCATGAATATTGCCTTTGGCAGAGGCAGAAGCAGCTGCTCAGCCTATCCCAAGCCCAGCCCCATCCTTGCTGATGAGAGAGGAAGAATATGCAGGATATATTTCTGTGTACTATTGAGACTCATGACATAATATGGTATTGGTTGAAAAGTTCATCATAATTTGGCCTGACATTCAGAGCTGATAAATTCAGTAAATGTTGGACTGAGCAATCATCATCAATACCTTACATGGTGGAACAAGCAAAGATGCAGCATTTCCATAACAAATTTTGCTCCTGTTTCCATTATGAGACTTTTAAAAAATTAAAGCTATGTATTTTCCTCTAAAGGAAGTGTACTTGTTCATTGCGTCCCAAAATAGCTCAGTTTTCAATTGAGTTACAGGTAAATATTTTATATTTGCACATTGAACATGTAGCTTGAATAAGAAAAAGATTGTAAAGCTGTGATTGTCTGAAAGGAATTGCAGTGGGATAATGTATGTATGTGTCTCCAACTTGAGCAACAGCCAATTAGCATCAGTTTTGTGATACTAGAGCATGGCAGAAATCTCTAATCTGAAATGACAGGCACATTCTGTGTCTTTGTTTGCAAACATACAATATCCAAAGAACACTGATAGACATCAGTAGAGGTTTGGTCATGACTCATTAGAGCTTGTTCCTTCAATCTCCTAAAGCACGAAGGTTTGTTGAATAGAATTGATCATTTTTCAATTAACTTTTGAAGTACGATTTTCTCTGTAATGCCAAAGTGTGGTATGCCTGTCTACCACAGAAAATTTCTCAGGGAAAAGCAGACATGGAAAAAACTAATCCTTGAGGCACATGAGGACACTCTTGCAGTTATTTCTAGAACTTGGTAATTGAGATAATACTGGGTACTCGTCACTAATAAAAATGGATGCATTTCCGTTAGATGAGTGAAATTATCCTGATTTAATTAGGTAGTGATCTGGCTCGTGCATGTTTACAGCCTTAATCCAATTTTCTAGCAAAGGTTAGTATCTTCTGATGTTAGTTACAGTGTCAAAGAGAGCACACAGCCCAGACCCTGTCTGATGTTTCTTGCAAGTGGCTGACCAAGTGAATGAAATCATTTTCCAAATGCAAGGCCTAATGGTTTTTACTAGGCTTGTGTGCAGCACGAAATTTTAAGCTGCAGCATTTGTTATTCTGTATTTAAAGTTCATAATAACAAGGCTATGTTGTGATTTTGGCTTCTGCTCTTTTTCTAACTTGCTGAGAATTTAGAAACAGGACAGTAATGAATCACAAATAGCAGACAGTCATTTTACATTCAAGTGCCCTTCTTTACACACATGAAACTTTGGGCTGTTCTTCCAAGATAATTTTGAACTGAAATCTCTTAATACCCATAGTAGTAAGTAATAAGTGTAATCAACAGTCCTACCTGAATACTAGAAAATAGCTTATAAGGACTCACTCTGAATTTCCTGGAAGAGGAGATACAGCACTTTTTTCCCTCATGTTGCTCTTCTTCTTTCTAACACCTTTTAAATTTACGCTTTTGCAGTACACTTTTCTGCAACACATCTCATTTTTTTTGTGGGTAAAGAGAACTTCTGTAAATTATATTCATCTTTTGAGTCCGATGGGTAGAAAGGAAGATACGCCAGCTTCCATTGTCAAATACTTTCTTTTTTTACCTGTGACTGGAAGAAGACTCTGAATTTAGAGCCTGAGGACATTGCTTGCAGCTTGAAATGAGCAGAGCAGAATTGTGTTATGCTGGGCTTGAGGAAGAAAGTTGAAACAAAACCAGCATCAGTTGTTGGAAAAATGTTCTTGATATGTTTGGTAACTGCCTGAATGAGTTTACAGAGTTGACAAATGAATAGGATACATGAATGTCACCCAAAAGGGACTTACCATGGTCTACTGACTAATCTTTCAGTTCTTCAAATATTTTTTTGTTTGATACTATGTCAACCTGGAATAAAAAAGAAAAAAGTTGGCCCAAATTCAGTGAAACAACTAAGTTCATACTTAAAATAACCATACACCTAAATGTTCTTGGCATGTTCTTCACATCTGCAAGACTGATCCAAAGACTTCTAGGATTTGATGAAAGTTAAAATGGCACAGAGTGAGCAGATAATGACACGTATTAATTCTACTGATGACTGAAACCTCCAGAGCTGTAGCCCAAATTCTTACAAATTTCTGACCTGCAAAGAAAAACGATGTAAGTACAAGAGGATTCAATACACTCTGTATATTTCTTTTAAGGGTCCAAACTGTATTATACCAGTTGTCAAAATTACCAGTTCCCGATTTTTCCTGGGGAAGCAAAGGAAATAAAAGGCATCACCTAGCAGAAAATGGGGTTCCGAGTTTACCACCTTCCTTCAGAGGTGGTAATAATTTAATACTGTCACAGCATCCATAATTTCATGGTAAAATCTCCATCACTGAGATCTTCAAATAAAAGCTGAATGCTTTATGAACCAGCTGTATACAGAAATAGCCATGTTTTATCAGAGGTCAGGTGGGAGCTTCCAAATTTAATATCTATATATTTTATAGTATTTTCTGTAGAGATGATCAAGAAACATTACAAGAAAACAATAGTTTTGTATTAATTATTTAGCAATGTCTGTAAAGCATACCTTAAAAATGTATCCAACTAAACCAATATTATCAAGCTGAATTTTTGAGCTATTTTTACACCCATGTTCAGATATAATTCCTTTCAGTAGTGTGCCTTGAATATTTACTTGCAACATGCCCAAGTCCATAGAGAAGAATAAAAGCAACCAACTTCAATTTAGCCTTCATCCCTTTTCTCATATTTCATGCCATGCCCTTCTCCAAGATCATTGTGGTTGCTAACAACAGAATTGGAGGACACCCTGCTGCATGGATTATGGAAAGGGTGTATGCCACCAGCATATGCAGAAATGCAGTTTCATGAGCTACAGTCAAGTGCATGCAGAAAATAAACTTATTTATCAATATTTTTTCTTTCTTGTTACAGCATCTTCTTGCCTGTTCTGCAAATATAATTTTCAAGTTGACAGTATTCTTTTAATCTGGAATGCAGGGGATTTCTAGTATTTGGTTTTGAGTCTGCTGGTTCATTCTTTTCACATTACTAAGATCAATGTCAAAACATGAGTACAGATAAAATAGTTCCTTCAGCTGTGGAAATGTCATAGAAGATTGTATCATTATAAGAAAACAGAAAGAAAAATCAGAAATGCTGCTTATGTTTATTCCACTGTTTTAGTGCTAAACTTTAATCTAAAGGTAGTTTCTGTCCTATTCAGTAAGTTCTATACAACAGGTTTTGCCAAGTGAACCTTTTCCCTCTATAACATTAAATAAAATTAAATTTGTCATTTAAACAGTTTTTCTGTTTGAAACAGGTCCTTGTGTCTGTTAAAATGAATGGTAAAATTTCACTTCACCATGGCAGGACAAAGCATAATCTAGTGAGAATGCAAAGTGGCGTGTGGTTTAAAGTTAAGAGCAAAAAACTGCTATGTATTTCTCTTACTTGGACATCATTCTTTTGAAGTTGTATGGAGATACAGAGACATACTTTTGCTATTTTTTTTAAGTATATTGATTAATCTTTATACTACTGTTAGTCAACCTCAGATAATTCAACGAGAAACCATACCTTAACTTGATAAGGACATTGGTTCAATTCCATTTGTTCTAGCAGCATCTTGTCTATTTTATATTAATAGTTGGTTTTATCTCCTGTGCACATATTTAAGTGAAATTTATTAAATTAGTTTTGCAGATTATGGCCAGGGGTTTACTTGTTTGCCTGCCACCTTGTCTTGATAACTGCATATTGATTTCTTCTTTATATGTAGGATATGATGCTTCAGCTGTTTCGGGGACTGGATTTTCTGCATTCGCATCGTGTGGTGCATCGGGATCTGAAACCCCAAAATATCCTCGTAACCAGCAACGGGCAGATAAAGCTAGCTGACTTTGGCCTTGCACGAATCTACAGTTTTCAGATGGCTCTTACCTCAGTGGTAAGTTTCCGCAGGTTTTTATATTCCTTTTAATATAGCAATGTGAACCATGTTTACAATTGAAGTTGTGTCTCTGAAAATAACTGCTTTCCAGCCAGGACTGAAGTTGTTGTGATTACTGTTGAACAAGTAATTAGTTACTTGCGGTACAAGTAGTCAGTTACTGACTGCTGGCTCTAAATTAAATAATGACTGATTACAGCGGGATAAATATGTGCCAGTTTTCTGAAACTCTCATCAGTCAAGCTTCTGTAGTGATACTGACTTCCTTTGTACATTTAGTCAGACAGCTACAGTTAAAGTTTCTGAGGTGTCCATTTTAAGATAAAGCTCTTGCTCAATCCCAGATATTTTTCCTGAAAAACCCCCACAGATAATTGTGAAAATGCCACACCATCATGCTCTAATTTTCCACCTCTGTGAATATGGATTCAGTGCTTCCTTCCATATGTTACTGAATGATTCCAAATAGGGTTGTGCTGGAGGAAGCTCAAGAGGACCTGGCAGCCAAAATCACAGCTGTTTCCCAAGCCAGCTGTTAAAGAGTACCCCGTATGACCAGGCCTCCTGCCACTGTTGCCCCTCTCCCAGCTCTCCTGGTTGTCTTTGGCTCAGACATGAGCTCACTTGCAGAAGATTTAGCCCTGTCCTCCATTAATGCTGGAGAAACCCTGCCAGCTCCTCACTTTATGACCCCATTTCCACGCTTGCTGGCCCTGCCCCCAGAATCAGCTGCTGTAGCTTGGCACAGCATCTCTGGAGCATATTGAGGAGCTGCCATGCTGTGTACATGTTGGGTATCTCTGGGGTTTGTTGCCTGCTCATGATTTTTTTGTTTCCTTTTTCTGTTCTGAGTATCAGAACTGCTATGACAGTAACTCTTACGATAAAGACAGAAAAAGGAGAACTGCTGAAAAAGGAAACTGAAAGAATTCACTTTGCATTTTACGCCATATTGTAGAAATTAGCCTGGCTCATGTTGAAAAAAGCAGTTCATTCTTATTATTAGTTTGTGCAAAGGTCTTCCCATTGTTTTGTGATGTAACTATGAACATCCGGCTTCAGAGTGAATGAAGGCAGGAAGCAACAACAGAAAATTACATCATCTTGGTAAACACAGGAAAGTTTCCTTGTCACATAAAACATACGTAAACCAGTGTGTTAGGGCTAGTCTTTTTCGTTGTCTGTAGGATGTAGTCTAATCCAAAGCTGAAAGAATGTGGCTGTTGAGATCAGGGAAGATTGGTCATGTAACTCAAAACAGACCAAAAGGAGAGACGGGTTCTTCTGAGTTGCTCTTATTTTGTTTCCCAATTATCAGTCAGTAGCAGCTTCAATGAGTGTTTCTATTGATGCATAAAATTATTTAAGCTAAAACTGCAGAATGTTACAAGGTTTCCAGCAGGACATTTCTGTTAAGTTCTGCATGAAATGAGGAAAAAATATATACAGAACTGAGCAGGAGTTTTTCCATGATCAGGTAGCCTTCTTAGGAAGGAAGTTCAAAAGACGCAGAAATCTACACAGCAAAAGACCTGCTTGTAAGAGAACATTGCCAGGATTGCTTTGTAAAGCATGTACATTTGCTCAAGTATCTGATACTTGCATGCTAGAAATCATGTGTTAAAACCCATCAGCTGGTACTCTTGGTGCTGCTGCGAACAAGAGTTGTTCAGGCTGAGGGATTATCCACATGCAAGTTTTTACTGTGTTCAGATAAGCATCCAAGTGTCATTGCAGCTAAGACAGAGTATTAAAATAGTTAAATTATTCTGTGATCAAGGATAAATCAAGTATATGGGCATAGACGTAAGTAATGGCTTTCACACCTAGAACTTAGTGTGTCATTGTTTTCTTATTTAAAAAAAAAGCATAACCATGACCGTGGGCTTTTTAAGTTAAAAATTAATAGTTTAAAAGTTAAATTAAAAGTTAATAAATGTTTTAAAACATTTAGTGTTCGACATCTTTAAAATAAACTTTTGTCTGGATACATAGAAAACTGCAGGGGTGTGTTGCTTGGAATGTGATAAATGTGGTATGGTTTTAAATGTCAATCTTCACTGATTGCTGGTTAGAAACTTTTACTAAATGTGTTTTAGCTATCCATTTTCCTTTTCTGATCATAACTTCTACCTTTGGCTAGCTGCTTAGGTGTGCAAATGCTTCTTTTTTTAACCTCCATTGAAACTTAGTACGGGAAACACAGCTAAACAAAATAACTCCAAACCCCCAAACTTCTGGTTTTTAAACATAAAGACATTCTTGACTTTACCATTCCAAAAATAGTCTAAATTGCAGTTATTCACCAGGCAGTGAGTAAACCTTCATGGACTTCAGCAAGACTAGCTTGTTTTGAAGTGTTTGCAGTAAAAAAGTGTTGAATTATAAAAGACATGTATATATCTATACATACATCAATTAATAAAACTCATAGCTTGCAAAGGTTTGCTTTGGATAGTGATAGTGCAGAGACCCCAGTGATAAAAGACTATCATTGTGATCAGTACAAAGGCTCTGCAGTGTTTCCTTCAGAGGAGAAGCTTACTGCAAGATAAACTACAAGAATCATCTTTTGAAGTATCAGACCATTCCTAAGATGCATCCTCATTTGTTGCTCACAAAGAAACTCTTCAGTTGGGACAAAAACAGCTTGCCATGAAAGTAGCCCAGTAAAAACTTATCCAACCCAAGTGCTCTGGGTGCTGCAAATGGTAACTTCAAAGTAGTCTCTCTTTAACAGCCAGTTATTTACACAATGCTGAAGAATCTTTCTGGCAGACCGGTAGTCCAGGCATATTGCTGTCATTTAAAGAAATCTCTTGACATTTCTGTCAGTGAATGAATAAAAGATTCAAACTAGTGTTACACGGGCTCAGAGGGGCAGGGTGGAGATCACTGCTCCCAGCTGTGTTCAGACTGAGACCTGATACGGGTCTGAAATAACAGCACTAGAAAGAATGAGGTTGGGCAGGGATGTCTCAGATGCTGGGTAATAGGGCATGCTTTTGGTTTTGTGCAAAGTGAGACTCTTTCTCAAGTGTTGGTCTTGGCCCTTGGGGAAATTTTGAATAGGCTTTGTGATAACAGAGAAGCTCCATAGGACAGAGGAGGTAGATTGATGTGACTGTAATTTTAGAGTTGGATAGCAAAAGCTAATGAACTGTCACGTTTTTCCTGGTGTAGAAGAATGGGCACTCAGTTCTAACTTTCTCTGAGCAAAGGAGGAATTTGGTGTCTGGAAAATCTGAAGTTGTATTATCAAAATGGAATAATCAATTTATCTATTTCTGTTAACTTTTGACTGCATTAAAGAAAGGAAATGAAGCTGAATCTTGGCATACAAGAATGTTAAGTGAGATAAGGGTATGCAGTTGTGATCAGAGCATCTAGGTGTAGCCAAGGCTGTCCAGGTCTTAAAAACTTGCCCGCATCAGGGTCTTGAGTGAAACTGGCAAAATGTTAGTGTTTGTAAAACACTTACAATACTTTCTTTGAAAACGTGTGCTTTACCTTAGATGTCAGCACTACTGAAGGGTTTTTTTCCCCGTGAAATGCCAACAAAATTGGTTTATGTCGTCTTTTTTAAGAAAAACCCACTTGTTTTCAGATTTATCCAACACAGAAGGGAAAATACATCACTTTCTCTGCTGATGCTCTAAAAAAAAAAAAAAAAAAGAGAGGGCACAAAATATTCCACAGTTACTTTCAGTAAATAATTTTAGATTATGCTAGCATTTTATTTAAGTATTCTTCGGGATAAAAACTTGCCATCCAATTCTGGCAGTCACTTCAGTGCAAATGGTTTACATGTCACATCATGCAAGAACTTGGATTTCATTTTGTTGGTATAGTAGCAAGGGAGCATAAAATAATTTTCACTAACGGGGCTTACTTTGTAAAAACAAATATGTAAGTTAGTTACAGCAGCAAAAACAACACCAAAAATGACAGAAAAACTCTCTTCCAAAGAGGAATGAGTACTTCTCTGTACTTCTCTGCCCACTGTTGCATTGTAATTTTCCAGTAAATGCCCCCCATTAGTAAATAGTTAAAATGTAGACTCTTGTCTGAGCCAGTATGACTGATGAGATCCCATGCAAAGATTTTTTTTTTTTTGCTTTGCCTTGTTTTTTATCTTTTTTTTTCCTCTTTTTTTATGGCCACCTCTTCTGAGTCTCTTGCAGTGCAGCTTTAACCTGAGATACATTGAGGATCCCTAAGTGGACCTGACTGAGCAATCTATTTAAAGTTACCATCAGACATCAGAGGATACCTATGAAATTAAGCAACCACCTGCCACTGGTTAAACTAAGTGTTAAAGAATGTCCTAATGAAATCAGTAGAAATCAGTACAGTGACACTTGATTTTATCTCATGCATGATTTAATAAGATCATAACTCTTCCCTCCTCTGACAGGTGGAAGTGGCACTGTTTTGGTATGCACTTCACTGTTGTGAGGAAGCACATCACCTGAGATCTGGGCCCTCATCTCCAGTTCTTTCATTATGGTGCATTTGTCTAGTCTACCCAAATGTCCCTGAAAAGGAAAATGAGTCACAGACAGGCACCCAGTGGATCAAAATATGTGGGTTTGAGCTTGCCAGTGCTGTTGCTGCTGAGAGTTTGTGGCTATTTAGAAGTGCAGTAAGATCAAATTTGTTGTCTTCCCTCCTAATACACAGATCTGCATAAAAAGTCCATGTGTCTGGCTTTGTGAAAAAATTAGTGAATTTTTCTGATGTTTTAACATCGGGAGGGGTCTTTATTGTGTCCTCCCAACACCCTCTAGGAAGGTTATTTCCATCACATAAAATGAGTCATTTATCTCTGGAGTCATCTTAAGAACAAAAATCATTATCAGCACATTGACGGTAAGGTCTGCAGATGACTAAAAACATTTTAAGATATATTTATGATGACTTGACTCAGATCAGATGTTTACTAAGAAGATGCAGATTTATATGAAAATAACAATGACAGAAGAGATTATTCAGTGTCACAATATTAATCAAAGGGCAGTATGGAAATACACATCAACAGAATTAGGAAATTAGAAGTTTCTTATTCATCTACATTATAATAATGTAAGATAATTTTCAAAGCCAACTTTATTTTTGTTGCCCATCATAAAAATCTTTACATTTTTAAGGCTTGTCTGGAAGAGTCATACCAGCTGCTCTCGTAGAGACAGAGGGTTTATGACAAGGTTGTTATTTCTAGAGACATGTTCTAGAAATAATCTACAGGTGCTGTTTCACAGTCAGCATAAGCAGATGTAACATTTCTACTGCTGGTGAAAGAATGGCCCTGCTTTTGAGTGCGCACTTCCATCACTTCCCTTTCTTTGGCATTAGTGGTCGCTCCCTTGCAGTCTGACTGAAAATGAACCCTGTAGTTAAAAATTTTCAGGTGGCTTAGTAGATGCAAATCACTGCATGGCCACATGACTGAAAGCACTGACACACAGGGGAGGGTGAGCAGAAAAATGGGGTCATCCACTCCCTAGACACCACTGTCTTAGATTTGTTGGAGGCAGTTGTGAAACCGCATCTGAGTGTTCAGCTGAGGCCTTGAATAACTAAAGTAACTCAAAGGCAGAAATGTTTTTCAAAACCTCACAGCTCATTTGATATATGCTGTTCTGAAGATGAACCAGTCAGCTGGTTCATTTAAGGCTGTTACTGTATCTGACTGTAACAAAGCTTCTAAGGGCATCTGTATCAGTGTTTGAAATATTTCTTACCCCATGATGCCAAGACCTGTGTTCAGCACTCTGTGCTGTTTTCTCTGCAGCTGATGCCAGGACTCACCCTTGAGACCTGTCAGGAATGCAGAGAATGCAGCCCTCTGCTCTGATTGAGACCCAGGTTTTTCATGAACCATAAAAAGCCTATCTTTTAATCTTTCAAAGAAAGTAAATTATTTCACAGTAAACAAGCAAATCTGCTTCACATGAGAACATTTTCTGTGCCAGAAAACTCCTTCCCAGAGCTGCAAACATTAGAATATATGATATGTGAGGACAGACTTTGTCTAGACTGAGCTGAGCATCTTTTGCAGCCCTGCAGCTGCACCAGTGCAACCCTGCAGAGTAAATTTACCTCGTGCTGGTGGAAAAAAGGAAAAGAGGTGCGACTTTGAGCACAGTTCATATCAGAACAAAGGAAGTTTCTGCTGGTTGACTATGTGCTCTATCAAAGGATAATGTTCAAGAGAGGATGCTTAGGAGGGAGAGAAGAAACATTTTTCAGCAATCAGAAAGGTAGCAATTTCCAATGCTGGAGCTTGTATCTAGACCATTGCCTATAAAAATTGCTGAAGTACCCAACTTCCATAAACTAATCTGCTTGCTTTTTGAGCCATTTCTACTTTGGGCTATAGTTAACTTCAGCACTGTGAGAAAAGCTTTTTATTTTGTTTTAAATCTGACATCTGATAATATTACTTAGGTTCCTCATAATTCTGCTTTTGTGAGGCATTGCCTTTTCACCTCAGGGTGAAATTGGTGTCATTTTGCAACAGCACAGTTCTGTTGGTGGAAGAAAAATGTGCTCAGTGGAAATAGGCCTTCACATGTTGATGTGAAGATAAAATGGCATGTCCTCTCCTCTCCTCTCCTCTCCTCCCCTCCCCTCCCCTCCCCTCCCCTCCCCTCCCCTCCCCTTCTTTCTCTTCTCTCTTGTCCTTTCTCTTTCACTTAATAAGATACAGTAGATGTTAGTCATGGTACAGTACAGCATTAGAGTTTCCAAAGAAATACCTGGTGAACAGACTGTAGGTTGTAGAACTGACTTTGTAAGGAACAGGCTGCGCTTAATCTGCTAAAAAATTGGGGTAGAGGTTTTAAAAGGGAGAAAGGAGGGGAGAAAATTACTACTGCATGTTTTCTCTATATTATAAAAGAGCATCCTGCTTTTGTGTGACCATACTTCTGTCTCCTGTTTGCAGATGTAAAAGTATGTGGTGCATTTCCCCTGCCCAGTGATTTACATCTTCTTTCACTATTTTTCTGTTGATTTAAGTGGGTCTGTTTTTACATCTACTCCCAGAGATAATTGAGTGGGTTGGATTGTAAAAACAATTTGATTGTTTGACAAGGTCTCTCCCTGTGTATTTGCAAAACTGTTCCCACATAATTTCAGACCATCCTGAAACACTAAAATACAGCCTCAGGTTATGCTCTTATCAGAGCACATTGAATAAGCAGGCATGGGCTTGTTAGGTACTTGAATGTGAGACATCCACAGAACGAGGAGCAGACCAAATAGCACACTCTCCTTGGAGCTCCTGCTACTCCAGAGTGAAGGCAGGTGTCTGTACAGTGCTGACAGAAATGCTCCTAGGGCTTAATGTGTAATAAAAATGAGTAGTTGACACTTTTTTGCAGTGGCAGGGAAGTAACTGTAAATGTTCTCTTCACACTGGCCAAAGTCCTGCTGTAGAAGGCATTTCTAATTGAGAATTCCCTTGTACAGATACAGCCCAGGAAATTCCTCTTAGCCTAACAATATTTAGTACTTGTTCAGCATTGCTG
This sequence comes from Corvus hawaiiensis, assembly GCF_020740725.1. Classification (NCBI taxonomy): domain Eukaryota; kingdom Metazoa; phylum Chordata; class Aves; order Passeriformes; family Corvidae; genus Corvus; species Corvus hawaiiensis. The sequence goes on from NC_063213.1 coordinate 56,754,808, forward strand.
GTGTGGAATTCTTGAGCTGAAAAGGAGAAGAGCTGAGAAATCATCCAGTCCAGTGAAACAAGTAAGATTGTTCTCTGTTGCATTTCTAATGCTTTGCCCATAACTTTAATGTGCCAAGAAATAGGGTTTCCGCCACTTCCCATGAGACCCTGTTCCAAAACCTCTATATAATCATTTTCAGAAAGTTTCCTTGATGTCCAGCCTTCAGTGTCCCATTCTTAATTTAACTCCATTATATTCTTTGTTATTATATGCTAAATGGTGACCAATGCCTTGTAGTTGCATTAAAGAGGTGAGTTACCTCTAGCTGTAATACATTCATCCTTGCAAAATATGGTAAGATAAATCATTTGATAAATAGTGGAAGTATATTAGCCTTAGATTTCCAGATTTCAGTAGATTATAGGGCACCAAAGAATTCAACTAGATTTCTCTAGGTTTCCCAGTTTCAGCATTTCAGTGGATAAATCCAGAGGAAGATATCTTACACTAAAAGAATTACTGAGGTACAAGATTAAATTCCTCAGTTTTGGGATCTTACAACTAGCTTGGTAGCAAGCTGCAGAGATCACGTAAGGGCTATGAGTTATCATTTAGATGCATGAAAAGAGCATAGGAAAGTATAGACTGTTACATGTAGGATAATTTAATAGAAATCATGAAATACTGATGCCACAACACAAATTAGTTGATCAGACCATATCTAGAATGCTGTAAGTTGCTCAGTTTCTCTCGGATTGAGAGATGTTTTTGGACAGGAACAGTCACAGGGAAGCACAGATTTCTGTGTAACAATCAGAATTCTGTGAGGCAAGAAGAATCTGAATTACTTTAAGAAAATGAATTGTAACAGTACATACAATTGATACTTAAAAATATCATCAAGGACCCAAATGGGGAGAACCCATTAAAAAACCAGTGATGGCATGAGAACTAGTTAGTTTAAACTAACTTACATAACTTTAAATAACTTAAATAACTTCTGTCAGGAAGTTAGAAAACAAGTAGTGAGATTCTGAAGCACCTTACTGAAGCAAAATTCATTTTCCAATGGAAGAAATCATGGAACTTTATTAAGGTGAGACAGAGCAGATAATGGAGGTGGTCTTCAAAACCAAAGAGGGCTACAGTTTAAATAAGGGCCATGGAAGAACAAAAAATTAAAATGAGATGTAAAAGAAAGACCCTTCACCAAAGAAGCAAAAATACAACCTGAAAGTTTCACAAGTAGAGATGAAAGATGATCTGAAAGCAAGAATTAAGTCCTTGTTGGGACAGCAAGTTGAAAAAGTCCACATGGAGTGGAAAGTCTGGTTGCAATGTTCCCCATCTGGAAATGGGATGAACCTGGCAAGTCACATCAGTGAATGACAACCATCCTGACTGCTGAAAACCTGGTCAGACCTTCCATGAAACAGGGGATGCCAGAAAAGCTTGGATTAAATTGGAAGTAGCTAACAAAAATAACCTTCAAAAAGGACTTGAGCAGAAAAATCAGCACATCCAAGTAAGCAGGAACATAGACTACTGTGCAAGTGAAGTAAACACCTGGACATAAAAATTAACCCATCAGGAGACTGTTTATAATTTTTTTACCTTTTGTACATTCTTTAGACTTACATTTTCCCAGCTCAAGTAATAGAAATGCCTACTGAAAATCCCCGGGAAGTTTATTTCCGCATCGTACGCTATATATATGTCGTGAGGAAAAGGAGCAGAAAGGAGACTTCTGGTAACCTTTCTAGGTAGCCCAGCTCTGACAGCACTGTAGAATTTATACTTGGCCTCAGCTGGTCAGGTCTGCTATGAGGCCACAATATATATGTCAAGGACAGCCATCAACCCAAGCAGGCTTGGACACTGAAAGCTCCAGAGAGGAAGAAGAGAGAGACACCCAAGGACACTTGCATTCTTACAACACACAGATACCACAGAGGCTGGCAATGATGGGGTTTTGTAATCAAGGTAAAGCAAAGAAGCCAGAAGCACTCTGGGGATCTGTAAAATTAGCCATGGAAATGGAAATAATTCAGTTTAATATAAGTGTTATCAAAGATGACTGCAGAATGCTTTTCAAAAGTACAAAACCAGCCAGGGCATATTAGTGTATATCAAAAACTCCCAATACAGTTCAGTAAATTGCGCCTGACTGAAAGTCAGACCTTTGAGGTACAAGCAAGGGATTGAGTTTTTGTTTAAGTCTGTCAGAGGAGTAGCAGGAGTTAAAACTGGTCTAATAAAATGTATAACTGGTTCTGTGAAATATGCAAAATGGTCATAGATTAGTTACTGAATGAGACATGCTAAAAAAATTAAGCAGGAGATTTGAAAATAAAACTTACAATTGTTCTAAAATGCACAAAGTTGTCTACTGCAAAAGTTTGTATTCATCTGTGAATCAGAACAGCTAAAGGAGCAGATCAATTAACCTTTGCATTGGATTTTGCTATTTGTGTAATGAATGCAAGGCAAACTTGTTCTACAGATACAGTCCATGAAAATACCCTTTGAACTTGTGATCGGCATGGAACAGCTGATTTGTGGGTAATTCGTTTGCAGTCAGCAAGTTGTTCTGCTCTCCAGGGCAACTATCATAATGACATCGGCATCTTGTAGTAGCTTTCCAGTAAAGAAGAAAAAAATTATTTAAAAAATTGCATGACTGCATACTATTTGAAGACTCAGTACATTTTTGCTTTTGAAGTTCAGAGTGATTTGAAACAGGATCAGAGTTTTCATCATTTACTGGGCCCGCGTGACAAAGAACAGATGATAAAAAGAAAAAACAAACTAGCATTAAGAAACATGAGCAATTAATCTACTAAGTACAGAAACAGGAGAAAACTGATGCAAAAAGAAGGAGGGAAAACAACCACCTGCGATTTCATGCTGATTCAGTTCTAAGGTCACGTTGTGGATTTAAATGAGGAATAATGAGAGTAGGGACTTTCTGCTTAGGAAGCAAGAGATATTTTTTTGATTTAACAATGATATAGGTTGTACCATGTGGGCCCCATGCAAGATTGTAACCATGGAAACCTGCCATGTAAACAGCTAGTTCATTGTTCACCGTCAGAAAAGAAGAAATAAGTTTAGAAGAAATATGTTGAAAAAGAGCTGTGCTTTCAGATAGTTCTTGGGTTTTACCCTGAGTTGTGATTCAGAAATGAGTGCACCATATTTTTTATGGCTATTATCATCCAAAATTAATACCTTTATCTTAAAAGCGTTATTTATTACAGTGAATAAATAGTACCCTTAATGCTGTACTACTTGCTTTTCACCTTAACTGTTATAAGTATATAGTGTCAAGCAAGTCCAACGGATGGGTAAAGAAGTACACTATCAAAAAAACTTAGGGGGCAATTCAGAGCAAGAATTCTTTGGCTGGGACAGGAGCAGTTGAGTAGCTAGTGGAAAAGACAATCCCACAGTATTTCTTTCTGCTGTACTGCACAGGTTCTTCTGCTATACTTAGGATGAATGACCTGCGTTTGGAAGAAACATTTTTAACAGTGTTATTCCTGGCACAGAGGATCTGAAAAAGCATATATTCTGTTCTGCGGAACAGGAGGAAGAAGAAGCCTAGTGGATGGTAAAATGCTTCCAAAAGGGGCGTTTTACCTTGCACACACAATCTGTGAATGGGGGAGTTTCCACTGAAGACAAGAAACTTGCAGCTCTACAGAACTGCCAGCTCCACAGGCACTCACCAGTACAGGACATTAGAGAACATTTATTTATGCATTTCAACACTGCAAAACGATCTGAGCCGAAAAGCTGCATAAGTTAGCAAGAGCCAGACTGTTTAATTTTCAGTATTGCAGATAGTTCTTATGAGTTCTTCTCTCTTCACCTATCACTTTTCAAAACACTTTCAGAACTGTTTTTGTCATACTGGGTACAAATCCTAGAGCTTACAGTTCCATGACAGTATTGACGCAGAAATGCCACAAGTTTGGATGATGATCGTGTCTTATGCCACTCAGCAAAATCCAGACATTCAGAGTTGCATAAATCGCTACAGTATCTTCCCTGTCATTTGTATGAGAGAAAGTTTGAGGATAGGACAGATTGAGCACCTTGGTGAAGTTCTAATTTCAAGTGCAACATTAAATGGAACCATGAAAAATATATTGGCAAAAAAAATACAGCTTCAAAATATTTTTATGTTGTTTTTCATGTAATCTATGGAAGGATGGATGTTTGTGTCTAATTCCTCGGGGCAGCTGGAATGATTCTCTGCTCAATGAGAACCTTCCAGATAAGAGCATTATGATATGTGAGATGAAAAGTTTTTGCCATGTGGAATTGAAAATTGTCTTTGGATAACATAGTGGTGATAGCAGATGGTATTACTCTGGAAGTTAAAGATGAGATGCAGAACCTACAAGGAGTGTGGAGAAACATCAGGTGATAACTACAGGTGTCAGATAGAGAAAGATTCAGCTGTGCTTGTTAAACTGTTCCACAGTTTTGGACTAGGAAATCCCTTCTTAACCTAGAGGAAGAATTTTATTCAGTGGAGGGCACAGAGAAAATGGAAAACAAGTGCAGGATATGTATACCATGGTTGGACAGCCATGAAGTAGCTTCTCAAAAAACAGATCCAACTTGCTACTGTATCACTGAGAGCCACAGTGAAGCACATGGCTACTGATGTGTTTGGACCTCAGAGCGGAGAAGCCCATCAGGCAATGCTGGATGGTAGCGATAGGCAATTTTTGGAGATGGCTGAAGGTACACAAAGCAAGGCACCAAGAGGCCTGACAGTATCAGACATTGTAATGAGTTAATTCTTCTCTATTTGTGGAACCCCAGGTGAGTTGCACACAAGCATAAGGGAAAACTTAATGTCAGGAATCTGCAGTTTTGAAGCTTTTTGCACAAAACAGGAGTTCAGCTGTGTACCTTCGTAGACCAGCACAAAAGGGACTGGAATCAGCACCTAACATTCATTCTGATAGCATGTAGAAATCATTGAACCTATAGTGTGCCTCAGCATTCCTTCTGTCTAGGTATGAGCTAATAATCTACGTTTACATCATGTACACTGCATGGATCTGCAGGGACCATGATTCCCCTTACAGGAATCAGATGATGAGCTTTCCCCTTTCTGAGGAAAAATTGGTGATAATGTCTTGTAAGGTAAAAGTGCTCAATGGCTTATAACATGCAAAAGTTTTTAAAAATGGGGAGTTGATAGTGTCCCAGAGGGCTGGGAGAAATTAGGGGGTAAGAATTGATACTGAAGAAACTCAGAGTGTACTACTGCCCAACACTGACCTGATTAAATGGAGTGGTGAATAGGAAGTCAAGGGATAGATCCCATAGCAAACTCAGCCAGTTGTCCATCCAGTCCTCATTGAGCACCTATCAGATACATGCACACTGCCAAAAGAAAGTTGAAAAAACTGTTGCAGTCATATATTCCCAGTTAGGATAAAACTATGAAGGTGTGTCCCACACATTATTATGTTATTGTTAAAACCAAAAGCCATTTCTTTGACATAGCTGAGAAATATTTGAAAGGAAATGGAGAAAGGAAGAAAAACTGTAAGGTGACTTGGAAGGCCGTATGAATATCTCCTGACACAGAAATACTGTAAGTGGGGTTTATCTGACAATATGTGGATATCTCTTAAGTTACTTCACTGAGTAAGTTCCCTAGTAGTAATGAAAAATAGTCTCCTAATCAGTGTAATCATTAGAATGAGTTAGTTTAAGCAAGACAGTTAACATAGATCAGACTCCAAAAGTACGTACTTCCTTCCACTGGTTATCAAAGGTTCACATGTGAGCATCTACATGGTACTCAGGTCTGAAGTCAGCTGAGAAGAATCCAGCCCAAGTCAATCCTGATACTATTACCATTTGGGCTTTTGGTACATCATAAAGAACATCATTTTCAAGAATTTTCAAGGATTCCATCAAGATATGAGCAGAGCTGAAACAGCTTTCCCTGAAGTCTAATTGAAGCAGAAAAGCAGTGTTATGTTTTGGATAAATTTATAAAAGCAATTAAGCACTTTTGTGCAATATATAGCTGAAGTAATATGAACTATTAGCCAAAATACATGACAAATGCAGGACCAGTTAGGAATCTAAGCTATGTGGGTGAACAGGTTTGACTGAAATCTGAATGGAATTGCAAAAGAGCCAGTGATGGTTGAGAAGCTGTCTTTTAGAGTGAGAGGAGCAATGGGAAGCAGCGCACAAACTCAGACACAAAATCACTGATATCAACAGGAACATATACAGCAAAATGCTGAGAAAGCCGAGAGCTTCTGGGTGGAGTACTTGGAATAAATCCTAGAGGAGAACTATATCCTTCTGTTGGATTTTTTTCAGGAAAACAGGACTTTCTACACCTTTTTTATGAAATAAAACAAATGCATGACTTCCATCATCATATCACATCATCTTGCCCCTCCTCACCTATCCTGTAAAAATTAGTGAGTTCCCTATTTTGATTAAATATTCAGGCAAAAGATACTATAAATTAACACAGCCTGAGGATTTTGTGTCTTTGAAAAACGGGAAATTTTGTGTATGTACACATGGTTATATACATACGAGAAACATCTTGGGCATGAGAAAATGAAAGGTCTAAGTCTGTGAAAATCTTACTATCCCTTAAAGAAAGAAAGGTATGAGGTTCTGGCAAAGCTGTCAGGGTCTGGCAATGTATAATATCTTTGGGAGTACCGTAAGTCAGTTGAGGATTTCTAGAGCGGTATAAATGTCTTGTAATACCACTCATGGCAATTGTTTTCTGAGAATAATTACATAATAATTTTTAATCTACTTGGAAAATAACATTGAGGTAGATAGAAACTAAGGGCCAGTTTGTTTTTGTACTTCTACTGACTGGCTTCATGAAACAGTCAAACTCACCATTTGATTCACTCTGGGGTAAAGCCTCATCCTTCTTAAGTGACAGTTTTTAACATTTGACAATTTTAACTCTTTTACAGGGTAGTCTACAAAGTATGGAATACTACTGTGTTTGGGGGATTTTTCACAAGATGTTAAGAACATTCATGGAAACACCGTTGTTTCTGTGGTTGTTTAAATGCTTTCTGTTGAACAGCGTGACTGAGTTCTTGAAGTGCAAGACAGGAGCATGGCATGGATTTCTTGTTAGAATGCATAGAGTCATGTTGAAGGTTTTAAAATTCCTGTGAAAAAACATATAGGAGAGATTTTGAATTTTTTTTCATAGGCTGGGGGGAGGAGGGGTGTGTATATCTAAGGTGCTCTGTTGGAATCAAGTTATAATCAAACACACTTTCCTGTACTGTATTTTTAAACACCTTCAGTGTGAATATTTGAGTTCATTTCTTAAGAAATTATATTCCTTAAGAATAATATCTACTTCTTATGTCCGTTTGAGGCAGAGCAGTGTTGACTATCTTGCAAATACATTATTGATCACTTCAAGGAGTGTGCTTCCACCACTGGTGCTGTAATTTCATTGACAGTACATCTCAGAAAAAAAGATGTAGCTGATGCTTTTTAACCCTGTTTTATTTGTATGCACATCTTTCCACATGATTCTTCAAAGTTCTGCTTCGTATTGCATTTGCAAGGACAGAAGTTATCAAATCATTCTTAAAATGCAAAAGAAAATTACTGGAAAATTTGAAAATATTGATGTGAAGTTTAGTATACTGGGTTGATCTGGGTGCCATGTTACATTAAGAAAAAACACATCTCAAAACATGCTCACTATAACATCAAAAAAAGAGAGGATCACAGGTAGATACATATCTTCTTAATGTAATGGTGTTTTCCTTAGTTTTGTTTACATATTTATATTCTTGCTCCATAAAATGAAAACCAGCTTGGAAGCATAGCTTAAAAGTTGAAAATGCTTTACTGGTTTACATTTTCTTATGGCTACTGCAGTAGGTCATAATAGCCACATACTTCAGCTGATAGAAATCAGCAAGGCTTCAATGAACTAAGCCAATTTATAAGGCAAATAAGAAGGCCTGTTTTTACATCAACAGTGAATTTTGCATTTGGTTTATTTTTTTTATATTTAAGATTTTTACTTAAATGTCTTTTAGTTTCTGTTACTGTCTGATGCTGCTCAGACAGTATTGTTTTGAAATTAATAAAACTATTCAAGTTAATAAAGGCACAGCTGGCACTGTAGCCTGATAGATTTAAATTATCTGGGACACTGAAGACATCATGCACCTTATGTAATTTATTCATTAGAAGAAGGAAATATGGAGGGCCCTGTGCATGGTATCAGTTCTTGTGGGAAAATATGCTTCATTGACTTACTGGCACTGTTTTGGAATGTGGCATTTAAAAGTACCTTTTTACAGTGGGAAAGAATTTGGTCAAGAATAAACAGTCTGACCTTGTTAAATGGACCAAAGTCAGTGCATAACCTAGTTTTAGAAGACTAGTTTTCACCAGTCTGTGTAAAAAAAAAATAAGTTTATGAAAAATGCAACTAGATTTTGTAGAGAAAAAATTACGTTGATTGAACAGAGTGGGGGAAACCCCCCTGGTTTTCCAGTATGGACTTACTGGTTTGTGGGAAGTTGGCTTTGAATTTTAAACTTGGTTTGAACTGTAATTTCAGGGGACATTACAAGCACTTTACATTGTAAAGTGTCATACAATGTAGCCAAATGAATTCAAGTCATTTATGGGATAAGTGAATAATTTTCAACAGAAATCAAGGCCATTTGTATTACTATCAATATCTGAGAATTTAAAAACCTTGAGTTTGTAGGAAAACTGTGTTTATACTATGAACTAGGTCTTAAACACGAAGCTTGGTATTTACAGATGTAGTAATTTGACTGGCAAGGACCTTTTGATACAAATGAAGAAGAAAATTATGCCACTTTGGTTTTAGCTTTGAGTTTTGCTGATGGGAAACTGGCATACTAAACTGGCACAATAATATTGAATCTCCATGCTCTAAAATCCTAGCTTCCGTGCAGTCGATGGAAAACATCCTTTCGACTTCACTGTGGCCAGAATCTCATTCCAGGTTTTCATATTCTGTTTGAAAAATACAACACATTCTGTGAACAAATATTCAAGCTGCTTTGGAAGAGTGGAGTATACAAAGAACAACAAGGACTTTGGGAAATGGTGTTGATATGAGTGCCTATCCAGTTCATGGTTTTGGCCACAGAATTTTCACTGGTACTTTGTAGAACACAACCCTCTTTTTCTTTTTGACGTGACAGTGACAAGTTAACATAATTAAAACTCTCAATGGATCCTTGCCAGTGATCCATTTTTTAATGCAAGAGAGAATGAAAAATCTTATGATGGCTCAAGTATGTGAATTAACATTGAAAGACATTGTTGAATAATACTTCTGAGTGCATAATTTAAAACTGTAGTAGCCAGTTGAGAATTATTGCTGTGTGAAAATGAAAATGTATCCATAACTACAGTTATCAGCAAAAATACTGAAATAGTAACATTTCCATGCTGTGAAAGGAAGTTTGATGCGAGGAGTAATAGATGCAACTGTTAAAAAGCAGGTTACATAAAACAAATTAATTTAAGAAAAGAAATATATTTGCATCAGGTAAATTCAGATTAAAAAATGATACTTTAGGTTTTGACAAGTTTGAATAAAGAACCTGTATTAAACCAGAAAAGAAGAAAGCCTGTCTCAATGTAAACACCGTTTTCAGTTTTTATAGTCAATGTAAATATCTTCTGAAGTTAGTGTGAGTTTCCTGAATTCTGTCTCGCTCTACTTTGTGTTTACAACATCAGCTATATATTTACCCTGCAGAGATTTTTGAGGCCCTCGAGGGGGGTGGAGTTCCCACCCTGCTGTGAGGAGGCTCTGTGCATTTTGTGTGTATAGTCACATGTGACATCGCCCTGTGCACTGCGTCAGTATCGAACCATAGAGTTCTGAAAATGGAAGTCATACACAGGTGAATGTATGCACAGATTATCCTGTTCTGTAGTTTTGGACATTAACTCACAGAAAAGCAAGGACAAAAACTACAGCTGTTCTTAGAATTTACAAGGAGTGATAGATACTGTCATCTCCCAACTCTGATTTTTTTTTTACTTTATGTGTACATGTTCTTGTTTCCCTTCTGTTCTCAGTGCTGTTTGTCATCCAGATCTGTCCAATAGCTCCAGCCCTCACCTTTTAAATGAAATTTGTTTCTTAAGAATGGATTGACCAGGAAAGGATTAAGGAGCTATTGTTTACCCGTGTCGACGTCATTAGTGTGCAGCATAGTGTGCAAAGACCAGGTTGTCTGAGAGGGGAACTGCTATGCTTATGTAGAACTTACTTTTCCTGCAGCTGATACACTGCAAGTGTAATCTGACCCTCACACTATTAGCAAGTAAAATGCATAAATCCTTCCAAAACTCTTAGATTCATACTGAGCTGAGGAAGCTATTAGACTGACTAGGAATAAAAACGTTCATGATAAGTGAATGCTAGTTCTTCTTTATAGTGAGTACCTATATCACTTTGTGTACTGTTACCCTTCATGCTGGGTACTCGACTAGTAATTTTTTATTATTTTTTATGCCAAGGGATGGAAAAAGGTTTTTAATAAGAGGACTATTAATATCTTACCATATCATAGGCTGTCAAAAATACACAAAATGCCTGAGGCTAAGTCGCATTAAAAATCAGAGAGTTTTTTATTTTCCTCTATGCCTTCAGTAGCTTCATAAGCAGTGGTAGTAAGCTACAGTACACAGATAACTAGAATTTAAAAAATGGAAGGCGTTTTATACTTTATCTTGAAGAACAGCTAAAGGTGAAGGGATGGAATCATATATTTTGTATTTCATATGCATTGAAATAGGCTCTCTGATCACTTGCTGCTTTCTGTGAAGTAACTCAAGATTTTGATACAGTTGATATTCAGGTCTTATTTTTCTTCTTCTGTGTTGCTAGTCAAATCATCACGACAGAGAATCTTTCACCTTGCCCCTTGAGAAGATGTCCACATCAGATTTTCTTTTGATGCTCTGATCTGCACTGGTGCAACCTCACTTGGAGTGCTGTGTGCAGTTTTGGACAGCACGATATAAAAAAGACATTAAGCTATTAAAGAGTGTCTGAAGGAGGGCCTCAAGGATGATGCAAAGTCTGGAGGTGAAGTTTTATGAGAAGTGGCTGAGGTCATTTGGTCTGTTCATCCTGCAGGAGAGGAGACTAAGGGGAGACCTCATTGTGGTCTTCAACATCCTCACAAGGGGAAACAGAGGAGCAGGTACAGGTATAGATCTCACTCTTGAGACCAGTGACAGAACTCAAGGAAATGGCATGAACCTGAGTCAGGAGAGATTTAGGTTGGATATCAGAAAAAGGCTTTTCTCCCTCAGGGTGGTTGAGCACTGGAACAGGATCCCCAGGGAGGTGGTCACAGCACCAAGCTTGACAGAGTACAAGCAGGGTTTGGACTATGCTCTCAGGCACATGGTGTGATTCTTGGGGCGTCCTGTGCAGGGGCAGGAGTTGCATTCAGTGATCCTGATGAGTCCCTTCCAACTGAGCGTATTCTATGCTTCTGTGATAAACATTAATAGCTCCACAGACAACAGCTGCAATTAAGCCCAGAAGTCTGAAAAAACAGCACAAGTATTGAATAGACAATCGTACCTGTTGGATCTAACATTTTCTTCTGAGGATTCCGTATGTGTCCCTTAAGCTCCAGACCCATTCAGAGGTGTGAACATAAATCTCTCAATAATTCCTGGTGAGGCACATGCTAAAATGGAGAAGCCCTTTAATCCTGATTGAATGTTCATTTCAGGACTGAAATATCCTGCTCTGAACACTGCTTTGGGCATTTCCAAGAATTAGTGGGTCTGTATTAGCACCTTGTCCAGGTGAAAAGCTCATCAGAACTGTTCCTGCATGCTTCCACTACAGTTTTCAGGTGGAAGAGGTATGTTTTCAGTTTTATTGTTCTTACACTGTAAAAAAGGATTTCAGATTTGGTCAGTAGAATGGGAAGTTACAGCACCGTCCTATCAGGCTGTGGTCATTTGGAGAAGCTATGGCTTTCTGTTCTGACATCAGGAAAGAACTCGTCTGCAGTTAAGCTTTTGCATCATAATCCCCTCAGCAGAGTTGATTCCTTTGAGACTCCATCGACATGGAACAGAACATCATTGTGTTACACGCTGTACAAATTTGAATCAAGATCTGGTTTTCTGTTTGAATCAAGAGCTGTTTTCTTTGTTGAAGACATTTTACCGTATTATGTATTTATGGCCAAGCATTAAATTTTTCCATTATGATAAATTCCTAGTTAACAGACTAATTTTTTCAATTAGTCAACATAATTATTTTAATCAAGGATTTTAACATTATCTCCTATTCGTCAGAGGAAAGAAGATTTCTTTATGGGAGTGTATTACTTTCCTTTGATATTTGTAAGCATTCATGTGTGTAGTTATGCATATTGCTTTTCATTCTCGTGGTTTTATCCTCTGAGTAATGTCATTAAAATTTATGTAGATTTAATTACTCAGTTTTTACATTACTATTTAAGCTTATTTGCTCATTGGGGAAGAATCTGGAAATCTTGGGAGAAGCTTGACCTCTGTTACATCTTAAATGACTTGTCATAAGTATACTGCAATATTTTTATTTAACTGTAGAGTTCTGATTGTAGTACAGTCCATCCTACCTCTTTCTTTGAATTCAGCTTAGCACAGTTCCTAACATCTTTCTTTCCCACAAAAATTGTTTATTTTATAGCACATCCATAGAAGTCTGTAGAGTACATTGAGGAAATTAGGAGAAAAGAGAGCAAAAAGATATTGAGGAAGCATAAAAAGACCAGGACAGTCAATCCATTGACAGGAAAAATTAGGCCATACTAAGTACAATGACAAGGATTTTTTTTGTTGCATTATACTTGGTTGAGTTTTTTTAATTTCTTATTGCTTTAGGCCAAGGAGTGTTTGTGTTCACTTTTATTTCCAGTCGCTGCTTTGCCTTCTGGACAGAAGATGCTACTTTTTTATATGCAAGCAGTTTAATTTGACACACAACTGGAATTCTTTCATAGTGAATATCTGAAATATTATATCCTGAATATGCAATTAATATGAAAAATGTCATCTTTTTTGTTGTATTCCCTGCTAAAGGTACTTAACACGCAGAATTGTTCCAACTCGATTAAGTGCTATTTTATTACTAGGTCAAAGACTTTTACTTTTTAAGTCTTGCCCTCATGTAAAACATTCTGACTTGTTACACTATCTTTTTGCTTAAGTGACCACAACAGAAAATCCCTTGTGCTGCTTTCTATTCCTGTGATAGGTTGATGCATGAACTAATCAAACCACTAACAAAAATGTTGATCACTTGCAGACCTAACATGGCAGTATACCTATTTAATAAAAGAAAAATGAGTGAAGTTCAGTAACAGTTCCTCAGTTGCCATAGAAACCATTGCAACTTATGCAGGATACTTGACTGTGTTTGGGCCCCCATCCTTTGATATGGCAAGTGGCTGTGAATCCTTAATGTCCTCATCACCTGTTGAAACTGCAGTCAAAATCAGGCAATAAGAACTTAAATGCTGTCCTGAAGACAGGCAGTTTCTACCTTAGCTTCATTTACTGGAATTATAACCTACTATAATTTGATTCCTCTCAATGGGCTGTAGCAACTAAAAGGTGAGCTACCCACATGGAATTTAGGGCCCCAGTTCAGTGTGCGGAAATTAACTCACATGGTGGGACCTTAAAGCATCAGATGTTTTCTCTTGCAATCAAATGCACTTTTTGAGTTGTAGGGAGCAAAATTTTGCATCATGTTAGCCAGTTCAACGCTGGTCTTTTAACCTAAGAGAAAAAACACCACCATCTTCCAGGAGAGCAGAATTGACAAAGCACTGCCTATACACCTAACCCTGCACAGCCAAAATCCCAGCTGACACAGTATTTTGAGTCATATGCTGACCTTACTGTGAAAGGGAGCTTCAATTAGATGTCTATTGTGTTTTCAAATACAGAAGAATGGCTTTGTGTTCAATGGATTACCCCACTGATTAAGACAAGGAAGCAGATGCTGCAAGGGTGTATAGAGGAAAGAATTTAACTTCTCCCATTTTATTATAATTCAGAATCTATTCCATGTACCAGACCAATTAATACATAAATTAAAAGCCTGCCAGCATGCTCAGGCTGTGTGAATTTCGCAATAGACAGAGGTACTGGTACCTATGTGTAATGAAACCAGCACCTTCCACGTCCCAGAAAGCAGATAGAAAGGATGGGGGAGGGAGGAGAATCATGAAGGGAAGTCTTTTTATTTTCTTCTTTTCACGTGAAGGTTTATAATTAAAGGGGAAAGTAAATTAATTACATGAATATTAAAAGGTTACTCTTCTATTCTAACATTTGGTCACAAGTTGTCTAATGAAAAGGAATGCAGGCTGGAGGGCTGCCATGCCTTTGCTTCTTTCTGCAGAGGGCCACAGGCTGAAGCAGTGATTGTGCGTGACAGATTCTGGGAACAATGAGCCTGCGCACAGATCATCCAGATGGAGCATGCTTTTCTAAATTACACCAACAACAGGGTGGCCCACAGGCAAACAAAATAGTTAAACAATACATAATAAAGTTTTTATTTGGTATTTCCTGTGAGCCTCTGCCAGTTGCCAGGGAGTGTACTGTATTTTTCTTTTGCTGTATTAATTGTTGACCACAACTGGCAAAGACCCAAACTAGCAGGGACAGATAAGGGGGGGAAAATGGCATCTGGACACTAAAGCCTCAAGTGTACTGGGAAAAAAAAGCACAAAAAATTACAGCATATATCTGGAATTTTCCAACTAACGATGTGCGGATGTGGTAGCGCTAGGGAAAAAGAGCCAAACTGAGCCTGCTTTGTTCACTAAGAGAGGCCCCCCTGTAACATTCCTTTTAGCTGTGCATATTTTGGCTTCAGTTCTGCAGTTTTAACTATATACTGTGTATGGAGCAGCTCAGTTGTTGCTTCATGAATCTAATGATTTTGTTACAAGAAATAAACTACATCAATGCATATGCATTCTTATTGTTGTGAGGTGTTTGAACAGAAGCTGGGTTTTGAATGTTAAATCATAGGTGATAAGTTTTCAAAGGGAAGTGGGAGAAAATTTCATTAAATACAACCCATCACAGCAACAGCTGCAAGAAGGAGACCCTCAGTAGCAGTGAATGCTGCCTTTTTAAACTCATCAATGAAATCAGACCTTACAGTTATCTGGTTTAGGGAAAAGCCCACAGTATAGCATGAACACTCGGATAAAAACAGAAGGCTGTGTAAGCATGCTAGTTTGATACCATTTTTCTGTTTTCTTTGTCTTCGTAAACAGTTAAGGTGTTGGCTTCTTTTTAAGGAAGTTTTATACTCCTGGTTTACTATATACACTGTCGCAAGACATTTTGCTCTACTGGTACTTAGCAGAGAAAAGAAACAAGAACAGATTGCAGGTATTAGGCCACCTCTCCAAAGAAGATGCAAGTTAGTGTGAAGGCTGTTGGTATGTATAGAGAGGAGAACCAGCTGCAGTAGGCAGTGACGGGGTTTGCAGCTACAGCAGGTTCAATTGATGAGAAATAAGTTATTGTTATGAGCTTAAGTTGTCCTATATTTATACAGCATTTTTAGATGTACTTGGACCATCTTCCGGTGGCCCTTGGTACAAAATTACTCATTTTTTACTAATACTTGTGCTGTTTCATGTGCATGGATGCCTTCTTCATACCCTTATAACCAACCATTGTGTATCCTATCCACATGTAGAAACAGATTCTTACTCTCTTTAAAGACCCGTCACACATTATAGGTGTCCCTAGTGGCATCTGTAAATGTAATTTATTCACAATTAGGGATGTCAGTTGGAAAAAAGCTGTCAAAGTGGTGTAAAAGCAGTAGATGAAGAAAAGGGTCAGATCTATGGGAGAGGTAAGTGCAGCTTGCTCCTGGATCGCTGGCAGGCATGAGACTCTCTTTAAGTCCAAGTCAGCAAAGTTCAAGAGAGGCCCATGCTTAAAAACATAAATGTACCGATACCAAAATTATGTTCCAAATAACAGATTTGCCTTTTTTTCCTCATAAAAATCAAAAATCATATATTTGCATGTAGTGAGCTGCTACTCATTGCAAAATACTTAAAACCTCACAGGAAGTCAGATTAATTAGAATAGGCTTCATTTCTCATAAGTACACTGGTTCCTTCTGCAGACAAGGACAACGAAAGTCTTTTAAACTTTGAAAAATAAGCTGATTTATAGATCACTTATTATGGGAGTGGTATGTAATCTACTATGTACTTGCCTGAGATGTAACTGATTAAAATTACACTTGTGCCTGACAGATGAGATACAACACATAGATAGCATTCTTGTATACAGCATTTCCCAGTCAAATGTTGTTCATCCCAGGTCCTACAGACAGGAACAGCAAGATGGTTAAGAGAGGTCATCTCCAGCACTCTACATTATTTTTCAGCCTGAAGATTACACCCCAGACTTGTATTAAGAAATACTGTAAGTCTCTACATAAGTGATTTCAAGGCATGTTGCTAGACTAACACTTCAATTCTTCAGAAGCGCTTAGAAGCCTCTTTTATTGATTCTGGTAACACCTTTGCTGTAACTGAAAATCCATTCTTTTTTTTTTTTTGTTAGTTGTGCTGTTCAGTTCTGTTTGTCTTCTGGATTGTGCCCATGGGCTATTTTACTCTTGTTCCTATTTCTTTTCAAAGAAGTTTCATTTTCAGATTTTCATGCAGTAGCCCAAAACAAAACAAAGTTTGTCTGGTGTTTAAAGATGCTTTGTAAATAAAAAGCTTAAAGATGGGTCATTTAGACCCATATTTTGTAAAAGCTTTATATTACAAAAACTAACTTGCTCTAAATTCAGCCTGAGTGTATCCTTCTAAAAACAATAATACTGTTAGGTCTTGCAAACACTTAGTTTCTGATCCCAGGATCATTAATGATTTTAAACAGCAGTAACAAAACCTCATATTAACAGAAAAAAAAAATATTCCAAACTAAATATGTTCTTTGTTTGCTATCATCAAAAATTCGTTTTCTTCCAGGCTGCCATTTTCCTCGAAAAAAATAGTATTTATTAGCTGCAATTGTATACTCTTCAGAACACACAGACCATTTCTAATTTTTTGTTTCTAAAACTGCTTTTTAAAGTACTAACAATGAAAGCCAAGCACAGATGTAAATATCAGTGATTTCAGTGTCTGCAGATGTCTTCCTCTAACCGCTCAGAGCTTCCACTGAAATCGCTAGGAATTACGTGCGTATTTGGAGTTAGGTTGGAGCGTTTTTGAGATGTCTAGTTGTGTTTTTTGACACAGCCTAATAACATTAGCCTTTTCATGCAAAAAATTTTTTGCCTCAGAAAAACAGCTGAGGTCCTACCAGCTTGTCCTGTTCCTCTTTAAGTTTAGAACCTTAGACAATGCAACAGCTTTAGAGGCTGTTGGTCTGTGTCAGTCTCAGAGCTGCTGATACTTGGGCTTGGTGTCTCTGCAGCAGCTCTGGCTTCTGGTGCTGCTTCCCTCTTCTCTCCTCTTCAGCATCCATGGAGCCACACACAGAAGTATTTCCTGATCACATGAGGATGTTATTTACAGGATTTCCTCTAAAAGTTCAAGGAGGGGATAGATGTTGGTGTCTCTATGTGGCTGTTAATGCTGTGAACGTTTTCTGGAGGTGGCAAGCACTCTTGTTCCCTTTCAGGGAATATGTAGAGAGTTTTTTGCATGCAATTATTGTTTCTGAGAACAGATCTTTGCGGGGAAAAGGCTTAGACAAGTTTCAAAGATGATGGGAAAATATATTCCAAGGTTACCTGGTAGTAAGGTGGTTGTTTTCACAAGAGCACTTGACTCCCTCTCTGAGACCATTAAAGCACCTGCACTAGTGCTTGAATATTAGTTTCCATTGGATTTATTACGTATTTTCAAAGATGAGTATGTATTGCAATAAGCATTTTAAAAGGCCTTTTTTGTAAGTCCATTTTTATCTTTTTTTATAAGGACTCTTCCTGAACTGTTAGGACCCATGAGTGATTTACAGAGTAGCAAAAGGGATGTGACACATGAAGAGATCTCCTAAATATTGTATTTTACATGGTCAGGCAGGAGAGGGGCAAAACCTTTTAAAGCAGTACATCTCCTTTCCACACTGGGTGCTGTGTCGTGTATCTTCACTGCACCAATGGCAGTTCAGTATGTCTTCAGTTTTTAGTATCATTGCTCTTCCAAGGAGACCCCAAGAGAAGGTATTACCGCTACCAGCAAACAACGTTGCTGCTGACTGGCCAGATAGAATTAAAACATACCTCTATAAATTGGATTTTTCCTTCTGTCCTGGGGACTCATTATGCTCAGTGTTTGACAAACCCCTGTGCCTGTAAATTGATGTGCCTTCCCTGAAGCTGAGAACGTTCACTTTGTATCATGCAGAACACAGTTAAGCCTAGTTCTGGACTATTAGAATTGCATCTTAGTGTCCCACTCCAAAAGCAGATGCAGAGTACACATATTAGTCCACACTGCCTTAACCACTGCTGAATTGGAGTCTGTCAAACAGATGCCTCAAAGTGGATTTGTACTCTCAGAAAAAGCGTTTCCTCTCTAAGGCCTCTCTGCACACAGTGTTCAAGGAGTTAACAAGGGAGCTACTTTGAAAATAGAGGCAGAAGGTCATTGTCGGCAACAGCAAAGACTCCTACAGCCTGCCATGGAGAGCCTTTCACCCGTCATTTCCCACCCAGGGGATTGTAAACATTGGCTCGCAGCCATGGAGTCCTACAGAACTTCTCTTTACTTTCAGCATATACATTTATATGTCTTAATGGAAACTGAAGCATGGCAAGTTATTCCTGCGTGTCCAGAAGGAGAGAGGGGGCTTCTGTTCAAGTTAAAGAGATGGGAGAAAGAGCCATTACTCATGCTGGAATTTGAAAACATAGAGATACGCTTGTTTAGTGGTGCTTCACATGTAACATAGCTGCTGTTCTCAGGCAAACTTTCTCAACTCACAGGAATGTGTAGAATGCTGTCACTTAATCAGAATCCAGAAGAGGTCTTTTATCTGCCATTTGTTAGTAACTAGCAATATTGTTCTTATCTCATTGTCCTTTAGCCTGATGCAGTGCCCTCAGACTTGAGAACTTGTAACATGAAAGCACTCATTACCTTGAACATTCCTGTTTGTATTGTCTTAAGCTATTATCTCTTTAGCTGAAATAATTGATGCTTTGTATCAGTTTTGAGAGTGTTATCTGTAGAAGTCTGATCTACAGCATTATTTTCACAAATTAAACATTTTATATTTTTATAAGTCTGTGACCACTCTGGAGTAGAGTCTTCAGTAATCTAGACTAATTCATGTCTTCTTTATCTGACTAATACAATGTGTTATCTGTAATTAATTTTCCTTGGAATGTGGCTTCTTGAAAATAACATAAATTAATCACACAAGCTTTAAAGTTGGGAGATAAAGTCTACCAAGGTCTAGTATTGGACCAACTGTAACATTCTGGTTTTCTGCTAAATTGTCATATAGTTGTAACATTTATAAGTGGACGAAGTTTTTTGGCTTCTTGCAAAATCTTGGACTTCACTTTGTGCTGTGAACCCTAGTTTGGGCTACTGAGTAGTGTATCAAGTAGCAATGGAGGAGATGTTGCTTCTTTCTCCACAGAATAAAGCAGAGTGCTGTCTTCTAGAATTTTTGTGAGTCCCATCCATTAGAAGCAGAAATATGGAATACAGTCTGTCTAGATACAAAGTAGAATCCAGCCTGGTTAATGTAATTAATGCCTGCTTTTATTTTTATCCAGTGATGGTCTAATGTAAAATGCATACACATTCCAGAGCAGTATCCAGAAACTCGGCTCCTTGCCCCTTCCAGCTAATGGTTCTTAAGCTCTCAGCTGCTTTCAGACACAGTCTTGCCCCATGACTCATATACTCCTGGCAGAATAGTGACTTGGCTTCAGCAAAGGTAAGGAAAGAGCTGTCACCCAGAAAACCCCTAGCCTTGTGGTCACAGAATGTGCTTGGCTGTAGGAGGTGCCATTGAAATCCCCTTAGGCTGAGTTTGCACTTTGAGATTCACCTAATAGCATTTGCACAAGATGTTCATGTAGATGCAAACACATAGTGCTTCTACCACCACTGTTGGTTACAGGCTTCACCAGGTAGGACTCCATATGAACCTTTGTTGAAAACATCCATTTACCCAGGGTATCTGTCTACCAAAAATGCATCACTCACAGTAGTGCTTTAGCTCAAATGCAGCTGCTTGTTTCTGCAGTACAGGTCTTTCTAATGTGTGTGACCATCTACACGTAACACCCACAGACACGTTCAGAGTAAGGAGGAAGAATTTGATAACTAAAGATGTCTACAAAGAGCTTTAGAAAATCAGTGGATTGTGCCTAGCATTTTATTGGTCTTAAGCTCACAAAGCTACTTAAATGTGAGATTCAGACAGTCTGAAGACCCCTCTTACTGTTTTTGTCCTTTCTCTCCAGTCCTTGCTTTTGGCTGGAAATTACAGCAGGTCTTTGTCCTGGTGATGTTTACTTCAAGACTGAACTAATTTCTAATGATTTGTGGTATGTTTAGGTATGTATGAATGCATACACCTATGCATATATTGCATCTGTATACGGAAAGTTCATATTTTCCTATTTTCTTTGTGTGGCTTTACAACTCTGTTTTCACATTTGTTATTGAAAAAAAGATGTTTCATGAGGGTTTTGTTTCCCAAATGTAATTTCAAGGAGTTCTTGAAAGGTATTTAATGGGAGTTTCACCTCTATGGTGAAATCATTTACAATTTTGCTTAGTTCAGTTTAAAGCCATAGATTGATGTAAGGCCATAGTAAAATCTACTGCATTCAGTTTCAAATGTAGAACAGATTAGCAGTGAGTTGCTCAAATTCTTTATGCCATAGGTGTAGGAAGGCCCAGCTCCGTGATGGTCATCGTGATGATAAGCCAGTTGAAGTCTGCACCTTGTGAAATAGTGAGGGCAGGTACATCCCAAGTGAAGCTTCTAGTGCAAAGAAGCTGACTTGTTTGCAACCCTGGGTTCTCTTTGAGTTCTGCTGTAATATAGGAGCTTTTACTCTAAGCTATTGCTTCACATGACCATCACTGACAGATGTCGCTTTTATCTACTGTACCATGCTCTCAGTGAAATTGGTACTTTGCCTCCAGGCACAACATTAGTTTCTAAGTTTCATTCTCAACTGAATGAAAACAGTATCTTGTAGAATTTGTTTGCATCAAGTTTCTGCTGTCTGGACTCCCAAGCTGTCCGCAGTAAAGCCTCTCACCTAGAGAACTGGCCCAGTTTAATCCATTCTTTATGGTTTCTCTGTGCATTTCCTCCTTTTGTTAAAGATGGTTTGACAGAAGTGGGCCCAAGTTCCATGGGAGAGAGGTCTGTGGTGGCCTTCATGGTTTTGCTTCATTTAGGCTTTTTATGTTCAGGACTGGAGTCCAACACAGCACCCCAGGAAGTGGGAACACTTCTTTCTATTGACCAGACTCTGGTTTTCTGGTAGCAGTGGAAAGCTGCTCTTCATTATCAAGTCAAACTGTAAGTGGTAGGGCTCAGATTCTCTAGTCTGATGAAGCCAAGAAAAGACCAGGCAGTCACAAGGGCAGCTTTGGGGGATCTTGGCATGGAGATGACCACAGTTTGGTCCTTGGCACAGGTTAGAGCTACATGTTCTTCTGCTCCCAGGCACAGGGCAAAAGTGATGTGAGAGACTCTAAAAAAGGTGGGAATATGCAGGGTGCTAGATGAGTTGGTTTTGTGGCCTGAAAATGTAGAGCAGAGAAAAGCACCTGAAACAAAGCCCAAGATCTGGTACTAGAAGTTAGGACTGTTTCCTCAGCTGGCTGATGCCAACAGGTGACTGAGCAAGTGGAAACAAGCCAAGCTGCTGCAGCCAGAACAAGATCTGTATTGCAAGACACAGTCTCAGGCTACCACCTTTTAGGTTTTTTTAGGGTTTTTTAGCTCTAGTTTCATTTGGAATTGTGGAAGGAATTGTCTTCTTCCTTACAGTAGGTGTTTGACTTGATCTGCATAAGAAGACAGTGATGTTTATTTCTTTCTGCCTGTGGGTTTTTTAGTTCTTAGATAGATATTAGAATTTGCTGTTTCGGTCTACAGATTTGATTACTGAGTCTTGAAGCATGATTGAAGAATGGCTACCTGTTTAAAGTCTGTCACTCTCAGTGTTGCTAAGTATCTCTATCTGTAAATACATTGCAATATGAGCACAAGCCTCATTGCATGCAAAGCTGACCATTTCTGTAAAGAATTGAGCTGTCCCATGTTCCGTAGAAGGCTGCACTGCAGCTCAGAGCATCATGGTTTCAATGGTTTAAAATGCACAAGACGACCTGGCAAGTCTGAATTTTGTGGGGTCTGGATCAGGTAGGGTAGTGTTGCTGACTGTTGGGGTCCCTCCCCCGCCGTGTAGCCCTGGGAGAGGGGCCCTGAGGGCACAGACACGGGGGCTTCCCTGCCCCTGCTCAGCCTCGTTCCCATTGGTTGGTTTGTGTTCCCTGCGCGGGCAGAAGGACCCTTGGTCCCGTGACTGGGACAGTTCCTGGGCAGAGCTCCGGCCATGCGGCTGGAGAAATAAACATCTCTCTGAAACAGCTAGCAAGAATCTGTCTGTCCATATGTATTTCCTTTCCACGGGACTCCTGGTTTGATATATGCGTGTTGCAGTATCTCCACTGCAACAAATGGTGGAGATTTGTGAGCAGAACGATCCCCGATCCCTAAGCGACTGATTTGTGTGAGTAAACCCTGGAAACTTTGGATTCCTCTTCTTGGTTTTGCTTTGCTATTCCGTATCTAAACTATGGAGGAACCGTGAGAAGACTCTTGGCTCTCAGAGCCGCATATGGACATTTATCTTAAACTTAAAATGATTCTTGAACAACGATTTGTAAATTTTAGCTTGATTCAAGCTCAAAAAGAACTGAAACACTTCCTGGCATGGTTGTTTAAGAACTTTTTCTATGTTTCTTGGGATTTAATTCTTACCAAGGGCTTTTGGAAAACCGTTTGGACACAGTTAATACTGGAGTCAAAATATATGCCGATGGAAGAATATTTTCGTGAATATTATTTAGTTACTGAGACTGTTGAGCAATGTCAGCTGTGTCCTGGCGAAGGGAATCCTGGCGCAGGGACCGTGCGGCCCAGGCCACGTGCACCGAGCGCTCTGCGAGCAGCAGCGAGGCAGTTCCCGCGCGCGGGCGGAGCCACGCGAGCCGCAGTGTCGGTGGCGGAGCGGGGAGCGGCGGGACCCGGCGGTGCCCGAATGGCCCCGTGCAGCGCGTGGTGGAGCGAGCCCCGGGAACGCCCGACCGAGAGGGGCGGCGCGCGGGCGGCGGCTGGCGGCGATGGCGGTGGAACGGAGCCGCGCCCAGCCGAGACGCGCGCTGGAGCAGGGCGCGGGGGAGTCATCGCTCGGGGGCCCGGCCGAGACGTGGGTGCAGCGCCCGACAGCGGCAGCGAAGCTGCGACCAGAGGAGGCGACGCACGGAGAACTGAGCGGCGCGGCCTGGCCCGGCCCGCGCAGCCCCGAACGCGACCCCGGGAAGAGCGCGCAGGCACCAGCAGCCCCGACAATTCCAACACGGGAGCGACCGAAGGAGAGAGCAAAGACGCAGCGAGACAGAAAACAGCAGCCACTCGGAAAAAGGAAAAGATCATAGTAACTAAGACCTTAGGGATAGTAAAATGGTATAATGTTAAGCAAAATTATGGTTTTATAACAAGGTGTGACAACCAGCAAGACATATTCGTGCATAGAACTGCTATTAAAAAGAATAACCCTGAAAAATGGATCCCAAGCTTGGGAGATGGAGAGGTGGTGGAATTTAATATTGTACTAGGGAGAAAAGGGTTACAAGCATCGCAGGTCACTGGGCCTGATGGTGTTCCTGTAAAAGGCAGTATATATGCAAAAAATCGTAGTCATGTTAGACAGTATCTCCATTGTAAGTCCCCCCTACAGTTTCCCTTTCCTAATCCCACCTTTCCCTTTTACCCTATGTCCTATTACCCCCAGTGTATTCCCAATCCGTTTTTTCATCCATGGTTTCCCTCACAAAACCATGCTTTTGCCAATTGTTTCCCCAAAAATCCCTTTCCAATGCCGAGTGGGGGATGAAAAGGGGGAGGGAAGAAGTTAAACCCTCTCCTGCCTCAGTTTCCCCACAAAGCATGCTCAGAGTTCTGTCTCCCTTCTGTCAGCCCTAAGATGTTCCAGAGAATCTGTTTGGACATTTAAAGACTCAGGAGGGTGGCTTGTTTTGTTTTGAAACTGTTCTTGTTATGTTTATCCAGTTGTTTTCATTCTCCTTTTATTAAAATAAAACGGGTGAGGTGTTGGGGTCTCCTCCCCCGCCGTGTAGCCCTGGGAGAGGGGCCCTGAGGGCACAGACACGGGGCTTCCCTGCCCCTGCTCAGCCTCGTTCCCATTGGTTGGTTTGTGTTCCCTGCGCGGGCAGAAGGACCCTTGGTCCTGTGACTGGAACAGTTCCTGGGCAGAGCTCCGGCCATGCGGCTGGAGAAATAAACATCTCTGAAACAGCTATCAAGAATCTGTCTGTCCATATATATTTCCTTTCCACGGGACTCCTGGTTTGATATATGCGTGTTGCAGGATCCCCACTGCAACAGCTGACACTATTTTTTCCCCTTTCTTTTTGTATAAAGATAAAACACTTTTCACCTGAAGTCTCAGATAGTCTTTCAGAAATGTTCTCTTTATCGTGTCTGTAGAGAATTCTATGAAATACTCTGCTTAGTAGAAATATATTTCCTTGTATGAGTTTTGAGGTGAGGTCTGAATCACTAGTGGTTGAAATACTACCTCATGTTAAGAGCCAGTTTTCCTTTCTAGTAGCTGTCCCCTACAGTTCTTTAGTGCACAGAGACTTTTAAGGTAAAACCCACTGAATGTAGGTAAAGTATCTTCAGCTACACACATGATGTGCAAACATACACATTCACACTTCCTGACAACGGATGTACCTAGAAATGCTCTTCAGCAGCACTGTCACACTGGGTGATGTGATTCTTCCTAGAAATAAAAGAAGGAAAATTCTCGTTAATTTTGTGTCTAAGAAATGAATTGCTTCTTTATTTGTCATGTTAGCTCACAGTAGATGCTAAACCATATTTCCTTCAAAGCACAAATGTTTTAGCATCAAAAACAGGAGATCCCATTCTAAAACAGCAACTTGATAGTGGGTGGTACATGTGATCAGGATTTGTGTCTTCTATAAATAAATAATCTTTTGCTTGATGATTTAACTCATGGTATGATAACAACATTCATTCCACTTTTCATAAAGCAATTCATCAGGCTTGTGCCCAAAATAGAGACAAATATGAATAAAGAGATAAAATTGGTATTACCATGTGCACTTCATGAGACCCATAGCACTGGAAAGGATTTCATGTTTTGTATGCTAAATCCTTCGTCAAGAAGTAAAGTGCTTTTTAAAAGCCACCAGAGTAGTTTGATACACACTTACTTTAAAAGGGAAACTATTTTAATGTTTCTATAAACAGACAAACTATAATCATCATTCTCTTAGAGAGAAACATTCTCTCCAGCCATACCTGTCTCTGTGATGGAACTGAAAACAGTTACATAATAGTGGAAGAACTACTACTTAAAAGAGAGATTAAACAAATCTAATTGTTCAGACAGATATTATCCCTGGAAACTAAAGCACATAATATAATGTAGTGTTTATTACCTTCTCTATCACAGTTAGGAATAATAATAGGTCTTCAGAGACAGATTAAAGAGACTCCTAGGTTTGCTTTATAAGTGCAGAATGCTCAGTGAATGCTCTAAGGATAGTGGTAGGAAAACACAGTAAGACAGTTGCCAGCAAGTAATGCAGACACACCCCTTTTCCAAACCAGAGATGAAAAACACATCATTGTACAAAAGCTAAAATTTAGCACATGCTAAAATCCCCTATCTTGGCCTCATTACACCTGTGGGACAGGTGGGTTTTGAACATGTTTTCTGCCTGTGCTGGAATTGTTATGCATGGTCCTTCAGAGGCATCATCTCTCCTCTCTTCCTCACCTCTTTTCTCCTTGCTCCTGCCTCCAGCACACCCCAGACTACCCCCTCCCTTATTTCCTGGGACTCAGACACACACAAAAACACACACAAAAATCGTTTCCCTAAGCAGCATAGATGTGACCCACTTCCAAAGGTCTTTGGAGTGCTCCTGGGGGTCACAGAAGTTGAAGGGGAGGTGGGGAATATCATCATTGCTGGAGCAGAGCAAGGCATGGTAGTGGATCTGTTACACAAGAGGGCTGGGAAATGGGGCCACCTTAGGCTGTCAGGAGGACTCAGAGCAGCACACAGGACAAGTGTAGGGCCTATGATCTTGCAGAAATGCCAACATGTCACAACCTAGTGTCACCAGCCCTCTGGCTTGCCACTTCTTCCCTGTTCAGTCCTGGTTATTGGTCCATACTCCAAACTGAAGGTGATGAAACTTTATTAAACAAATTCTTTCTTTTCCTAAGCAGTTTTTAATATTACACTGACTTCATTTTAAGCAACATTACACTGTCAGACCAGCAAGCCGTTTTAGCAAATTCAGTTCAGAAACTACATTTCTTCTTTTCAGTCTCTGTGGAGTCTTTTCAGCTGTGTTTCTACCAAGTGAGAGGGAGGTGGATTAGTCAGAGAGAGCCTCTCTCTGCAGTGGGGATTGAAGCCAGGCTTCAATCAATATGCTGTCTGTAATTCTGTCCTTTCCAACTAATCTGTGGCAAATATGTCAAGCTTAGTCATACAGCTGAGAAGAAGTTTTTTACAAAACTTCAAGAAAATTTTTTAGGTTGTTTTAGAGTCCCACACCTGAAGAACAAGCCATGAAGTAGCAGGTTCTTAGTGAAGCTGGCAAGATTCCACTTTGAATCCTTGTGAACAGTTTGAAACAAGAGATGTTCTGTGAAACTGGAAGACCATGAAGTGACACTGAAGAGCTTGACTCTACATACTGTACCATACATTCTGTAGCTATATTCCTTCATTTTACTCAAAAAGAAAGGACAAAAATAAATGAAAAACAGTCAAAAAGATGTCCTGAAGATCATGTGAAAGCCTTGTTAGAGAAAACTGAACAAAAAAATCGAGTTTAAGAACCACTGTAAGGAACATTAAAAAAAAAATCTACAAATAATCTTTCATGAGATTTAAATGCTTTAAGTAACAAAACAGTCCAGCATCTAATGGTCAATACAATTAACAAAATCAGTACAAAAATAGCACAGAAGAAACCACAGGCACAAAAGCAAAATATTTACAAGAAGAATTTTACTTGGATTCAAGGATGCTTCATATGAATTTAAGCATCCTGCTAATTTCTTTTGTGGCATGATTTCTATTAAAGTTAGTGTTTTAAAAGGTTTTACGGGCCTCCTCCAAGCCACTTCAGAACTAATTAGAATAGAATTTGTCTCATCCAGCTTTGGATATCTAAAAGGAAGATGTCTACATATAGGCCAGTCAGATGCTCCCCATTGATAGTAATCAAATAAAGTGTGTGTTCATCTGACCTGTGCAACATGTTTAGGACAAAGTAAGACCAGTTGCTGGGTGAGATGAGCAGTAGGCCATGCCTCCCCCACGCCTTCACTCTTGTGGAGCCACCTCTGAATCAGGGGAGATGAGGGAAGCATAGCAAAATGCCTTCTTTCTGGAGTGAAAGGAAGACCTGGGGCCACAGTGTGACTCACTGGCTGGTAGATTAAACAGTGCCAGAAAACATTCGTGGGTACTGGAGCTCAATTGTCTATACTGTTAAATTATTAGAATGGTTCCTGGCAGGAATTATTCCAACCAGCCCTTCCCCAGACAGTTCCTAGGCACTGGCAGTTAAGCATGGACCAAAGACCATTCCCAATAAGCAGTTTGCATGCGGTCACCTTTTTTGGGAGGCTGAGAATTTAATAATATGGACATAAGCCACTCTGTACTTTTTGGTCTCAGTGCCAAAGGAACATTTCCTGTCCCATTTAATTTCCTAGCACAGACATAGCTGCTGTGTTACAGTCTGATCCCTGCTTTGTTCGTGCAGCCGTGCAACTGGGCATTGGTCTGTACTTAAAGTCTGTGGCAAACGGAAATGTAGTGTTTTGTGTCTGTGTTACTCAACCCCATCCCTAAACCACTGTTTGTCTTTTTCAAACTGAATGCTATTCAGACAGCAACTGTATTTGGAAAGGGCTGTATATTGTGAAGATCCGTTTAAATTAAAACAGTTATACAAAAATGAAAATATGTTCTGTAGAGTAAATGGAAATTATATGAGACTGACACAATGCCTAGATCTTCTGTTCACGTTGCCAGTGAGTAGACATTTCCCACTAATTTGATTTTTCATCACAAACTGGTACCATGAAGTGAAGGATTGAAACTCCTTGGGCTAGAGGGTGCTGGATAGCCACATCTGTCAGGTGTAGTAAGGCAGAAAGCTTTATTTCAAAATGAAGTTCTCTTTCTTTATCTGACTCTAAATGCAGCTCTCCTCCTGCTTCTCCCTGAGCACATTTCCTTCTTTAGAGGATCAGACACAGCCTCAGTAGACTTTTGCAGATGTTCTTTTCCTTTATACTGCCTCTCATATACATGTAATTTCTTTTCATCCTGAAGTGCTGCCTAAATCTATTAACTTTTAAATAGTTAGAAGTAGTGATCTGCAGCTACTGGTACCCTTCTTACCTGATACCATCCAGTCTTATCTGGATAGTAGAAACATAGAATGTGCACTGGAAAAGGAACTTAGTTACTTCCTTAGGTATCTACTGCTTCCAGTGTATGAATATTCTCAATCTTTTCACATGTGGCTTGATCTATTAAATACAAATGTTACGGGGTATCTTCAGGACAGGCAGAGTGGGGTAAGAAGCTAAAGCGGGGGGGAAAGGAGCTCATTTTGCGCAGGAGCATTTGGAGGCAGTTGGAAGAAGAGAGGACAGGGTGTGAAATTTGAGGGAACTTGGAGGTACAAAGAAGCTGAAGGGGAATGTGAGGGACAGCAGAACACATGGGATGTAGCGGGGCAGCAGGCTGTGTCCACCCAGGTGTGCACAGGAGCAGCAGGGAATTAGGCATGTTTGGTGATGCTGTCAGGGGACCACCGGTGTGTGCATGGCAGGAAAGCGGAGGTAGGCAGGGGAAAGAAGCCAGGAGGTCATGGGACATCTGGGAGAAACCTGGTGGATGTAAGAGAGGAGCTGAAGAGACCA
The DNA here is from genome assembly GCF_020740725.1 of Corvus hawaiiensis. Lineage (NCBI taxonomy): Eukaryota > Metazoa > Chordata > Aves > Passeriformes > Corvidae > Corvus > Corvus hawaiiensis. The sequence goes on from NC_063213.1 coordinate 56,784,166, forward strand.
GCCAGGGTGAGGAGAAGCAAGGAGGAGGCAGTGGAGAGAAGTTGCTTAGGTGAGAGGACTAAAATGCAACATGGTCACTAAAGTCTACAACCTCCAAAGTATTTTGGAGTCTTGCACAATTTAAGATCTCCATCAGCACATGAACATGGACCCTTTTCCTACAGAGCAATCATGCATTTCATGTATGTCAGATTTTCAGGAGAGATTTAAGTGAGATGTACTGATGCAGCTGCTTGCTTTTTTCATCCTAAAAATGGGACTTCATCAAGCAGCTCTGTTGAGCGCACTGTCACTCAGGGAGACCTTGTTTCCCTGCTGGTGTGGCTTACCTAAGCAAAGCCTTTTTTCACTCAGAACTGTGCTAAAGAGGAAGTGATGACCTGCTTGTTCAGCCTCACCATATCCTGTGTTCAGAATAATTTTCATTTCTACTTCTCTACAAATGTTAATGCAATGTCCACAAATATTTTCTTGGTTTCTATGGTAAGAGAGAGTGTGAAACTGTCAAAACCACTGTGTCATATACATCATCCTGTGCTTTTCAGGAGAAGACCCTGACCACAAAAGGAGTCATCTGTAGCATTACTTGTGTGCGAACTGACATTTAGTACAGTTTGATCCCTTTCAGGTTCACATTTTGAAACACAGACTTGTATATTACAAACCATAAAGGTTACTTCATCACTTTTATAATGACACATTAATGACAGAGCATATCAAAACAGCTCAATACAGATTCTGTCCTCTCTGACTATAAGGCAATTAGGCATTAGCTGAAATTTAACTGTTAGTCTTTTGGAAATCTTCTATTTTACAGGTTTAGCTTTGCAAATTACTCAAGTAATATCTCCCAGTCCCCTGTGTATGCATGCATGGAGCATAGCTGGGTGCAAATGGTTGGGGAACTGTGCCAGTAAGGGGTCACATGGGAGAAGCAGCCACCGTGCTGCACGCTTCCGCAGCTGTCTAAAAACAGCACTGTTCCCCTGAGCAAGCACGGACACGGGCATGAGCCGTGGTGCATCTCTTGGGAAAGGAGCAGCTGTCCTGTGCCACACTTATCTGGGAAGGACTTCAGTTTGGGGCATATGGTCCACAACCATGCATCCCCCAGTTCTTTGCCTTTGAGAGCGCAGAGCCCTAATGTTGCAGGGTTTGTGGGATTGGGGAAAATAAATCATCCTTATGCTCTGTATGAGAACAGCCATGTGGATCTCAAACCAGGAATCATGAGGTTTGGTGGTATTCCCACAGATCAGAGATTACACAGCTCTTCTCCTGATACTACACCCAGCCATTCACAAACAGTAATGGGTTGAAATTGTTGTATCTAATTTCTCAGAGCAATATTACTTCAGTAAGCTTTTCCACAAATGTACTGCGATAATAAAAGCGTAGTTCAGTTTGAGAGATATATCTGCATTAGGAAAAATAACATGTTTTAGGGGGAATTCTATCTGATTCAAGACAGGGCAGCTCCAGAGAGGATCCCTGACCTCTGGTTATATTTGTCTTCTTTCCTTGGAGTGAATCTCTGAAGAAACTTCTCTGGTTTTTATAGAGAGAAGTGTTTCATAAAAGCATCACTCGTATGGTAGCAAATCAGAAACAAGACAAACGGAGCTAAGTAATGCCCAACCTCCACAAAAGTGGAATCTATTTCTGTGAATGGGTATCTGGAAGTGTAACTTGCCGGTGCAGTACTTTGTACTGTGTTATTGAACTGTTTCATAGGCAAATTTTCTATATAAACATCAGTATTTAAAAGAACTGTTAGCAAATACAACCACTCTTGCAAATATCCATGAACCTCCTATCAATAGCCATTCAGTGGTTCTGAAGGCTGTCAGGGCATGTAATGATAGTAATAAATGTTGTATTTACTTTTGTTTCATCTGACTTTGACCAGCAAATTCGGCTGATTACTTCCATTGTTATTTTTCTTTAGAAGACAATTACATTGTTATCATAAAAAACCCCACTATTATTACACATTTCTTTGTGTTGGTCTTGAAATTCTGAACTCACTATCCTAGTTAACATAATTTAAAAAGTTATTTTCATTCTTAAAATTTTCTTTGTTTCTATCATTTTTGTTTCAGAATTTTGATTTGGTTCATGCTCCTCCTGCATGTTACATTTCCCACCTTCATGTTTGTTGAAGAAAAAAACAATAATTGTAGAGACCCTCCCAGGCCCCATATTAATTGTCAGAGGTTTAAATTATAGCACAGAGTAAGAAAATACTGGCACTTAGCTGATGGTCATGTGTTGTTATGACTGGATTATAACTGTATTCAGGAGGAGAATACTCCTGTGGCTCTGAGATTATATTCTATAAAGATAGTAGCTCACACAGGACTCTGCAGAAGCTCATTGTGTTCTTCTGCAAATATCCTGAAGATACAGCCAGCCTCATCTGTGTTTGGTCTACTTGTGGGATACAAAAGGATAAATATAAACTGTCCCATGTCTGTGGGTCCAGTGAGCAGGACTTATCAAAACCGATGGAGTAGTGCCAGTAAAATTCCCACTGGGTCTCTACAACGTGTTGTGACATAACCACCAGGATAAGAACAGCCTGAAAACAGGAGCTTTCCATGGCATATGTCCATGGGAAAGAGTGTGTCATTTGAATATACAGGGTGAGAGAAGTTACTGCTGGTCTAACCAGCAGCACATGGGCAGAGACAGTCACACAACTGTAAAAGTCAGGAATCCACCAGGAATACTTGTGCTGTGTTGCTTAGTTAAAACCTGACAGTTTAGGGTTCCTTTGTGTGCAAGGAAACCACAGTAGACAGCAATGATACCTTTGGTAAGGAGCAGCTTTGAGAAGGGTTTGACTTTGTCTGTATCCAACTGTTTTTAAAAAGTTCTAATTTCTTCAGTTTCTTCAGAGAGGACTTTTGACACAGGTCAGACATGTTTACCCTAATTGGCCCATGCACTGGAATTAGCTTCATTTCTTTTATAGAAAACAGTACATAAAACCATGAAGAGGTGAGGACAGACATGCTACAGGTTCTGATTTGTCCTATGGATAAACCCACAGCATTCCCTGGCTTGTTTGTTTCCCCTTTGGCTCTGGTGACTACATCTATATCCACAAAAGTTAAGAAAACAAGGCCTTGTTCAATTGACTTGCCCTATGGAGTGTCCAAATCTCCACTGGAAAGTGTTTGGGATCTGTAAGCTGCAAAAGCTTCAAAGAGTTGGTGGTAGTGTGGTGTGGTACTATGACTGTCACACCAATGCTGTGCTCTGAAACTATAGATTTGTTGTACCCTGAATTGCAATGTTCTTGACAAGAAATGGTCTCACTTTCTGAGTCGTCATCACTGCAGCTATGGATACCGAGATTTTCCATACAGAATCCTTTTCTGTGTGCTGGCTAAACCACTTGGCCCTAATGTGTGAGTTTTTACAATATAGATTAAACTAAGTGGAAGCTGTACATACAACACTTAGGAGGTTGTAATTCTTCTGCTAAGCACTCTCTTTCCTGTTCCTTTTTGTTTTGCAGGTTGTTACTTTGTGGTATAGAGCTCCTGAAGTCTTGCTTCAGTCCAGTTACGCAACAGCAGTTGATCTTTGGAGCGTTGGCTGCATATTTGCAGAAATGTTCCGTCGAAAGTAAGAAATGCAGTTTTATTTTCTTCACACTTTTCATTTAAAAAAATGTGCAATAATGCCTGTTATAATACACTGAATCAGTTTATATTGGAAAGGCCTGGTATGATATTTTATTTGCAGCGCAAAATATAAATGCCCATTGCAAATTCATACTTGTTGCTCTTGGAGTCTCTTTTGATGGGAGTCTGCCTCAGCTCTTGGTAAAGCTTGCATGAGCATTATTGTATTCTGGTTGAATCTGAATCCAAATGCAGATAAAACGGGGTGACAGAGGCTGTTGATCAATTTGAGTAAAGCTGGATTCTGGAAAGGATTTAGCCTGAGGAAGACAGGGCACTGTGGTCAGCAGAGTCTTCTTGCTCTGCAGTTTGTGCATTGAAGCATCAGGTGTTTGCCTGCAGTTTGCTCTTGGGATATTTGAGATCTAAGAAGTCACTGTAAAGTTGTTTTCTAGAGGTAGGAAACAGAGGTAGGATTCTTAAAGAATAAGTTATGTAGCCTGAGGTTAGGGTAACAGAGATGTTAAATGTAGTCAAGTCCCCCCTCCCTCCCCGCCCCCCAGATAAATGGCTTTTTTTAGCTGATTCTGTGAAATCAGAACTATCTAACTACAAAATATTACAGCTGGATGCAGGTGAGCTGTGAATGCAAGAGTTCCTCTTGAGTACTGGTCTTTGCCTGTGGAAAGACACTGATGTGGAGGTTGTACTGTGTAGGGTGTGGAGAGGAGCAAACCTGCAAGAATTTTAACAGGGTAAATCTGTCTTGATACGAATCCAATCACATGCATTTTGGTTGAGCTAAAGGCAAAAAGTGGGTGTTGTCATCACCTGGGTGATCTGCATGTAAAAACTGTATAGCTTTTTGTAACACCCATGGTGAAGCCAAAGGATATACAGAAAGAAAATGTGAAAGAAAAGTATATTCTGGGGTGCCTAAAACCCCAAATCAGTACAATTTACAAGGAGACGCAATACTGTAAGGGCCTTGAGAAACAACTGTGTAATTTATACAGTAAGTTCAAATACTAATTGAAGTCTTGCAAAATAACTTTGGGGTTTTACTACTTATTAATGTTATATGGAAAAATCATTTTTCTTGGGCTTCTTGCCTGGGCAAATGGCCTGGGTAGAGCTATCCTCCACCCTCTCTGTCTCTGACTCAGAAATGAAGTCAGAAAATGAGAGGAAAAAAAAGAATGAGGATTTTAGGAATATCATTTAAACTCTCCATTGCAAACTTTTAAAGATTCAGCCTTAGCCCATATTCACAATAGCATTAAGCTGCTGCTTGTTTTTCTGATTCAAATAGCAGAGTCAACAACTTCATTTTTTCATTTTCAGTAAGAGTGATACAGGCCAAAAAATGCAGAACTTTATTACATGCTCAAACCTTTTTTTTTCTTCCCATTTAATTGGAAGCATTTTGACAGATAAGAAATGCTGCCATATACAAACTCCACCAATTTAATTTAATTTTTTCTTGTAATGGTGTATGAGTTTTGCTGAATCTCCAAATCCACACAGTAAATTAAATTTTCTACTTATATACAAATGCGAATGTTACATTAATATTAGAAAATCAGTATTTTTTTCTTACAGAAATGAGATCTGATTTGACCCAGAGTTCAATAAAACCAGGACTTCTATTTTTCTTGCCAAATGTAGGTCAGTCTGACATTCTCAGTCTTATATTTGGGAGACTGTCAAAAACTGTAGAGGTCAGGAATCTGCCAAGTCTGTATGTACTGTGTTCTTTCGTTGCAAACAATATGACTACTGCATGCTTCAGTGTACAAGCATGATTTGGAAGACTGTTCGCAAGGCTCTTTTCCATAAAGCTACAGCAAACAGCACTGGATGGTGTCTCCGTGGGTTAACATTGCAATACTCTCTGCATGATCTGTGTTGTCTTTCAGATTCTTCTGGTGGATTGCAAAAGAAAGCCCATGTTACTGTGACCTTGGTAGCAATAAAATGTAAAATTTTGCAAACTCCGTGGATTATATCCCAAAGACTGAATAAATGCAATCGCAATTTTGCTGGGAAATGGTAGTGCCCTTGGGTAATCACCAATTTGTATTTCCACTGGTGTTGATAGGATAAGAGTGTGAGAATGCAGCTAAAACTTGTGTGGTAGACATGGGTTTGATATTAAAACAACCTTTTCATTTTGCTGTCCTACTGGGTTCTTTTCTGCCTTCTTTTCCTACTCTCTTTTGCTTTCTCTTTTAAAGAACTGAAAGGTCTGTCATTTTTAAGAAACATACTGAGACTCCTCTGGGCATTTTCATATCCCAGGGACTTCACTGGAATGGGTTTCAAAATAAAACACTACACAGCATCACAAAACATACCACAATCCTGTTCATGTCAAGGAGACACTGGACAGTTTGAGTTTGCTTGAATAGTTTTGTAGGCTGTCACAAACATAGTGAGGGTGCTTTAAGTCTCGATAAGCGTAGGAGAAAAGTGAGCTCTGTATGAATGGTCCAGTCTATATGCTACAGGTCACTGTCTTTTAAGTGGATGGCACCTCAGTTTAAATCACCCTTAACCTAAAACAGCTTAAGACAAACGCAAACCACGTATTTGTTTAAGAAGTAGATCTGAAAGTGTATACAGAAGTGTATAAAGGACTTAGACACAAAAAATTAAATAAATACATCTCTGTCTAGATACACCTAGAGTAAATTTGAACATTTCTCTCATCTTGGCTGATTCAGCTAAAAAATGACACTTTTCATCTCTGTTCCTCCCGCAACCTGAGGTTTGTATAAAGTCACAGCTATTCTAAAACCGCACATTTTAATTTGGTATGGATTTATAGGCTTCTGCAGAGATGAATGCATAGAGTTTGTATCCTAAAATCCCTCAGTTGGATTCCCAAGGATCCTGTTCTATTTACAGATCAGCAATAAACTGCTCAATAGTCAGGTATATGTTATGTACACAGAAACTATTCTGCTCTGTGTGTCTTCTCTGTCCATGTGCACTGCTGATGACAGCACCCCCAAAATAAAGCATTACTTGAAAAATTCCTTGTATGACAGCTCCAGTTTTTAAATTTCCTGTCTAATTAAACAGTTTGCAGTGACTTCTAGACATTTGGATGGAGTGTCGTTATCTAATGAAAGTGTAAACATATTTGTCATAGTGCCTGTTTTCTCTGTGATTTAAAAACTCTGGTGCATGGATAGTAAAGACCAGTGGGGAAAATTGTAATGTATGCTATGGCTTGCTACCATATCAGAGAGTCCTTCAGAGATACAGCTGGCAGGATTGACAGGGGCCTGAGGGCATGGGGACATCCTTTGGCTTTTTTTAAGTGTTTAGATAAAGATTTTAATTGCTTTTAAAAAGGTTATGCTTTGAGGCTGAGCATTTTCCAGACCAGTAGGAAAGGGCTTTGTACCTTCTACTCAGTGAACACCTCATTAAAGAGAAAGGCTAAAGTGGAAGTAGCATCCACTTCTGTCTGGATACATAAAACTCTTCCAGCTGGCTCAGGGAGTGTAGTTGGCTGCTAAGCAGGAAGCCATGACCTGTGTTTTAGGGAAGAAAAGGCTGTCTGTCTTCTTGCTTCAGTTAGGTAATACTTAATCCAGGTGAATGAGGATGAAAGGGGAAAAAGACTGGAATCCCAGATACAGAGCTGGGTGAAATGCTCTATAAAAGAGAACTCGGATCACCAATCTTGGTTTCTCTTCTGAGTAGTTAGTCTTGAGAAATGTCAGAATGTTTTGGTGCTTCGTGGCTAGTGCATCTATACATGCCCGGTTTTCAAAGCCCCGCTCCTGTATGATTTCAATCCTGCACAGACTAGGAGGTTGGTAGGTGTGCATGTGGGACTCAGGCTATCTATGTAACAATTCCAGCTAGGCACATTTAACTATAATATTAAACAAGCAACTGAGTTTGTCTCCCTTTGGAGTAAATACAGAGCTAAAAATCATCAGAAGAGACTATGAATTTTTGTAGCCTCTGTTCTATTTACAGCCTGGTCAAGCTGAAGAAGTCATACGCTAGAGGGTGGCCAGTGTTATGCCTGCATGTTTACAGGCACCAATTCAAACCCAAAACTGGAAAGACACTCCTCTCCCAAAACCCTTTTCCACCTCTTCAAAGCAAAAGTAAAACAGTATTATCTCAGAGCAACAAGCTTCATCTATCCAGGAGGGAGATTAATTCCGATCACATGGGTTTCTTACTGAGACTGTTCATGCACCAGCACCATGGTGTTCTAATCAGCCTGCTGTTGGTAAAATCATCAGTCCCAGAAATTCATAAGCCGCAAAATTGGCACGAATAGTATGAGGTTATTATTTATTCATTTTAAGTATTAAATCATGTTTTTAGCAGTTGTCTCATTTTTCAGCCTACTCTGTCAACTCCTAATACATGTGAGACAGTTATTGCATTACCAACTGTGCTTGAAAATTATAACAGCAGATAAGAGATGTGTGACTCTACTAAAATACCTGTGGTGGGCCAAGTTCCCTGGTGGACACAAACAGCAGACACAGGGAAACAAGCTATTGGCATTATAAGTCATCTGTCAGTGGTATAAATGTGTCCGATTAGAGAAGTTACATTCTTGTGTGTAGAAAAAATGCGAGCCTGGGACTTCGTTGTTCTAGATAATGTACACAGATGTGATAAAATCAAAACTTAGAGCCTTGTCTGGTGACGTGAACACTGGATTTGGGACCTACGGGCTGCCTAGAATCATAAAACATCAGGTTTAAAAAAACTAGCAGTACACATACTCATTCTTAGCTACAGTGTCTTAGGGTATTGAGTAATTGTGGATCACCTAAAGCACTAAAATATAGTAAATCTTTATTCCCCTTTCCAAACAAGCCATAGGTTATTAGTACAGTTTGAAGTGCCATCATCAGGTCCATTGCATGTTCTTTCTTGTGTCAACTATAAAAACCAGGTGGTAGAATGGGTCTGTGGAAGGAGACCATGAGAATAGTGCGGCCAGCAGCACTGGGGAAGTGATTGTCCCTCTGTACTCAGCACTGGTGAGGTCGCACCTTGAGTGCTGTGGTTAGTTCTAGTTCCCTCACTTCAAAAAGGACATTGAGGTGCTGGAGGGTGTCCAGAGAAGGGAAATGGAGCTGGTGAAGAGTCTAGAAAACATGTCCCATAAGAAGCAGCTGAGGGAACTGGGATTGTTTAGTCTGGAGAAAAGGAGACTCAGGGAGACCTCATTGCTCTCTTCAACTGCCTGAAAGGAGGTTGTAGTGAGGTGGGGGTCAGTCTCTTCTGCCATGTCTCAAGTTGAAAGGACAAGAGGAAATGGCCTTAGGCTGAGCCAGGGAAGGTTCAGATTAGCTATTAGAAAAAAAAATTTCAATGTAGGAGTGATCAGGCATTGGAATAAGTTGTCCAGGGAGATTGTGGAGTTACTGTCTCTGGAAGTGTTCGAGACAGATGTGGCACTTGAGGCTATGGCATAGGAGCGATTGTGGTGGTGCTGAATTGATGGTTGGATTTGATGATCTTTAAGGTCTTCTCCAACCCTGATGTTCCTGTGATTCTGAGAGGGGAAACCCACTCAGAATGTGCCCTTCACTTCTACCTCTACCTGACTCGTGAGCAGAGGAAGAGCAGTCAGCTCTGCAGCTGAAATTTCAGTTAATGCTTTGTGGGATGAAGATGCTCAAGTGATTGCAGACAGAAATAGCCAAGTGTAACAGGAACACCTTTTTTTAAGCTGTCTCCAAAACCTGAAGCTGGATAGGGAAGTTTGAGCTTCTGCCACTGAGTAAAAAGAGTAACTCTCTTTAGCTGGATCATGTGGTAAAGTCTTGGCTTCACTGAAATCATTGCTGAAATTAACCCTGAGTTCAAAGGAGTTGTAACCTCTTCAGAAACAAGTCAGTGTGACAGGGTGGCACAAAGAGTGGCAAAGCTATTTTCTGTTAATGTGTACAGTACAGCACTTGCAGCGATCGCTGTAAAAGACAGTGCTGCAAACCAGCAAGAAAGGAGAGGGTGTTGCATAGTGGTGTCCCAGCTTCCATGCTTTGCACGTCTTTCAGTGATGCTGTACAAGCTTTCAGTTGTCTCATCTGTGACATAAACCCAGGACTGTGAGACTTTCGTTTAAAATAAGGGTTGCAATGTATGTGGGAGCTATTACGAACTGTCAGCTGAGAGCTGAGGCTGAGGGTGGAATTCACAGTGTCTCTCTTCTGGGATCCATGAGGCTGCATAGCACCGGCAAAAGAGTGTGTGTAAGTTAAATTTGCATGAATTTAAGCTACTCTGGAAGTATGATTATTGTCATCAGTCTGTTAAAATACCACACACACAAACACATACACACATAACAAGGTAGCTTCAAAGGAAGTCAGGCCATGAGTATGTGAGCTACTGTATGCTTGTCCTTACCCAGAGAAGGAGGTGCAACTCCCATTTGTTACCAGAGGCAACAAAGTGATAACTTGTAACAGAGCCTGTAGGTTCCGTGGTGCTTTGAACAGGACAGGCTTTTCTCTCCGAAGAGATCTGCAGTCCAGTTCTTCCTTGAGTCTGTCCTAACTAGCATCAGTTTCATCATGTGCTCATTTGGTCTGAATTAGCTCCTCCTGTAGGTGCTAATCTCTCACAGATACAGGCTTTTAAGGTTGCACTTTTAAAAAAAAAGTAGGTATACATCTGGCAATGTGTGTTCAACAGAGAGCCATGGGTTCTCAATGGCCTGAGTGTGTTCTTCATCTGGAGATTGAATAGGACAGTGGGCTTTGGGGGAAATTGTTCACAGAAATGCTGCTATTGCAGAGAACTGCTTGGAAATTTAGAAGTACTATGTCCTCTTCTCCTGATATATCCTGGGTTAGTTATTCCTTATGATGAGTTGCTTTGCTGTTGAATGGTCTTGAAGAATAATCAATACGTAACTTTGCAAATGCATATCTGACAGGGGGCTTTGTTTATGTGTGCTAAATGACCCTCACTACAAATTAAGTAACAGTATGTCATTACTTAAATTTTTATTTCCATTAATACTATTCAATTAGCCAAGCCATTGGAAGCACAGAAACATTTGTTTAAAGCCTGTACTCAACAGTAAAGTATCATATACTGAAACATTATCAGCAAATACTTTGCAGTTGAATATAGAGCTTATTTTTCTAAGTATAGGACATATTCCTTCCACAGCCCAAGTGCATCAGTGATGTGGCTGCAGATACTTGGGTTTGGATGGGAGCAGAACAGAAAGACTACATATTCATGTAAACCACCATAAACAGAACTGTCTGAAACTGAAACTGAAATGGATAAACTTAGTCTGATTTCTATAGTGAAGGATTATATTCCTTGTCTTTTTAAAATTTGCTTTATTTGCACACCATTGTGAATTGTCAACAGACTCGGTTTTTAACTTCTTGCTGTGTGTATGGATATTGCAGATGAAATCCTGGACATACTGAACATGAGAAAGAAAGACAACTCTGATTGATAGTAGTGAAGACTTCAGTTTTACTTTACCTTTCTGCACATACAAGAACAGTACCATGAGCACAGTCTGAAAAGAGGCTCTGAAGATAATAAGGAGCATCTAAAATATGAATACTGCCATGCAAAAAACTGTGAGGCATATTTCTATGACACAGTCTCATTTCAGATTCATTTTCATTCCTTGTCAGTTATTTTCCTGTGCTTCAGCGTATCTGATCATTTAGTTCTTGCTGTTTTAAGTGGGCATGGTAGCTATGCAGCAGTAGGAATATTTGGCTTTGCCTACTAGATCCTGTATTCCTCCATATCGAAAATTTCTACTTCTTTTCAGTTCTTAGCTTAACTTTTCCTTCTCATGCTGTGGTCTCTTATTTTCAGCACATTTCTGAAATGTCTTTCAAAAGCAGAGAAAAGATCTGTAATATATTCTCAGTCTTCTTTAGGTTGGAAAGAAGAGAGAACTAGAGACAGCAGCACAGGAATCTGTTAACAAAAGAAAAAATAGGATGTATAACTGGATGTTGGGAGGGAAGGTATAACAAAACAAACACAGTAGAGACATGGCAAAATGCAACTGAGTAGGTACAGCTATGAATGCTGCTTATAAGTTACGTTTTCCATATAAACTGCCAAACATTTTAAGTATGGTTTAAGAGAGAACTGTTCTCTTTATCATGCAGCAATTTAAACACAGACTTTGCAATCACATTATCTGGTGTTTTCCAGTGAACCTGAAACCAGGATATCTAGTGGACCAAGAGCTCCAAAGTGTAATCATTCACTTGTGTGCTTGCTTACAGTTAGATCCTGGTAGCACAAAGAACTAAAATAACAACTTATTTTTTCTGTTTTGTCTTTAGTTTTAAGAAGCAATGGTGGATGTTGCAGCTTAGAACTGTAGAAGCTACACAGCTTTATTTGCAACCTTTGAACCAAAGTACTGTACAGTTCTGGCCTGAGTCTCTTTTGCCATTTTTGGAAATTATCTTGTTTTGTTACAAGAATGATTTAAGTTGCAAGTGCCATAAAAGTTCACCAAAGTCCAGACCAACTGTACTGGAAGAAGGTTTGTTCCTTAGAAAGATCTTGTCAGCATTCAAAATTCTGTGCTTTGCACTTTTCATCCTTTATTCTTCTGCCATTCATGTGCATAGGGGTGTGTGGGAGGCTGATTGTTTTTCCAAACTAGACGTAATAAAATGAGATTTTTTCTTCCTCCCCAGATAAGTGGCCAGCCTATTACAAAAATTTTTTTCAAGTATTTTTAAAGGTGAATGGACACAAGCCACGGCTTAGCTTAGTGACCTTAGTGATCTGATGGAACAACAATAACACTCTGCTTCACACTTAAAGAAACTTAACATAAAAGGACTGCACTTGTTTCTGTTATTCCAGTGTGTTGGACAATGAGGATTGTTTTCTGTTTAACCTGATCTCCAAGGCATAATTTCCATTGGCTTTAGGCAAAGGACAAACACACCTTAATGGAGAGAAGGGCAAACAGAATAATTCTGTAATTATCGAGTATGAAATAAATGCGTTTCCAAGACAGCATCACCTCATTAAAACTAAAATACCATGTTGTTTTTTAGTTCATATTTTCCCTCAAGCCTTTTCTAGTTCATATCTGTTCGTCTGCAGTTGGGGTGATTGATAGCCGTTAGTCAAATCCAGTAACTGTATCGGTTTGTGGTTGGAGATGAGTGGTAAGTGCCAGGCCATTCACTTGTGGTTTTCCTTCTAGCTTCCAACTGTGCCAGACTTTCAGTCAGAGGAATAGATCTGTTGGTAAGGGAAACTGTTGATAAACCATAGAAACCAAAAACTGCCACTACCCATGACAGAAAACCAGAAGGGAACCCCGAAGCAGTGGTACAAAGTCCCACAGAAATGGTGTTAGCTGACCAAGTTTAGTTTGACTGTTAGGTTCAGGTGGGGGGGCGTGTCAGGCCAGGCAGTGGCCAAGGGACCGGGACCCGGTGGCTCTGGGCTGGCAGCCAGTGGCCGCACACAGCTCAAGCCCAGATGGGACCTGACAAGAGAGGTCTCCTCCTGGAAAGCCTCCCATAGCTTCTTCATTGTAAGTGGCGCAACACTAGTCTGAAATCCCCCTGAACACATAGTCCTTAAAAATATATATGTTCCTCAGAGGTGCAACGTTCCAGTCTGTGACAATCTGAATTAGTCTGGCCAGAGGTCAGAGGAAATGACCTCGTGGTTAAGAGAAAGACCACAACATGTCAGTCATGATGTAGGTATTTGTAAATCCTTGGTATTAACATTATAGCATTTGTAACGAATATTTGGAAATGCAGCTGGCAGCAGAAACATCTGGATCTGAGCTGTGCTAGGCACAGCTGCTGGCCAGTTGCTGTGAAGGTGCACCACCTTTGTGTCTTCTGGAGCATCTCAAAGACAAGTTCATGCCTGTGATAAGCCAGAGCAGCCTGAGGGCTGCCTTGGTGAGACCCCCAGCTGCAGATTGTTTCTAGCAGTCACTCCACCAGCCAGGGAACAGGAGAGAAGCAGAGCAGTGTCATCCGTGCCCCTTGCTCTCTAGCCTGAAGAGGGATAGCCAGCTGTACACTGCCCAAAGACTTTCCATTTGAAAGGGTCTCCTGGCTCTTTCACACAGCTTCCCTCTGCAGGAACTTGGCTGAGAGAGACTTTGCTTTTTGCCTAGAGTTTGGCCGAGGGAAGCTCTGTGTACTTTTGTTTGACTCGTAATACAACTAAACATGGTTTTTATTTACTTTTCTCTTTCATAGGAAAATGGCTACAAAAAGGTATTTAAATTCCTGGGATTCTTTCCTGGACACTGGTGCACTCTGGAGAGGGGATAAAAAGACTAGACTTTAACCGTGATTCATGTTGCTGAGTTCCCAAGTGTGGAAGATTTTTTTCCAAATTAAGTGTCTAGTCAGACATTTTGATCTGGGCAGCCTTTAGTGAGTTTTCTGTGTTTGATTGTCCAGAAAAGGAATCTAATAATTGACTACCATTGGTCAGTCATAAAGACAGTATGTACTAGTGGAGAAGTATATAGGACAAATCTGTCTCGTCTTTTTCAACAGCTTCAGACTAGCACTTCTCCATATGTAATTGGTCACCAAGGCTGTTAGATGTTCTTTCCGCCTAAGAAAACTCCATAAATGTGCATGAGAGAAGTGGAAAGCAGACAGACCTAACGGAACATTCAATCTCTGGAGTTTTAAAACAGCTAAGGATAGCAGAGCAAAATGTAACAGCTTTCTGAGATGTTGTACTACTTTGTACCAAGTAAATAATTGGCTGTGAGAGGAGACCTCAAAATGTCAATGAGAAAGGAAGAAGTTTGGTATTTAGATTTCTGGAAAACAATTTCTCCAAGGGAGTCATGGTGCTCAAAGGCAGCTCCCCACTGCCTCTGTGGAAAAGCTTACCTACGCTGCAGGGTTCAGACCACTGCAGAGAACTTGCCAGGTGGTCTAGGAGTCTGTGCGTTGTCTGTAGTTGCAGATGTCAAAGACCTAGATATAGAGTCCTAACTTGGTGAGGAAAGGGAGGTGGCCACAGCCTCTCCTGCGTGCATGTGCCACCTGCCACAGAGCAGCACGTGTTACCCACGTGTAGCTGGAGCCCACCTTTGCCATCAGGGGGCTGGTGTTGGCAGGATACAGCTCACACTAAGTCACAGTAGTTCCTGTCCCTTCTTCCTTCAATTGAAGCCAGAGTTCGCCTTGTGCTATGAAAGCACGTGTTGTTGCATTGCTTCTAACTTTTGTTTGCACAAGGCCTGTGGCACTGCCATTACATTTGCTTGCTTGCTCTGCCTGACCTGCTGGCCCTGTATAAATGAGTCCAGGTGAGACACAGCCACCATGGTATGCTGACTGCTAGAGACAGAGCCAGGATTTGACAAGTAGAGAGCTCTTGGTGTCAGCATGTGACCTGCCTGGCTGCTTTCCTATGCTTATGGCATGCTTCGTTTTGCAGTGTTTTAGGAACCATCTGTCTGGCATGGTCAAACCATGTGACTTCTTCCAGAAATGCATACATAATTTGCTCTGCTTTCCTTTTATAGATGCACTGAATGCATTCTGTCCAGATGCACCTCTAAGAAAAACTCTGAGTATTTCTTCTTTTACTTAAATATTCTCCATATTCATAGCTTCTCTCGTAACATATCTAAGTTTGCCAGTAGTAAGTGCTTTTGGAATATAGACATTTGTCAAATAAGAATTTCATCCAAGGGATTACTTCATTTCCACTCATTTATTCTACTGAGCTGGAGTAAATTGGCATGAAGATTCAGTTACTATTGATTTTTTTCACTGAGTCTGAATCAGTTACCTAAAGGTACATGACTCAATGAGCTATATCATCCAGAATTTCACCAACTACAGTGAATTATCAGATATTTTTTATTAGATTATGTCCACGAAACAGGTTTTATGATTATGTCAGTACAGCATACACACTGTTCTATACAATCGAATAATTTTTTAAGTGCTCTTTATATCCAAATAATTTGAGAGCAAGCTTTCAGCATCTAAAGAAGTATACATAGCAGGAGATTTTTCTGTAATGTTTCTATCTGTAGCTGTTAAATTAAGCCTGTTTGGCAGTGCTGAATCATACTGTACTGCTGTAAGAATGAAGATGCTCAGTTAAACCTAGATCTCATCAGACCATTAGCAATGAAAGAGTACAGGTACAGAGTCAGAACCGTATTCTAGGTGGGTGTCCTACCCACTCAAGCATAGAAACAGTCTTGCTTGCTTCTCTCTTGCCTTGGAATCATTTTTCCATTCCTGAGGAGTAATTGCAAAAGGAGAGGTAGGTGTTGCTCATCTCCTAGATCTTCTAAGAGTTTGATTTTAAGGGAATTTTGCTGGAAAGTGCGAGTGGATTTCAGAGAGGGCCCAGACTTTTTAGCAAACTCTTTATTTTTGGCAAACCTGCCAGCCACAAATGTATGAAAAGCAAGGCGTAAAATGGCTTACCATGGGAAGAGGCTTTTACTTGATTATTCACTTACTCCAGAAGAGGATTCTGGGTTTTTTCTTTAATTCTGAACAAATTAGGGGTTTTTTTTCTGTAATGGCAGCCATCTCCATCTGGATCTTGAGCACTACTCCTTGTAGTGCGCATGAAGGTGTTGAACACTGTGGTAATGTGGGGACAGAAAAGTTCAGGATACGGGGTGATTCAAGGAGCTACATGTGCTCAGTACTTCAAGGACTGAGGAAGTGTTCATTCTGTAAATACAGAGTTGTGTGCTCTTCCAATTAATATGATGTCAAAAGCCAATAGAGTTGTGCCACAGACAACACAAAAGCAAGGCTTCTGGTTCAGTAATGGCAAAGGAGAGACAACAGCATCAAAATCGTTGCAAAAATAATTTGGGGAGCCTTGCAACACACAAATCTGGAGCACAAAATGTGCTGCTGCTGCATAGAGGAGGGTGGCATCTGAGCAGTGTCACCACCTGGAAGTTAGGTTTTGGGTTTTAAACCTCTTTAATATAAAAATTAACTTACTCTTTCCTTTGGTCAGGATTCAAGTGGGGAAAAAAGATTTTATGTGAAATCACTAAAAGCTGAATAGGATAAATAACCAGCGAGCTCCTAATAGGTGAACTCAGATTTCTATGCACTGTTATGGGCCAGTGAATGTAAATTTCACAGCTTCTCAGCTTGAGTACAGTGTATTGCATGGGATGAAGTATTGCTTAGGGCAAAGTTGTGTCTAGTTTAACTGGCCTTTTAAAACTGTATCAGTTTTCCTTGCATGGTTGCTGTACATAACTTCCTACCTTAAATGCTTATCTCAAGCTTTTCTGCAGGTGTTTATTAATTCACTGTAAGCCAGCACAGCTGCTAAAAATTAAGTATTTTCTTCACACCATCCTTCTAATCCACTTTCATCTCTTTTGACACTCAGACTCAGCAGCTGGGGAAAAAGGTTGATATTGAAATTTAAACTCTGCTCACATAACAGTTTGCCATTTAGTACTGAAATGTTTTCCCTGCCTTTTTTGTCTGAAGGGTTGTAATCCACTTGCAGAGTTTTTTTCTGGCCAAGAGGGTTTTATTACAGATGAAGGTGATGACACATATTAGTTGTGGGTGGGCACAGTTCGGATGTTTCAGGTTTATCTGAAAATTTAGAGAGGCTTAGAGCCACAGGTGCCATTAACACCTAATATGGAGGCAAATAAAGTGGTCACAAATCAAAACATGTACTTGATGCAACACAGGAGTAGCTGAAGGCCACATGGAGAGAAAACCCAAGGATTCTCTTAGCCTTTAATGTTTTCTCAGAAGGGAAAAAAAAAGCTCTTTTTCTTAGATTTCATTCTGTATTGAGAATTTTATGTTCTAGATTGAGAACATCTTTGAATTCTATGTTTCCCTTCAAACATGGGAATTTGACACCTCTTGAAGCTCCCTTCTCTGAAGTCTCACAGAGTGCCCATGTGCAGCCTCCATTACCTCATTGTCACGTTGTCACTATACTACTGCAGCTGATAGAAAAGATTGACTTTCAGAATTTCTCTGATGCTTTTGTAGTCAGATACTTGCTTTTTTGCCTTACTCTTCCCAGTTCTAGAGTCTATTGGTGGGGTTTTTTTAAAGTTAGACTAGTAATTTAGTCAAATAGATGTACCATTTTCTGTGTAACTCATAATGGTGAAAATAAAACATCATTTATGACATCCTTTCCCATTATTGTGTATTAAGTATTTAGAGTATAAGTTCTTTTATCTATACAGTATATTTTAGTCTGTGAAGATCCTTGCTTAGCATTACTAAGATAGAGATAAAGCCCTGGGAATGCATGTGTGGATGGTAATTCACTCAGTATCTTTGGGCAGATTGAAAGAACCAGTATGTATGGTACATGTGTTCCGTAACTTTCTTCTCCCTTTGATAAGGAAGAATCAGAGGTAGGTAAGAGTTAGTTTCCTTTGGGCAATAATTATGTGTGCATAGTCTTTCACCTGATACAAGAATGATAACAAGGTTAGACATTTGGTTTAAAAGAATGTATTCCAAGAGAAGTCAACCTAATGGCACAAAACATCTTAGCCTAAAGCTTTACTGTGAAAGCAATCTGATTGAACATATCCAGTGTGTAGAACATTACTGAATTTTAGTTAGACAGCCTCAGACTTTAAAACCTGTTCTATATCCATGACCTTGATTAAAACTTGGCCAGCATTAGAGGCACTCTCGAGCAAAGCCCATTTTAAAAGGGGTTTTTACATCAGTAAATATGGTAAATGTCAACTGATGAGCTTTCTCAAAGTAATCTTGGAATTGCAAGTAAACTTGTGGAACTACAAAAAAATTAATTCTGTATCTCTGAAAACTGATTTGAATAGATTTTCAGTGAAATTTCATAGAGGATAAAGGAGTAGACACTTCATGTAGAAGACTGCTTTCATTTCATTTACGTAATTGATAAAGACTAGGAACAGACTGAAACTCCTCTTGCTTGCCTTGAAGGTTGGTCTTTTGCTGTGACAGAGATGTTCTAAAACCATTTCTTTGAAATACAGCATTAAAGAGCATCTTCATATTCTGGCTAAAATGTGTCATTTTGGAGTGCTGTCTGCTAGATCTTTAAGTGAGGAGTAAGTTATGAGTGAAATGAAAGAAATGGTGAAAAACAGTGCTCTGGAGGGAGGATATAGATCTGTTCAAGGAAACTATGGGCAAATTTGTTCACAGGCATGAGGAGTTCTGCACGGGCACACACACACTGCCTGCACACAGTGTCCTGCACACTGATTGGCACCATTGCTTGTTTGATGGAACAGGAGAGTGAGGAGCCCTCTTGGCTCCTATCCTTCCACATAGGACAGCCTTTATATAATCCATACCTCAATTATTGCCTTCAAACCCCACAACTGAGTTGCACAAGAAGGCCAAAGCTGTGTAACAGTTTTTAAAGAGTGCATGTTTAAAAAGGGGATATGAAATAAATTCATGAAAGAGAAGAGAATGCTTCAAACTAAATTAGTGATTGTGGGAAGACTGTGACCATATCGTATGTGTCATATCAGTATTTCTTTCTGATGCTGCTTTCAAAAGGCAGAAGCCTGCAGTTTAGTTATGTCATTAAATTTCAAACTGATGATGGACAAGTAGATGTAATTTAACTGTGCACAGTGATGAGATGGGTGTTTAATACACAGATAGTTCAATCATATTGCTGGTAGAACTGTCAGTACAAACAAAAGAAATGCTTCTTTTTCCACACTGAGCAGAGACCACACTTCCATTTTTCCAAGGTCAGTTGTGTATGTATTTACAGAATTTGCTTCAAACGTTGGGACAGTTTTCAAGGTGCCGCTATTATATCATGCTTCCTGAGCTGAGATAATAACCCTTAAAGCCCTAGTGAAATAAACCTACAAATCTTGTGGGGAAACAAATGTCCACAGATAAGACAACTGTGACGTGCGTGCTGAAAGAGTAAGTGAAGGACGCTCAACCTATCAAGGCTCTTCTATTTCAAAAAACAATGTTCAGTGATGAATTCTCAAGCAGTTCTGCCCAGGAACAGATGAGATCTGCCTATGCTACAGCATATTCTGGTCAAAGATAATATCTACACTTATCTGACTTTTGGGAACTTATATGTGTGGGTATATATATATGTATAGACATACATAATGTATGTATCCTTCTGTTGAAGCATGATTTTTTTCTTAGAAGAGGTTTGAAACCAGATCTCAATTGGCTTGAACCTGGGGTCATTGATGTCTGTGATAAAGCTCCCTTTTATGTCAGTGGTGGGGGACAAGGCCCATGATTGTGCTCCAAGGCCACCTGGGACTATGCTTACATGAAAGGTTTCAAGCAAATTTTAAGCACCCAGAAAAAGATCTTCCTTTGCCAGTTCTTAAGGAAGCTTTGAAGATGGTTATGTTTTCCCTTACTTATGGAGATCATTATGTATATTGGATCAACTTCACTCTACACAGTAGGATTGCCCTGCTTTGATCATAAAGCTGTACAGGGTGCCTCTGTTTGGTTTCCCTTTTACTAACATTTCCCTTTCAGTTGCCCCTACAAAGGGAACATGCGTGTCCATCTGAAATTGGGTCCTTCCTTGTTCACTTCTGTCTGCACCCAGCTCTGAAAGCTCTTGGTTTTCTCAGTCCAAGAAAGAAATCCTGTATGTTTCTTACGAGCTAGACTATATGTGCACTTGGGGGCCAGAATATTATCTTTATTTCTAGAACTAATTTACTTAATTTTAAATAGCAATGGTGAGCAAATTCAACACACTACATAACTGGAAGTTCACAAAACTACCTCTTTTTGTATCTGTTTCTGTCTACTGGGTGGCATGAGAAACTCCAGGGAAAATAATAATTGTTGCAGGTTTTAATGCATTAACTGTGGTTCTCATAATAGTTCAGTACTGAGATAGCCCCATCTAAGAGCTCTTATTCATGATTGTGATACTATCATACTTGAAGAATGATAGATTTTTGAATGAAAGAAATTAAGCTTTTAAAGACTAAAATGAGAAACTCAAGATGGCTGATCTGGTTTCTGTCAGATTTTAGCTGAAGAGTATTTCCTCAGTTGTAATGTTTTGTCTATGTCATCTTTCTTCTTACATATTGGAGGAGAGAAGATAAGTTTCATAAAAGTTTCGAGAAATTTATGATCAAGTATAATAACCTCTACATGAAGTAACTTCTTCCTATGCAGTGTCTGGCACCCACCCACACAAAGATATTATTAGAGGGAGAGAGAGAAGTACAAGGAAATGTTAGGTTTAAAATGAGAACTCTGAATTACACAACAGCTGAGGCAAGTCACTTGTGACTGGAAGTGGGTAACTGTCCAGAGCATGAAATGTTGTCAGCATGGCCTGTTTTCAGATCAAAGTTTTATATTGTACCTTATTCATCTTACATACCAGAAAGGCCAATGATCTTCATCTTTAAAAGGTGATACATTTTTTTTTTCTTTCTTTACTTTCTCTTTTCATACTGTAGTACGGACTTGTCCAGGCAATTTGTCAAAGAGAAGCAGTGGTAGGAACAAGAGTGGCTAGGAGTCAACTCAGAAATAATCCCTCTGAATAAAGGTTTCCACAGGACAGTCCAGATCATGTTATTTCTAGTCATCTCATAATTTCAGTTTTAGGTCATGTTTGGTTTTAATTCTTAAAATGAAAATATTTTCTTCATAACAAGTAACTAAGAATCTGACAGATTATTTACCAGATATTCACATTTTGTAATATGAAAAGAAAAAAACCCAGCCCATCCTTTTAATATATCTCTGACTATGTAGTTTGGCAGGTTTCCCATGGCATGATGCAGGATTCCTTGGCAAATGTTACTTGGCTTTAGCTTTTTTAATTTCTTCACCATCACTTTGTTGCTGTTATACACATAGACATACAAACTCCTAAACTTAACTGCTACAACACAATCAGATTCTAAAATTTCATGTACGTCTTCCATAAACTGTTGCTATAGCATTTCTCTTTACATTTTTTTCTTCACTATGTCAAATAGTCATGGATTTTCAACACCTCCCTCATTTTGTATAATGCCTTCAAAGCTGCAGCTACCTGTTCTGAATTCATTGCTCTTCTTCCCAAAACGACTTCTTGGCATCTTCTCAACCAGAGTGTCTAAGCCCCACTTGCCCAAAAATCAAGTTGTACCTTTCCCGCCCATTATGTTCTTCTCATTTTAGGGAGTTCTTGTAGGACTTGCCTGAGTACACATGGATCACCAGTATACAGGCTTTTCACTAAGAATATTGTATATATTCAAGTTAGTAATTAGGAGATTATCCTTACCGTTTTTCTGTGATAGCAAGGAAGGGGATGGAATTCCTAACTGCTGTTGTCACCACAGTGAGCAAATGAACTAGCAGAAAGAATCCAGGTA